>NW_026585504.1:61541470-61647134 GCF_907164565.1 Psammomys obesus | reverse complement strand
TATATATATATATATATATATATATATATATATATATATATATATATATATATGTATATATATACATATATACACATATATATACACATATACAGACGTGGTGTGTGTGTGTGTGTGTGTGTGTGTGTGTGTGTGTGTGTGTGCGCGCCACATGAGCACAGAATGTATAAGACGGCATTGGATCCTCTGGGGCTGGAGTTACATCTGGTTTTGAGCAACATACCATAGATACTATGAACCAAATTCTGGCCCACTACTAATAAATCATCTCTGCTCTCTAAAATTTATAAACTTCTTTTTCTTGTGCCTAAGAAGCATCATTTAATCCAAGTCAGTTTAAATCGCAGCGTATCTCAGTAGTGATGCATGCTTACAGTGAGAGACAATAACAGTAGCTAGCCTGGAAGAATTCTCTCTAGATATCAGCACACTGTATCCCTAAAGAAGCAAACAAATTTCAAAGAGACACAATTAGGACATTAGGACATTAGGCTGAGTCCTCCACAAGGCACTTAACCCTCTACATCTGTGATTCTCCTCTTTGTTCTTCAAAACTCTGGGTTACACTTCAAAGGCTTTGCTTTGAAATTTAACTATGTTTCCCTTTGACTTCATCCTCCCAGATTTTTTTAAAATAGCAATTAATACCATTTGCAAGGTGATCAATCAAGTATAAGATTGGTAAAGACAGAACAAATGCTTTCTCTCATTTTCCTCTCTTTTATCCTCTCACTATGTTGTCAGAATACTTTGATTAACTGTCCAATGATCTGACATTTAATTCCAGATGCTGGGCACAATAATCATGGGGATTTGATCACATCATATATAATCCATGGATATCCCCCCCTTTGCTTTATTGCCCTTAAGGACAAGAGAGAAAAACTTGAAAAGACTACCAAGAGAAACCTTAATTCAATGCTCATTTTTAATCCATCAAGAAGATTATTTCAAGACAACATGGTTAATTTAAACTAAGAAACACTATTTAATTTTTCATGTGGGATTTTGTTGTTGTTCTAAGGATACAATTACATACTGACTTTTAGAAATAAAAACTTTGTTTTGACAAAATAAGTATTACAATACTGCAATGAATACTATAAATGTCAATGTTTATCTTCAAACATAAAATGCTACAAAGCATGTAAAATCTGACATAAAAGTAACATGTAGGGCACAACATCTTCGTCTACAAAACTAAATGATCAGCAAGACTCCTTACAGTATTAACATCTTATGAGTCAACGTTGAAATGTTCAGTAAATAACATAAAGAGTTGTCATTCATTCTTCCAAAACTGAAGAAAAGAGGGCCTCATTTAAATTTTGAACAAACCATAAACAAATGCATAAGTATTGTAGGAAAATCTTTTAGGGGAGAATTGGAAAACAAGCTTGAATTTGTGATATCATTTTCATTGAGTCATAATTAATATTCAGTTAACTAGCCTGTCAGCCATCGGTGTCTGAGATACTCAGTTTCTAAAGAGAAAATGTTGGTTTTGACTCACAGTAGCTTAAGTTGGCTTTGGACATGTGAGGTAGTAGATGGTAGCCATGAACTCCTGTTCTCTCTGCTTCCATTTTCTACATGTTGCGGTTACAAGTGTATACCAGCACACCGAAATTATGTGGCACTGGGGATCAAACCCAAGACAAACCTAGGGAAGTGCTGTATCGTCTTAGGAGCACCCCCAACCAGACATATAGGTTTAGAAATTTTTAGTCCAAAATAATGTTTACTGTTACTCTAGGGTCTGGGAAAAATAGCACGTTATAGAGGGAGCAAATCATGGTTGTGTTACTGTGACCAGGGTCCGGGGGAGGTATGTAAAGACTCTGGCCTTCATAATCAGAGAGTCATATTAAAGGTGCATACAGACTGTAAAATCTCAGCAACATTTGATTCAAAGGCAAAGCCAGAGTACACGTGAGAAAGGAAAACGATCTTAAACGTGACGGGGCCACACAGGTGACAGTACTCAATAGCTCCGATTACTGCTCCTGCTCAGGCATCATTCTGTATGTTTCAAGAGAGGGAAGATTTTGGTTGTTAAGAGGCATAATTTGGATTGTTCTCTATTTTGATAAACAGTTTTGAATTATGTAAAATTTTTCACTGTGTCCTTTCTCATAATGCATCTGATTTGAAGTAAATGTACACACAATGTGCAGATATTCCTGACTGCAAATGAAACCAGAACTAGTTCAGGACAGATCATCTGTCAAAGCCTCGGACCCAGGTATACCTGGAGTACAATTCAGGAGAAACTGCTCATAGTTGCCGGTTACAATGGGGAGGAGGAACTTATCTAACTCTTCAGAGGGTGGTGTTGTATAGCTTGATGCAACTGGGGGTTAAGGGTTTCTAGGTATAATATTAGAAGAGGAGTGTGTGCCTAACCCAAGCCGTGTGGATTCCCGGGTTGCTGAACTATTTCCTATGCTTCCCTGTATCACCCGGAAGAGAGCCACACTCGGTAGTGTATGTCCAGGAAATGAAATTGAAAGTATGAAAGTGACATCACATTTTCACCGTCAAGGACAAGTCACCAGTAACTTAAAGACCTCCCACTCAGCCACATGCCTGCAAGATCCACAGCCTCCTAAGAGTGCCACACTAGGCAGCAAAACTCCCTGGGGAGTCGCTTAAAGAGCAAACATACGGCATATAACTAATGTGGCATTTGCAATGCATGTGTGTTACTGTGGTGTTGTCATTGAGTGTTTTCTTCAGTCACTTTCCACCTTAGGTTTATAAGCCAAGGTACAAGTACTTGTAAGGCTGAGGCAAGAAGGTACAAGGTTCAAAGCTGGCCTAGGCTATATGGAGTGTGGTGAGACTCTATCCCAAATGAAAAAAAAAAAAAAAAGAGAGAAATGACATGATGGGGGAGGGAAGATAAGAAAGCATGTGAAATAAATTTTATGTTAAAATTGGTTTGACGTTAAACAAAAAACAAAAGCAAAGCTGGCCTCAAGAGTTTATTTGATTCAGACAGTATTGACTTAAACATCTGTTCCTTATTCTGTAATAAAATATAGGGCCTGCTTCAATTCAGGTGCTTGCAATGGATTCAAAATTATTGATTTGTATCTCAAGGAACTCAAATTATAGCTCAGCTGTCAGCAGCACAGATAAAGACAAGTGATTATTTTATATACTATTTCAAGACAAAGAAATGTTCACTTTTCCTATGTGAGCAAAATGACCAGTAAGTCACTAAGGCTTGATGAAGGGAAAGCTACTAAAGACCATGCTTCGTGTTTGTTAGACCAGCCATACAAAACACCACCGGTAGAATGAGCCAAACAATGTAAAAGGACTCTCTTACTGTTAGCGAACAGACCCAGATATGGAGTTGATAAATCTCCCTTGGCTTCTCACTACGCATTCACAAACAGCCTGGCCAAACAAAGTGTGTGGATCACGGTGCTTTTGGATGTACTCTTCTTGTAAAGACTACCTTCTGGTGTTAGACAGGTGCTCAGCAGTCACAAGTGCCTGCTGCTCACCGGGCCTGCCTGGCTCTGCACCAGGTGGCTTTCAATCCAGTAGTTTTATGAGACTTCTGAGTGTGTGAAAAAGTGGGTCTCTGATTCCTGTGCCTTTTCTTGGGGGGCTCTTTCCCTTCACTTGCCCTGCCTTGTCCAACTTTGATGTGATTTTTGTTTTATGTCATTATATTTTATTTTGTTGTTATCTCTTAGAAGCCTGCTCTTTTCTACAAGAGATAGAAAAGAAGTGGATCCAGATGAGAAGGAAGGTGGGGGGGGGGGACTGAGAGTATTGAATTAGGGGAAACTGTAATCAGGATATATTATATGAGAAAAGAGCCTATTATTGAAAAAAGTAGGGGAGAAAAAAAGAAATTAAAAAAAAGTTAAATAAATTAAGGTTTAGGACCAGGGCAAAATTTTCAGTTCAAAAAAACAGAGTCCTTGCTGCTTTTGCAGAGGACCTGAGTTTGTACAGCAGCACCCACACCGGACATCTTACAGTTACCTAGAACCCCAGCCCCAAGGGATCCTCTTCCGGTCCCCTTGTGCACTGTATGCATATGTGTACATTCTCCCTCCACCCCAAACACAGATCCACAGGAAAACAATTTTTGTGTTTTTTTTTTGTTTCTTTTTTTTTTTTTAATAAAATACATCTAAATTTGCATTTTTCCAATAACATGAGAGGAAATATCTTAAAAGATAAAGGGCCATCCTGGAAAACTTCCTTTAATTTAATCACCTCTTCAAAAGCCCCATCTCCAAAGAACAGTCACATTTTGGACAGAAGAGTTAGTGGGTCGATAAATGAGTTTTAGAGGGAAAAACCCTAAACCATAATGCACGGAACTGTGTGTTGCATGTGTCCAGCTGTCTACTTTATGTCTGTTTTCCTGGAACAATAAAGATAAATTGACTAAATTGAAAGCATTCTGGTTTTTTCTTGTTGTTTATGCAAAACTTTTGAAAGAAAAGATTGTAGATTATCAACCATACTTCAATTATCTGGAACCCAACCAACTAGATATAAGCAGCATTAATATGTTTCCTTTGGAGGTTTCTATCTAAATGCAGTTTTCATAAAACTAAATTAGGCTCATTCAAAATGCAGTACTCATTCTATCTGACCTTACCTTGGGCACAAGTTGCATAAGAAAGCTGCACTGTAAAAAAATGAAACAAAACAATCCACATTTTCTCATAGATTTGATCATTTCTCTTTCTGTCTCATTCACGTGTTGTGTTGCCTTTTCTCCTTCCTTCCTTCCTGTCTAGCTAGCTGTCCTTCCTGTTGTCCGGGGTTGGTGATCAGTGATGACCCTAAGTTTATCACCACGTATGAAGGCAGCAGCCTTCCAGTCCTCTGCAGTATTCTGCATCTTAGCTGGCTATGGTGCTCAGATAGATACTCCTTAGACTGACCTTACTCCACTGCCTGGGCTTAGAAAGACTCCTGCTCTCCTTGCTCTCTCAGCTACGCTATGTCTAGTTCATGTGGCAGACCCTTAGTATACTGGAGTCACACTGGGTCTCTTCCTGGTTCAGTACTGACACCGTTAACTTTTAGTCTTTTGTTGGTGTGCGTGTGTGTATATGTTCACATGCATGAGGACATGTCCATGGAAGCCACAGAATACCCTCAGGCTGTCATCTTTAGCCTTTTGTCTGAGACAAAGGTCTCTCACTGGCCTGAGACACAATAAGTTAGCTAGGTTGGCTGGCCATTGAACCCCAGAGAGTCTCCTGTCTTTTTGTTCCCAGTACTGGAATTAAAAACAATTCCTATGGTTCTAGAGAGATGGATCTGTGGATAATTGTATTTGCTGTTTTTCTAGAATACCAGAGTTTGGTTCCCAGAACCCAATTCTGGTGACTCACAACTGTCTGTAACTCTAGTCCCTCAGGGATCTGACATGAACTCTGAAGGAGCCAGTATGTATGTGGTATATACTCTTTCTCTCTCTCACACACACATGCACATATACACACAAATTAAAATAAATCTTAAAACATAAAGAAAGTACATGCCAACTTGCCAGCTTTTTTTTTTTTTTTTAACTTAGGACCAGGAGATAAAATTCAGGACCTCAGAGTATTTTTGGCAAGCACTCTACTGAGTGATCTTCCCATGCCATTTTTTAAATTATTTTTATTTTTATTAATTACAGTTTATTCATTTTGTATCCCCCCTGTACCTCCCTCCCTCCACCCCTCTCAAGTTCACCCTCCCTATTCCTCACCCATGTCCCTCTCCCAGTCCACTGATAAGGGAGGTCCTCCTTTCCTTCCCTCTGATCCTAGTCTATCAGGTCTCATCAGGACTGGCTGCATTGTTTTCTTCTGTGGCCTGGCAAGGCTGTTCCCCCCTCAGGGGGAGGTGATCAAAGAGCAGGACAATTAGTTTCTGTCAGAGACAGTCCCTGTCCCCATTACTATGGAGGCCACTTGGATACTGAATGGCCATAGTCTACCTTTGTGCAGGGGTTCCAGGATATCTCCATGAATGGTCCTTGTCTGGAGTATCAGTCTCAGAAAAAACTCCTGTGCCCAGACATTTTGGTTCTTTTGCTTTCCTTGTGGAGCTCCTGCCCTCTCCAGGTCTTACTATCTCCCACTTCTTTCATAAGATTTCCTGCACTCTGCCCAAACAGTAACACCTATTTATTATAATAGCTATATTTTGGGTTGTCTATTTATTTGTTCATACATGTATGAACTACAGACTAAAAAAAAGGCAAATTAGTTTTATTTGTCTAAAGTATTCAAGAGTTAACTGGAGCTATCATCAAATATTTGTAGAATTCAAATTGTTTTACATTAACTTCACCTGATAGCAAAAGATGATTTCTATTCTGTTATAAGCCACCTGGCTCCCTATCTTATAGGAATATTGGCCATAATTTATTGTTTTAATAAAATAGTCCATGTTTGCTATCGTCTGTCTATGTATCTATCATCTGTCTATCTACCCATCATCTATGTCCCTCTCTTGTATCTATCATCTCTCTTTGTGTCTGTTTATCTTTATCATTTATCTATATCTGTCCATTTGTTATCTATTTAATATATCCACCATTACATATTTATCCACCTATCATTTAGTCTATGATCTATTTATCTTTCTATCTGTCTATCACCTCTCTATTTCTATCTCTCTATCTGTCTATTTAATCTATCATCTGTCTATCTATCTTTGGCTAAACACATGAGGACTATACTATACCTCTCTTTATTTACCAGAGAGCCTCTAGGTAAATTATACTCTTATAAGGGAGACAGGTCTTCTATCAGGGACATAGCTATGGGTCAAATCCCATTCTTATTTGTGTTTTTGGTGTGTGTGAATGTGTATGTGTCTATGTGTGTAATTATGCATGTGTTTGCATGTGTGAGTGCAGGTACACACATACTGAGGTCAGAGAACAATTTCCTGGGCCAGTCCTCCCATTGCATCTTGTTTGAGGAAGGATTTCCTTATTGTTCACTGCTGACTACACCAGATAGCTTTGGCCCATGAGAGTCTTAAGTTTATTTTGCATCTGCTTCCCATCCTACCCTAGCAGCTCTAGAATGCATATATGCCTTTTATGTGCATTACTGGGAACTGAACTCAAATACTCAAACTTTGTTCATCAAGTGGTTCACATACTGAGCAATCTCCTCAGCCCTAACCCTATTCTTTTTGAGCAATAACCAATAACCTGCAGTTTTAGTTCCTTGGTTTACAAGCTACTGATTATGAATGAGGGAAGGCTCCATCCTCAATTACCCTAAAGCCTCCTGATGCCAAACTAGCCACCTACCATAAGAAAAATAACTATTAACCCGACATACGTCACTTAACATGGAACAATAACACGTCTTCCTGTCACCAAGAGCTGGCTGTCAGCTGGAGCTGTCAGGCCCTCTTGGAAGGCTAATGCACTTGCAGCTATTCAGATGGCTCACATTGTATTGGTAAATTCCAATGTGCTGTTTGAGCTCACTGAGAAGTTGGCTCTGGAGCCAGATTAGCCTCCCTACTTCAGGCCCAGGCAAGTTTAACCTGGCCTCCATCCCTCTTTCTCTGGGGATAGGCTGAACCTTCTAATTTTGTGGCAAGGAAGGAATGAGGACAGCAGAGCAGCCAAGAATAAAAGCACTGAAACCTTGAGAACAGCCCGAAGGCAGATCATTTCCAACAGAGATTACTCTTGTTTATCCCATGATAGAAATGTGTCTGCAGTGGGAAAGGGAAGCCAGAAGTTCATCCGTGGAAAGCTCATTAGTGGTCAGAAAGCTTAATTGGGAACTCCAGCTGACTACCCCCAAATTCCCTAGTCAGTTTCTACTGGATGTTGTGAGCCAATTTGATGATATTATCTCTATCTGTTGTTATTTTACTCGGAAGTCTAACACAAGCAGACACTTTAATCTGTAACTCTAGCTGTCTGCCTTCCTGGAGCTTCCTGAGTCTAGTTTTGCTAGACATTTTCAGCTCTTGAATTGATATTAATCTATCTGTGTGATGTCTGTCTATCTATCTATCTATCTATCTATCTATCTATCTATCTATCTATCTATCATCTATCTATATATCTGTCAATTGTATATATATATATATATTTGTCTGTCTGTCAACTATCCTTATATCTATTTCCTATCATCCATTTATCACCTATCATCTATGTACCATTTTCCTGTTTATCAGTTATTTCCCATATACCTATTATCTATGATTTATCAATTGATTATTGCTGTAGTTTGAGTTGCTGTTTGTTTAAAAAATTAATTCATGGAAAGCCTAAAATATGGCTATTGTAGATCATCCTCTGGGCCACATAGAACAGTAGTCATTCCCCTGCCAGCATGACTGAAAAGCACAGTATTTTCTACAATGTCAAGGAAAGTAAGTTTGTGTTTAAGTGGATATTGAATAGATAATCTCGCAAAAACTGAAATATAATTGGATTTGCTGTGGTAACTGATGAACCACATTAACTAAAGGGTATAGATTGATAGAAAGACAATGAACCACAAAAGCTGGAAAATTGGGGCATCAAACTAGGATAAGTAGTCAAAGAAGATACCAGAAAAAAAGGACATTGAATTTGGGATTACTTTCATGGCTTATCTAGCTCTTGAAAAGGCTGATGCTTTTATTTAAAGTCTAGTAAGAATGCTTGGATCATGAGACAGAAAATTGTCTAGATTTTCAGGCGTGTCCAATCTGGCAGGACTACATGCATCTCAGGATAGCTATAAATGCGGCCATCACATTGGTAGATAACAATTTCATATCTTAAGATCTAAAGATTGGAACTTGTGGACATTACAGAAAATTCTGTGTTTAAGGTTAGGTTGTTAGATGTCTTGTGGAGTCCTGAACAGAGCAAAGGGATGCTTAGCAGATGAAGTCAAAATAGAAGCTTCAATTCTATCAAGTCAGGCTAACCTATACTCTTGGTAGATGGCTCAATGAGAAAAGTGTTTGCCATGAAAGTATGCAGACCTGGGTTCCAATCCCTAGAATCCATTTAAAGCTGGCCATTGTACTGAATGCCTGTGATCCCAAAGCTCTGTGGTAGACAGAAGGAGACTCACCAGCTATTCATGACCAGGTAGCTTGGCACATGCAGCCCTGAATGAGAAAGTCTGTCTTCAATAGGATGGAAAGAGATACCAACACCCCAGGTTGTCCTCTTAACTCCACTCATGTACAGTGGCAGGCGAATGTCTACACTTACACATATGAATGTGCATGCACACACACATACACACATACCTCCCCACATATGTGATACCCCCTCTCTCATACACACATCCCCACCTCACACATGCATGAGTATATGTTCCCCACATACAAATATTATATTAAAAAGAAAGGCTAAGGCTACCCTCTGATCAATTTCTTTACAAGTTTTACAAATCACCCCATCTGAACCAATAATTTATAAACAGAAGAATGAACTTATGCACCGATTTTGGTGCATTCCTCGATACAATTGGCAAATTAAATATATGGCCATAGGAATAGCCTGTGATACAGTGGCTATTACGTGGACAGAGATGGGGAAAATGTCTAGTCAAGCAGGGACAGATTATCATAGCATCTTCTCTAATACACATTCTCTAAAATTATGTTCCCAACTCTGCTTAAAAAAATCTAAACTCTTGTTTTCTGTTTTGCCGCTGAATTAGAACATCTCAACAAAAAGCAACTTAGAGTAGACAGCTGATTTTTGTTCACAGTTCCAGAATGATATGGCCCATCATGGCAGCAGGAACATAAGGCTAGTTCAGAAGCAGAGACATCACAATTTACCCACACATGGGAAGTAGAAAGAAGACAGGAAGTGAGTCAGGTTATGAAACTCCAAAATCTACCCTCAGTGATCCATTTCTTCCTTCAAGGCTCCAAAATATTGCACAGTCCTCTCAGATGGAGCAAACTGTCATTCACATGTTCAACTCCAAGTATTAAACACATGCACCTATGGGAGGCATTTATCTTTTTTAAAATTTTTTAACTTTTATTAATTACACTTTATTCACTTTGTATCCCCCCACAAACCCCTCCCTCCTCCCCTCTCAATCCCACCTTCCCTCCCCCTTCTTCATGCATGCCCCTCTCCAAGTCCACTGATAGGGGAGGTCCCCCTCTCCTTCCTTCTGATCTTAGTCTATCAGATCACATCAGGAGTGGCTACATTGTCATCTTCTGTAGCCTGGTAAGGCTGCTCCCCCCTCAGGGGGAGGTGATCAAAGAGCAGGCCAATCAGTTTATGTCAGAGGCAGTCCCTCTTCCCATTACTAGGTAACCCACTTGGACACTGAACTGCCATGGGCTACATCTATACAGGGGTTCTAGGTTATCTCCATGCCTGGTACTTGGTTGGAGTATGAGTCTCTGGTAAGACCCTGTGCTCAAATTTTCTGGTTCTGTTGCTCTCCTTGTGGAGCTCCTGTCCTCTCCAGTTCTTATTGTTTCCCACTTCTTTCATAAGATTCCACGCACTCTGCCCAACAGTTGGCCCTAAGTCTCAGCATTTGCTTTGATAGTCTGCAGGGCAAAGCCCTTCAGAGGCCTTCTGTGGAAGGCTCCTAACTTGTTTCCTGTTTTCTTCTCCTTCTGATGTCCATCCTCTTTGCCTTTCGGGATAGGGATTGAGCATTTTAGTCAGGGTCCTCTCTCTTGATTATTTTCTTTAGATATACAGATTTTAGGAGGTTTATCCTATATTATATGTCTATATGAGTGAGTATATACCATGTGTGTCTTTCTGCATTTATCTTTTAAACCACAATACTGGACAATGCTTTGCAAAGGAAGGTGCCTACCCTAGATTTCTTGGGTTTAAAATTAAGAAGCAACATCATAGTAACATTTGCTAGGCCACTCCTGAACACCATGATGAGTGAGACATAGGGAAAAATATGTTTCCTTCATTGATGCTAGTCAATGCAAAATGCAAGCTTGTTCCTTTTATGTACACACACACACACACACACACATAATGTATATATCAAATATGTACAAGCCAACCATTGTATATCTGCAAAGAATCTTGGTTATTGCTTGGCAGCAAATAATATTTACTATGAAAGAGTGATTACTATGTGACTTAAAAATAGACCCAATTGATGTTGGCAGCTAAAGTGGACTTGGCCTGTGCTCATCTGGGTCCCTCACTTTTGTTCTCATTTGGGGTGCTTCTTCTTTCATTCAGCTTGTAAAACAAGTCCCATGCCAAATTCATGTTTTTGTCACATTAAAACATCCCCCTTTGTGGTTATTAATATTGGCTGTCAATTTGACAGTATCCAGAATCACTGGAGTATAAGCCTCTGGGAAGGTCAGCAAGTGGTTTTTGACACTTGGTTAATGGAAGAAAGAAAACTTACCCTACACGCGGGTGGCCACATCCAACGGGCTGGTGTCGTGGATTGAATAGGTAGGAGACAGCTATCTTGGCACTTTGGTGTTGTTTCAACAGCCAAGTCTCATCCATGCAATTCCAGGGTGGAAACACTAACCAACTAGTGATCTGTATGGTGTGCCAACTCTCATCTGTATGAGAAGGTAATGCTCTGTTTTGAGAAAAATAGAATGATGATTTTAGTCTCCTGAGTAATGTAGAAATGGCCATGGGTGTGCAGATGCTGAGAGCTAGGCATGGATTTAGGGAATTCTCTTTTGCACATAAAATTTGTTTCATTTTGTTCTTGACAGTGTTAAACACAAGATAATGCAGCTCTCGACTTAGTGCCCATCACATAAGTGACAGTCAAGTTCTTGAAAATGCCTAATGGCAGAAATCCCTGCTTTGAAATTAAAAAAAAATACTGCAAACCTGGCAATGATAATATAAATAAAAGTTAGAGAAATCAGAGTAGTTAGAACAATGCACAGCACTCACACCACACCATAATTTTAATTCACATAACAGGGAGTTATGTTCCAAGAAGAGTAACTTTATCCCTAAAAGATGGTAGACCCATGCTAGCATCTGAAAAGTCTTAGTCCCAGACCTAGTGAATGAAGAGAGGGGATACATAGCAGACAGGTACAGAAAATTATTAGTGGTATAAAATGTGGATACATGCACTCACATGAGGAGAATCCTCCAGTCAGAAAAGTTCTCACTATGGAATTTTGCTGTGCCTTAGGCAATACCTGAGGCTCCCATCTGTGGAACTCACCTCTGAAAATCAGAGAAAAATCAGAGCAAAATGATTTAATAGAAAACACACAATAACTGCACAGTATGCAGACTTCCACAGAACAGGAAGAAGAGAATGAAAACATGTCTTACAAAACAGTATTTCTTTTACCTTTCTTCCTGACAGTCAACATTCAAAACAAATCTGCACAAAGTAAGAACACAAAATAGACAGAAGACTGTGATGCTTCAGCTATCAGACCAACTCTAAAAGGCCCCTTCCTAGACCCTCTCCTAAAAAAAAACCTGACAGTTTCTACGTCTGTCAGAAGTGAGTGACTTCTCGTCATTGTCCTTACTTTGCCAAGGATGACCTCACCCAGGTTACATGTTGACAAATGTGACAGACTTGATGTGAACAGAAATGGAGCCTCTCCCAGTGCTGCCTCCTTCTTGGAGCACTTGCTGATGGTGAACTTCAGAACCAGACTGCCTTGCTCATCTGTCTCCAGATAAACCTTACTTTTCACCAAAGGGGTTGTCTGCTATTTGTGTGTCCTCAGTTTTCTCTTCCTTGATGCTTCAGAATTAGGGTAAGTTACCACCTTTGTCCTTTCATCCTCTCTACAAACCTTTTGGGAGTCTGGAGCTCAATTTCCTTAGCTTAAGGAGTCTCTGCTCCCTCACTCTGCCCCCACTTCTTTCCCAGATGTGGTTTGGATGCTGTCCCGGCCTTTGACTCCTCTTCATCTGTTGCTCTCTATTTTCATATTAGGGACAGCAGGGGTGCCACTCTCTAGGGAGTTTGCAGTTTGTGGTGGCTTTGCCCTTGGGCTTCTCTGTTTTTCTTTACTGGATTCCTCAGAGAAGGAGCCATTGCTTCTCAGCTGCTTCTTTACTTCGTTACTGGCAGAGGTGATGATAAACCTGCAATGATAAATATGGCCTTGGAAAGTGCCATATCTCCTGCTGCCTTCATCTTAAGGGAGAGCTAAATGTCTCCCCTCCTTTTTTTTTTTTTTTCTCTCGTCCCCTCTGTGAGAGAAGGAGATGCATTGACGGTCACCTGGTCACCTTGGACTCTGGGCGGTCACAATTTCCTCTGAAGTCTCCTCACAGGAGGCCCTGTCTGCCTTCCAGTTCAGGTTTCCATCCACTATCTGCAGGTACTTGGGAGCTGCAGCTGCTGTAGATGCAGAAGGCTTGGGAGAGACAGCCAGCTTGCTTATGGGATTTGAGGTGGCAGTGACTGGCTTTGCAGGGTCATGATCCTCTGGAATGTCAGAGTCTAAACTGAATGGACAGCTCTCTGCTGACATTTCTTGACTGGAGCTGGTATGCTGGTGACAGAGATGACAGCCTTAGCTGTCTTAGTTGTCTTCTCTTTCTTGGATTCACTTTAGGCTCAGCCATGCTATCTTCCATTCTCACACAGACAGCTTCTGCTTCATAAATGTCTTTGGAAGTTGAATTCCCAAGGATTTCTTTGGTGGGGGAGCAGAAGGCAATGGAATTGAACTCTGGGGACCTGGTTCTTTTCTTCATTGGATTTTTCTGTTCTTCCTCCTCTCTAGAGAGGCTTCAGTGCTAGAAGTCTTCCAGGCAGAGTGACAGCTCCCTTCACTGATGCAAAAACTTGCTTGTTAGGTGATGCTGTCACCTTCCGTCAACTCTGAGTCATTGTTGCTACTGCTGCTGCTGCTATTGCTGGCTGCCTTGCTACTGAGTACTTCCGGTCAGGCTCCAGCTAGTGATTCTGATTTAGCTGGAGATTTAGGCTGAGCTGTTGCTGCTATAGGTATTGTCTTTGGCTTCTGTTTCTTGTGGTTCTTTGTCCTCCAAGCCTGAGTCAGAATCAGACCCAAAGCTCTTGAGAAGCTGCCTACAGCTTTTTCCTGGTGCTGAACTTCCTTCTGAATAAATAAGACTTTTGGTTTTTTAGTCATCGTCCTCCCTATCATTACTAGATGCTTCTCCCTATTGCTGCTCCAAGAAGCTTTGGCTACAAACTTTTCAGATGATGGTGCTAGCTGACTTTGCCTGGCTTGTACAGCAGCCTTCTGGAGCTTTTTCCCCCTCATCAGTGCTGTCCATCACTAGATAAAGTTTCCTCCTTAGCTTTCATAGTCACTGATCCATTTGTCTGAAATTTCCACTTTGGAGCCCCGTTGGATTATAAACAGAAGTTATAGGTGCTCAAGAGAAAAAAGCGAAAAGAGCCATTGGCATGCTCGGTAGCAGCTCTGACTTTGGCACACCCCCAGAGTTGCTAAGCACAAGAAAGCATAGCCCAAGGGGTTACAGGTAATTAATAATCTCACATTTAATTCACATCACTGTTATCACATGTAGCCAGCACAACTCAGGAACTCTAGAGAAAAATCAGTGCAGGGGTAGGATCTGTGCCAAGTTATTGTGAGGCATCCATCAGAGAAGACTACTCAGACATGGGTTTAAGCCAACAGAAAGTCTTTATTGACTACTGGCAACGACACTGGGTGTTCAGGACCCCAGTGCTATCAGGAGCCTTTCTCGGTTTGAGCTTTAAAGCACAGAAGTCACATCTTGGTTTGACACATCTCAGTTTGCAGTAACAGCCAGAAGCAGAAAGACAAAGCCAGAAAACAACATTTGTACATTTAAGGACTTTCCCAGAATTATGGACCTTGATGGCTTAGGTCTTTGGTTGTTGTTGTTTAGTTTTGTTTTGTTTTAGCAGGTGTTGTTGCCTACATGCTGAATTGCAGAGCCTCCATGGTTGTGGTTCTTCCCTGATGTCAATTGTGTTAAGGTCTGGGGGCCTGCTATAATCCTGATGACTCCTTCTACTTCCTCGTTGTCCCAGGGAAGGCTTGTCCCCTACATATTCCTGATGATGGTGGCACAGACTCAGAGGTACAAAATGACTTCTGCAAGTCCTTCTCAGTCTGTGAAGGCCACTGCCAATCCTGGACATCGGTCTGTGCCTTTGTAAGCTTGATCGATGAGGGATTTCTAACCTATTGGCAGTGACATTTCATCAAATCTCCAGTTCAACTGCCAGCTATCCTGTAATAGAGTTCTCTAGCTGAAAAGACTGCTACAATGGACAAACTGCTACATTTACTATGGGAGGATTTATGAGGTTGGCTTATATCACTGGCTTGGAAGCCCAACAATGCTTGTCATTGTACTGGAAGAGCTGAGAACATCATAGGATCTCAGTCCTCAAGGCTGTATTTCCTTAACAATGCAGATCTGGCAAGGAAAGCTTAGAGAATCCCTGGAGAGCTTCTGGTCCTTAGTTCATGTCAGATCCTCAAGAAGCTCACATCTGCTTTCATTGAAAGAATGTAGCAGTGGCAATAGCAGCAATGGGCTTACATATAGTAAGTCACTATAGATATGTGCTCACCGAAGAGACATGCAGGCATTGAGACGAGAACAAAACTTTCCCCTTCAGCTTCATTTTATCTGACTACTTGCTGAAGATCAGTGTTTCCATGTCTCCCGACTGCACAACACCTGATCAGAATCACTGATCAAGCACACACTCACAGGTGTGCTCAGCAAATAATCTTTAAAGTTTTCCAGGTCTAGTCACATTGAAAACCCACATTTGCCTAAGCCTGTGAGCATGCAGGCTTTTCTCAAGAGAGCTTCACAGGCTAGAAGTTCTGAGGACAACAGGCTCATTATTACCTTCATCTCTGTGTGGAGATAGGTCAGCTAAACTTGTCTTAGGTCTCCCTCAATGACCTGATTCAGTTCAGGCTCACCTTTCCATGGAGAGACCTATGTTCCTACCAAAAGGACCAGACTCTTTCTAGGAACAGAAAATCTGACTGTTCTGTGGCCCTGCAGAGAAATTAAATACATCCAAGACATAGATTGTTTGTGTATACATAGAGTAATATTACAGAGAGAGTGCATCCCAAATCCATGGCCATTTGCACTAGTGAAATTACTGAAGAAATAAAACTACTATGACTACCAGAAAAACAATGCCTTTTCTAATATATCTTCCTTCAACAATAACATTCCTCATATATATGAGTCATCCCCTCAGTATGAATAATCTAAAGGAGCAGATCAAAACCTCCATTTCTAAAAACCAATGGAAACACAAGCCTGTTTATAATACAAACAAGTTACATGATTTTTCAAAGTGATTCTATTAGAAAACTGAAAGCATAAAAACAGAGCAAGTCCAACTTTGCCCATGTGAGACAGATATAATCACTGAGGTCAAAATAATTTTTTTGAAAGAGAATATGAAGAAGCATATAACAAGCAGTTGCCCCCTAAACGAATGTTCTGGTTACCTTCTGTTGCTATGATAAGACATTTTGGCCAAAGTTAGGGAAGAGTTTATTTTATCTTATACTTCCAGGTCACAGTCGATAGATGGTGGAAGCTGGAGCAGTAAATCAAGCAGAACCCAAAGCAGAAACTACAGAGTGCAGTGGCAGGATCATGCTTAACTGCCTCCTACACACAAGTGAGGCTCATCTTTGTAGGGATTGATGCCACTGCAGTAGGCTTGCTCCACCCCCTCCTACATCAACTAAGAATCAAGACAATGACCCATAAATGTTCTGACATGCCAGGGTTAGCTAAGCAGTCTCCCAATCAAAACTTCCCACTTAGTTGACTCTAAATGGTGTCAAAATGAAAATCATAGCTCACTGGGACAGGTAATACTGATTTTAGAGACTAATAACTTTATTTATTTTTTTTTAGGACATATACTTGGCTTTGATTTTCTGAGTTGAATGTGTTACAACTTTCATATTTTCATCAGTGGTTCTTTGTACTTTTTTCATGGAGATGTGTTTGTGAAAAGAATCTCTTAAGCCCTGTCTTTCCCTTTTTTACTCAGGAGCTCTGCCTCAGAACACAGAATGTGTCAGATGTCTCTTTTGCTCTCAGGAGGACTTACTCCTGTCAGAAAGACAAGATAAATGACAGAGATAGAGACAAATGCCAGGTGTGGGGTTCCTTACTTGGGAAAAGTATGACTGAGAAAACTGCATACTAAAAAAAATAGAAGGTGCTTCCCTCATGATGGCACCAAATAAATCCTAAAAGTCTCTGCAATGATCCGAATGTTGCATTCAGACATCATCTACCTCCTCTGCTTGCAGCTGAAAGAGTAATTGGCACTATTCTCATTTATAGGGAAGGAATAGAGTCTGGTTATATTGGACCATTAATTTGTTAAATGGTTGTGCTCAGCTCCTGCCCCTCCTTAAGAACCACTGCTACTAAAACTCTACTGCCTCCATTTGGATGTTCGATTTGGGTGATGCCACATACTCCATAAGAAATAATTTATTGTGCTGTGAGACAGATGACAGGGCTGGGATCTTTTCTCCTGGGAGACTTAACCTGGAAATTCATTTTAATGGTAGTGGCAGTTATTCACATTGAGGGCAGCATATTGATGTCAGAATATACTCCTAAATCTGGTTTTACAGTTTGTGTATGTGGTGAAAGATTTTACCAGCATATGGCCCTTAAATATTTGTTATCTGTCAATATACAATGGTTACAAAGCCAGATTGTTATTATATTCCTAACTTTTTCTCACTGTGACAAAACATATGGCCTAAGCACCATAAGGAAGAAGGGCTTATGTTGGCTGCAAGTTTGAGAGTGTAGTCGATCATGGTAGGGAAGGCGTGGCAGCACGATGGTGAGGCAGCTGGCCACATGGTGTCCACGCTCAGGAAGCAGAGACAGGTGGATGTCAGTGCTCTGCTTGTTTTCTTCTGCGTGCAGCTGTGATGATGAGGTGTAGTGTTGCCCTCCTAAAGGCCACAGCTTTTTTGTGCTGATACCATAGAAACACTTCCTGGAAGAGCTCACTTCAGTGAGGCTGGTGTCTTCTCAACCACTGAGGATTTTCCTGGTCCCAGCTTACCAGTATTTATTGTTTCAGACCTGGCCATGTTTTTCTGGTGCACTGTGGAACGATTTAGAAATTTGTTTTAGAAAAGCCACTAAGTGTTCAGAGCATAATAGTCTATTGTGTGGAGGTCAGAAGACAATGCTGAGACAAGTGCAGCCTGTGGGGCCAGACTTGTGACATCTCAGAAGGAACAAGCACTCTACCATGGTCATTTGTGTGCTAACTTGTATTAAGAATCTCTAGTGTCTGCTTAGTGGGAGATGAAGAAGTGCTACTGTGACACATACGGTTTTGCCAATGTAACATAACGTAGGACTGTCTGAGAAGAGGAAATCCTCACAGGAGAAAATGGTCCCCAGTAGACGGGTGTGTGGACAAAGCTATGCAACATGTCCTTGATTAATGACTGATTCGTGGAAGGGCCTAGCCCACAGTGGGTGTTGTCACTCTTGGACAGGTAGTCTTGCGTTGCAGAAGAAAGCCAGTGAGGCATGCCATGTAAGCAAGCGAGCACACAAAAATCTTCTATGGCTTCTGTTTTAGTTCCCAGCTCCAGATTCCCGCTTTGAATACCTTTCCTGACTCCCTTTCATGATCACAGTGATGTAGGAGTAAACCCTTTCCTTCTCAAGTTACTTTTGATCTTGGTGTTTTATCATACTGTGTTATTCAGGGGTACTCTTGCTATGATGAAACACTATGACCCAAAGTAAGTTGGGGAAGAAAGTGTTTACTGGGCTTATACTTCCACATTGTAGTACATCACTGAAGGAAGTCAGGACAGGAACTGAGAAAGAGCAGTAATCTGGAGGCAGAAACTGATGTAAAGGCCATGGAGGGAGTGCATCTTACTGGCTTGTTCTCTATGGCTTGCTCAGCCTGCTTTGTCATACAACTCAGAAACACCAGTCCTGTGGTGGCACTGTCTTCAATACACTAGGCCATCTCACATCAATCACTAATAAAAAATGCGCCCTACATGCTTGTCTGCAGCCCTCTCATGTGAAGGCATTTTCTCAATTAAGATTTCCTCCTCTCAGACCTAGACCCGGGGTAAGATGATCAATCATTACTTAGAAAGACAAATGGGATGGACATTGGAAGTAGGAGAAAACAAAAAGCAGGATAGGAGGCTACCACAGACGGCCTCTGAAAGACTCTACCTAGCAGTGTATCAAAGCAGATGCTAAGACTCATGGCCAAATTTTGGGCAGAGTGCAGGGAATCTTATGAAAGAAGACTTAGTAAGACCTGGTGAGAACAGGAGCTCCACAAGGACCAAATATATCTGGCCACAGGGGCTTGTCTGAGACTGATTCTCCAACCAACGACCATTCATGGATATAACCTAGAACCTCTGCTCAGACGTAGCCTATGGCAGCTCAGTATCCAAGTGGGTTTCCCTAGTAAGGGAAACAGGGACTGTCTCTGGCATCGACTCTATGGCTAGCTCTTTGACCTCCCCACCCAGTGGGAGGAGCAGCCTAGCTAGTCCACAGAAGAGGACATTGTAACCAGTTCTGGTGAGACCTGATAAGCTATGGTCCAGACCTCCCCTATCAGTGGATTTAGAGAGTGGCAGGGAGGAGATGAGGGAAGGAGGGTGGGATTGGGAGGGAAAGAGGGAGGGGGCCACAGCTGGGATACAAAGTAAATAAACTGTAATTAATATAAAAATAAAAAATAAATAAAAAAAGATTTCCTCCTTTCCAATGACTCTAGCTTGTGTCAAGTTGACATAAAACTAGCCAGTACATGTAATGAAAGTTTTGTTTATGCTGTGTGGATATGTTTTTGTTGTAGTCCCAAATGTTTTGTCCATAGCTGAAAGCAGCCTGGTGAGAGGCTCATGGTCTCTGTCAGCTGATAAATCGTGAGAGGGCAGCATGATCTTTGTCAAGAGGAAACTGTCTCCTGTGGGTGGCGTGGTTTTGGCCATCTGAGAAACATTCTTGTGTGGATTTCAAGCAGGCGCGAATAGGAGTGCGAGAGAGAGATCACTTTGTGCCACGGCTCTCTGCATTGGTTCCTTACACTTCGCTCCTTAAAGGAAAAGCTCTAGGGAACTTTTTTGCCATTTCCGCTGAACACTGCTGCTGGTGTTGCTGGAAAGTTGGCCTGGACTGCTGGTATTCTGACAACAAAAAGTGGAATCTTCCCAAGGAACTGCTTCTATAAAGGTCCATATCCCCTGTCCCTATTAACTTTCTTTCCTCCTACCTGGTGTTGGTGTTGGAAGAGAATAGGGTGGAGAAGGGAGAAAGAGCCATAAGGAACCCCAAATAAAGTCGGTTTTAAAAAGTTAAAGCCTACAAGTGCACATAGCAACTGAAACCTTAACTAAGACAGGTATGATTAACAAGAAGCTTTGCTCTACTGGGACACCTGAAGACTAACACAAAAAGAACATTTCATTAATAAAAGCACAAAGAATAAATTCTACCAGCAATAAGGGCAGGAAACAGTTAATTTCCCAGAATCATTAGAAAGATGCGCTATCTAGTACATACTCCACAGTCTCCTAGAGAGACTTACGTTGGACATGTGATATCCAGGGTATGAACACACACACACACACACCCACACACACACACACACACGAACATGTACATATACTTTTTATTTTATATATATATATATAAAATTTTATATTACATATTATATATATATATTAAATTATTATATTAAATATAATATATATATATATAGATAGATAGATAGATGTATGCATGCATGTGGAGACTAAAGAAAAATTTTGGCTGTTGTTTCACAGAATGGATCTACTTGGTTGTTTGAGGTGGTGACTCTTTTTCACTGGTCTGGAACTCTCCAAGTAGGTTATTCTGGATGGTCAGTGAGCCCCAAGGATCTCCTTCTTTTGCCTTCCCAAAGTGCTACCACACCCAGCTTATTTAATGTGGGTTCTGTAGATGGCTCTCGGGGCTTTGTGGTTCTTATAAGCATGTTTCTAATGGAGCCATCTTTCTGGCCCACACGTATGGTTTTTGAACCCTGTCAGTGGATGGTAAATCATCACGGTCACAGCAGAACATTAGTATGTCAGCATGCATTATACACTTACCTGTGATTTTGAAAAGACTTTACTAATTACATTACTGATAAATTTGCTATAACTATGTGTCTTAGTTAGGGTTTCTATGGCAGCAACAAAACACCATGACCAAAAAGTAAGCTGGGGAGGGAAAAGTTTACATTTTCAGATCATAGTCCATCATTGGAGGAAGTCAGGACAGTAATCAAGCAGGGCTGGAATCTGGAGGCAGAGGCTGATGGCGGAATCTGGAGGCCACAGAGGGCTGCTGCTAACATGTCTATTTTCTGTGGATTGCTCAGCCTGCTTTCTTATAGAACCCAGGACTACCAGCTCTGGCACACCCACAATGGGCTGGTCCAGACCCCCATTGGTCACTCGTTAAGAAAATGCCTTACAGCTGGATCTCTTGGAGGCATTTCCTCAACAGAGACTCCTTGCTCTCTGCTGAATTTGGCTTGGGTCAAGTTGACACACAAAAAACAGCCAGTAGATCATGTGATATGAGGAACAATCTCTTGTGGTTGGTCTACATGCCTTCTCAATCCTTGTGGGTTGATATCTGAGCTCTTCTCTATGTACTACTCAGATGAGAAATAATAGGCTTAAGGGTGGATTTCATTGAGAAGATGAAATGAAAGTATGAATAACTGTAACAGTAAATCTCTAGGGAGTGTGAGAAGCTTTGTCCAGTAGCTGCAGATAACTTGGAGCAAACTTAGAGATGGTATCTTTTAGAAAACTTCAGAGTCTTCTCAAAATTTATTTTCCTTAAGAATTTGATTGCTTGAAATATCTAATTAATTCCAAAGCTGGACTTCAAGAACTCAGCAAAGAATGTTGACTCCTAATTGCTCTCTGGTCCCTGAAACACTTCAGTGACTTCTGATAACTGAATGTTGCCCAGGACACTGGGAATTGCTACTGTGAATTACTACTAAAAACTTACCCATTCATCAAGAAAAATTTCTTGAAAGCACCCATTTCCAGTCTGATTATAATTATCTCCTTAGAATCTGCCATAGTCTGACCCCATTTCTTCCTGTCTGACTGCTGACAGGTGTTAATTCTCACTCTTTCTTTCTTTTGAGTAGCCTGAGAAGAAAAGCCTAGAGCTTTCTTCTTTGGACTAGGCAATTCAAACTATGCCGCTTCCCATGCAGAAAACTGAGGGTCTCTGGCGTCTGAATACTTGTGTGTGGTTGTTGGTGCTATTTATGGAGGGTAAAGGGCACACACTTGCTCTGATGGAGAAAGTATGCACACCTGCAGCCTCACTCTATGCCCAGCTTACAGTTTGTTCCCTTTGCCTTGTGCTGTGGTAAATGACACGAGCCTCTCAACTTCTTGATCTGGTCACTGTGCTTGTCACCTGCTACCATCCCTCCCCGTAGTAATGGACTCTTATCCCTGTAAAATAGAAACCAAAAATAAACCATTTTTGACATAATTTGCTTTCAGCATGGTGCTGTATCACAACAACACAAGAGTAACTAATACACCCAAGCATATTAACATATGACTGTGATCCCAGCACTATGGAGGCAGACATAGGTAGATTCCTGGAGCTTTCTAGCCTGCCGTGTTTAGTGAGTAGTGCATACATTAATGAAATATTTGTGTTCATTACTGGCTTTGTTCCCTGGGCTTTCCATAGACCCCTTCTTTATCACCTGTGTTGAAGGCGTTGATTGTCCCATTGAGTGACACCAAATGTTGCATATTTCCAAACAGGGGAAAACCCATCACTTGGCATTTCTCTGCTATTAGAGAGAAGTGAGGGTAAAGTTACTACTTAAAACATTCCTATTGCCTGGTTACTTCCTTCTCAATCTTCACTAGCTGTGGGGAATTGCTCTCTAAATGACTAATTAAGACTGCTGTCCTAAGGAACCCAGCTTTCCTAAGTGATAATTACTTGAGATTAAAAGCCAAAGACCAACAGGCTTGAAAGTCCTTAATGGGGCAAAGTAACAAGGCTGATGTATGCATTTTTTCAGGGCTTGTAGAGACAGACTGTGCAGAAAAGTCTGTCTTTTTTGAAAGTCTCCTTTGCTGGGAGAGCCTCACCTCATACCCAGCCTGCTTGAGATTTAGGAAGCATGCTATAGAAAAAGCACCTGTACTGGTTAGTTTGTTGCTGCTGGTGGTAGTGATTTTTAAGGCTTTGAGTTTTGTTTTTTGTCACTATGACACAAGTTATGCTCAGCTAACAAAAGGGAACTTTATCTGAGAAAATGTCCCCATCAACTGGTCTGTAGGCAAACTTATGGGGATTTTTATTTTTTTTTTGGTTAGTATATATATATATATATATATATATATATAACACTTAGCTTACCGTAAGTGATGATGTATCTAGGCACTTGGTCCTGTCTTTTGTGAGAAAGCAAGCTGAGAGAGCCATGGGGAGCAATCCAGTAAACAGTGTTCTTTCATGGCTTCTTTTTCAGGTTTTTTGCTTCTAGGTTCCTGCAGTGAGTCCTGCCCTGAATTCCCTTCATGATGGACTGGCTGAACATTATATGCTTAAATACATCCTTTTTACCCCTAGTTGCTTTTGTTCATGATGTTTAATCACAACAGTGGAAATCAAACCAGATGACTACCTGAGTCAGTCTTTCTATACATAATAGAGTTCTAGAATAGTAAGAATCCCTGGACAGGGGATAATAGAGCACTACTGAGCATGCAGAGCCATAGGTTCTAAGTCTGGCACAAGAAAATAGGAGAAGCAATGCATTCCTATAATCCCAACAATGGAAAAGAGGACTAGCCAAGGTTTCAGGCACATAGGGATTTTGAGGCCAGCCTGGTATATAAGAGACCTTGCCTCAAGAATAAAAAAAAAATCACTGAGTAAAGTCCTTACCTTTGAAATACAAGATCATGAGTTAGAGTCTAAGATCTATATTTAAAACAACATTCTGGGCATGGTGGTATGTACTTGTGTGTCCTAAGAACTGTGTGTGTGTGTGTGTGTGTGTGTGTGTGTGTGTGTGTATTCCATTAATTCTGTTACTCTTGAGGACCTTGACTAATTCAGATGCTATCTGAGGAAGGAGAACTGAGGTAGTCCTGGCCTCCATGTACATACATGTGATATGTGTACTACATGCACATGAATATACACACATACATATGAACAAACATGAAATTATGCATCAAAAAAGAAACTCACAAAATCGGCAGCTATTGCAGATATGTCAAAGTGAAGTGTTTTCATCTACTCAACCTTAAATGTATAAAATTGGAAATGTTATTTAGAAATCTAAACAAGCGTGTCCTTGCGGTCAGAGTCCACCTATATATGAGTGTTTACTGAATAGCTCCTGCATGTCTGAAGCAACTACTGACCTAGAAGAAGAAAGAATCATGCAGAGACTTGAGCAAGTAGTGGAAATGAAGATCGAAACTCGGCCAGAGAAAGGGACGGCATGGACTCACACCAGCAGTTGTGGTTCCTTTTGTTGTGATAAGCACCATGAGCAAAAACGACTTGGGGAGGAAGGAATTTATTTAGGTTTGTAGGATACAGTTCAGCAGTAGAAGCCAGAACAGGAACTGCCACCAGGAACCTGGTGGCAAGAACTGAAGTAGAGACCATGAAGGAACATGTACTGGCTTGCTCAGTCCACTTTCTTATACAAACAAGACCAATTGCCAAAGAGAGACACCACCCGCATCAGTCATTAATCATGAAGATGTCCCACAGATCATGCTCTTAGGCCAAACTAATGGACTTAATTCCACAGTCAAGATTCCTTCTTCCCAGGTGACTTGCTTGTGTAGGGTTGACAAAGACTAACGAGTAAATGGACTGTCTATTCAATGGTAGCTAGCCGATAGGCTATGAAGTGAAGAATGGAGGAAGGGAGAGGTCTCAGTGAGTAGAATGCTTGAGGGACAGCTATGACATAAAGCCAGGTATGGTGGCACATACTTGTAAGCCCTGTGATGAGGGTCTGGAGACAAGCTGATCTTGGGGACTTACTGGCTACCCTACCCAGCTGAAAAAAAAACAAGCTCCAGGTTCAGGGAGATTGTATACGCTATGAACCCCCTACACACTTTCCACACAAAAATAAATAAATAACAAAGAGAATAACACCTATATTAGTTATGCAAAGAACACTCATACTGTAGTGAATTCCATGTAAAACATGGCATGACTCTGTGTGGTTGTTTCCATGGTACTTGCATGAACTAGCTGCACTAACGTCACCAGAAACTCAAAACTGAGAGCTGCCACACATGTCCCCTCTCTGGACCTTACTCTTCTCTTTTCTTTTTGAAGCAAGTTTCTCTGGCAACAGAAAATTGCTGTGTAGATTGTAAGATGTGCAATTGGCCAAGCGGCTTTCTAATTTCAATGTTCAGCGAACACAGCACTAAGTCAGATTTATTTGCAGCAAGGAAATTGTTTGGGGAACATAACTTTTACAGGACAAAACAGTATTCTCTGCTTTTCACAGCTTTTACTGATAACATTGTGACTTTTCAGGGGAACATGCAAACTTCTAAAAAGCTACAAAACAGGTCTCCAGGAGAATGATAGTAGCTCTGTTAATAAAAGGTCTTGGTCACAGGATGAAAAAATGTCATCCTTTAGAGTCCATTTAGTCCATGTAATTATTGTACTTGTTAACACACAACAACTACGTTTGTTGTTGTTGTTGATGGTGGTGGTGGTGGTGGTGGTGGTGGTGGTGGTGGTGGTGGTGTGTGTGTGTGTGTGTGTGTGTGTGTTTGTACAGGATTCACACAAGGCTGGCCATGTCAAATGGCCATGAGCCATTTCTGCTCATCCCACCAGCCTCAATGACTGGCTTCAGACTCTGATCACACAGATGGGCATGGATAAATTCAGTGATTCAAACACAAAGGGAATAGACATGAGAGCGGTAACTAAGCGGGGAGAAAGCAGTAGGGAGATGAGAAGGGGTGTAGAGTTGGAATGGTCTAGAAACATTGCATACATGTACAAAATTTTGTAAGAATAAAAATAAAATTTTTTAATGTGGTGGGCTGCAGAGATGGCACAGCAGAAAACAGTGCTTTTTATTGGAATTCTTACTGGGAACTGAAGCTGGCATTCAGCACCCACTTCCAGCAGCTCACAATTGCCCATAAACCCAGCTTCAGGGGATCTAACTCTTTTTGTTTCTTGTTGCCTGCAAGAACACCTACACATACATGAGTGTAAGTGCATGCTTGAGCATGTGCACACACACACACACACACACACACACACACACACACAAGCACATACATGCACTCACATGCACATGCTGTGCATGTGCATGAATGAAACTAAAATAAAATTTTTTTAAAGCAGGATGATAATGGAGAGCAAGACAGTGTGAAAACTTCTCTCCAAATAGATTATTTTGAGGAGAAGCAAAAGTTCAGTGGTTAAGAGCACTGCCTGCTCTTGCAGAGGTCCTGAGTTCAATTCCCAGCACCCACATTTGGCAACTCACAACTGCCTTTAATTCCAGCTCCAGAGGACTCTATGTCCTTACATAGTCTATGGAGGCACCGTCAGCATGTATGCTTGCATACATGTATGTTTACATACATGCGGACACACAGACACATTTTAATAAAATAAATCTGATGATCAGTTATCTTAGCTCTTAGAAGAAGGGAGGGAGGCTTAAGAACTGGTCCTTGATGTAAATAGTTTGTGTACATCTTGGCGAACATTCTCTTCAGCTACATATGTTAGTATGATGTAGAGAACATTGCAATTCTTTTGGGTTTAGGCTTAGAGCTCTTTAAATGTAATTTTTAGTGATAAAAAAAGAAAAAGATCTCCTGGAGGTATCTCTACCCCTGATATAAAGCTGTACTATAGAGCAACAGTAATAAAAATTACATGGTAATGGCATGGAAACAGATTGGTGGGTCAATAGATTCGATTGAGGACCCAGAAACAAACCCACACATCTACAGACACCTGAATTTGACAGTGAAGCCAAAACCATACAATGGAAAAAAAAAAGACAGCATCTTCAACAAATGGTGCTGCTCTAACTGGATGTCCACATGCAGAAAAATGCAAATATATCAATATTTATCACCCTGTACAAAGTTAAAGTCCAAGTGGATCAAAAACCTCAACATAAAACCATAAACACTAAATATATTAGAAGAAAATTTGAGAAGAACCTTGATCTAACTGGCACAAGAGACAACTTCCTGAATAGAACACCAACAGCACAGACTCTAAGCTCAATAATCAATAAATGGAAACTCATGAAACTGAAAAGCGTCTGTAAAGCAAAGGACACTGTCATCAGAACAAAACGACTGGGAAAGGACCTTCATCAACCCTCTATCTGACAGAGGGCTAATATACAGAATATATTAATAACTTAAAATATTAAACACCAACAAACCAAATAATCCATTTAAAAAGGGTGTACAGTGCTAAACAGAAAATTCTCAACAGAAGAATATTGAATGGCAGAGAAACCCATAAAGAAAAGTTCAACGTCCTTAGTCATTTGTTAAGTACAAATCAAAACAACCCTGAGATTTCACCTCATACCCATCAGAATGGCTAAGATCAAAAACTCAAGGGATAATGCATGCTGGAGAAGATATTGAGAAAGGGGAACCCTTCTCCATTGCTGGTGGGAAAGTAACCTTGTACAGCCACTTCGGATATCAATCTGGTGCTTTCTCAGAAAATTAGGAATAGTACTACCACAAGATTCAGCTATACCACTCCTAGGATATACCCAAAAGATGCCCCACCATAATAAGGACATTTGCTCAACTATGTTCATAGAGCTTTATTTGTAATAGCCAGAATCTGGAAACAACCTAGATGTTCTTCAATAGATGAATGGATACAGAAATTTGGTACATTTACACAATACAATACTACTCAGCAATTAAAAACAAGGAAATCATGAAATTGTCAAGCAAATGGTGGGATCTAGAAAAGATCATCCTGAATGAGGTAACCTGGAAGCAGAAAGACACAAATGGTATATCCTCACTTATAAGTGGATATTAGACATATAATGTAGGATAAACATACTAAAATCTATAGTCGTATAGAAGCTAAACAACATGGGGACCTTAGGTAAAAGGCTTAATCCTTATTCAGAAGGGAAAACAGGATAGACATCCGAAGTAGGAGAAGACAAGGAACAGGACAGGAGCCTACCACAAAGAACCTCTGAAGGACTCTACCCACCACGGTATTGCAAGCAGATGCCGAGACTCAGAGCTAAACTTTAGGCAGAGTGCCAGAATCCTTATGGAAGGAGAGGGAGATAGAAACACCTGGAGGGAACAGGAACTCCACAAGGAGAACAACACAGCCAAAATACCTGGTCCTGGGGCACGGGGAAGGGAGGGAGGCTTCAGAGACTGATACTCCATTCACAGACCATGCATGAAAAGAACCTATATCCCCTGTTCAAAGAAAGCCCATAGGCTGCTCAGTTTCCAAGTTGGTTCCCTAGTAAGGGGTACAGGGGCTGTCTCTGGCATGAACTTATTGGCTGGCTCTTTGATCACCTCCCCCTGAGGGGTGCAGCCTTGCCAGGCCACAGAGGAAAATGAAGCAGCCAACCTTGATGAGACCTGATAAGCTAGGGTCGGATAGAAGTGGAGGAGGACCTCCTCTATCAGGGGACTAGGGACGGGGTATAGGGGGAAGAAGAGGAGGATGGGTGAGAATGGGAGGAGATGAGGGAGGAGGCTGCAGCAAGGATACAAGGTGAATAAATATATAAATAAAATTAAAATAAAAATAGAAACTGTGGTACATTTACACAATGGAATACTGCTCAGCTATTAAGAATAAGTAAATAATGATATTTGCAGGCAAATGGATGGAACTAGAAATGGTCATCCTGAGTGAGGTAACCCAGTAGCAGAAAAACATGCATGGTATGTACTCACTTAAGTGGATATTAGCCTTATAATACAGGAAAACCACACTACAATCCACAGACCTAAAGAAGCTAAATAACAAGAAAGACCCTAGGGAGGATGCTTGATTCTCATTCAGAATGGCAAACAGGATAGACACCTGAAGTGCTGGATGAGAGGTAAGAGTACTGGATCCTACCACAGATGCCCTCTGAAAGGTTCCACCCAACAGGGGATCTAAGCAGATGCTGATACTCACAGGCAAAATCTGGACAAAGGTCAGAGAGTGTTATAGAAGAAGGAGGTGATAGAAGGACCCAGAGGGGACAAGAGCTCCACAAGTAGACCCACAAAGCTAAAAAACCTGGGTCCAGGGGGGCTTGTGGAGACTGATGCACTAATCAAGGACAATGCATTGAGAGGACCTAGACCCTCTGCTCAAATGTAGCCCATCGGCAACTCAGTCTCTGTGTGGGTCCTTTAATTGGGGAAGCAGAGGTTATCTCTGACATGAACTCTGTTGCCTGCTCTTTGATTACATCCCTCTGGTGGTGTGCCCTTGCCGGACTACAGAGGAAACGGATCCAGGCAGTCCTGATGAGACTTGATAAGCTAAGATAAGATGGCAAGGAAGGAGCCCCCTCCCCTGCTTCAGTGGACTAGGGGAGGAGGAGGATGGGGGGAGAGAAAGGGAGGGTGGGACAAGGAGATGATGAGAGAGCAGGCTAAAATTGGGATATAAAGTGAATAAATTGTAAAAATAGAAAGAAATAAAAAATAAAGAAATTAAGTAAAGAATTGTCTTGACAGAAATCTTAAAAATGACATCAAGAATTTTTCAGAACGAAAAGAACAAGTGAAAACTTAAAAGGTGTTACATGTTTTCATTTGTGTCAGGTGAGCATTGTGATTCATGAGTGAAGCATAGTGTTTTCATACAGAGGACCATTAAAATGGCTATCAATAAGTAGATTACAAACTTTTGCAGGCAAATAATTCAACTGCAGTCTACTTTCTAAACATTACCGAATGGTAAAGAAAACAAATGACTTCACTTAGGTCCTGTCTATATTTTGTTTAATAAAGCATATTGAAATCTTGTTTGACCACAACAGACAAACCAATATACCTTACAAAGCTTTTATTAATATTCCAGAGTTAGTAATAACAGCTATATCTCGACATTAAAAAGTATTTGAAACCATATATATACTGTCCTGTTGTTAGTGTCTGCAAACAAAAATATTGACTATGCTCCAAGTATAACTCAAAAGAACAGGTAGGTTGCATTAAGTGAGGTATTCCAGAAGAAAAAGACACACATGGTATAAACTCACTTATATTGACCTATAAGATATGATAGGCATAATGAAATCTATACACCTAAAGAAGATAAACAAGAAAGAAGACCTGGATTAAGATGATCAATCCTCACTTAGAAAGACAAATGGGATGGGCATTGGATGTAAGAGAAAACAAGTAACAGGACAGGAGCCTACCACAGAGGGCTCTGAAAGATTCTACCTAGCAGTGTAATAAAGCAGATACTAAGACTCATAATCAAACCTTTAGCAGAGTGCAGGGAATCATATAAAAGAAGGGGGAGTTAGTATGACATGGAAAGGATAGGAGCTCCACAAGGACCAAATATATCTGGGCACAGGGGTCTTTTCTGAGACTGATACTCCACCAAGGACCATGTATGGATATAACCTAGAACCTCTGCTCGAATGTAGCTCCTGGTAGATCAGTAACCAATTGGTTTTCCCTAGTAAGGGGAACAGGGACTATTTCTGACATGAACTCAATGGTAGGCTCTTTGACCTCCCCACCCCCTAAGGGAGGAGCAGTTCTGCTAGGCCACAGAGGAGGACTTTGCAGCCAGTCCTGAAGATACCTGATAAAACAGGGTCAGATGAAAGGGGAGGAGGTCCTCCCCAATCAGTGGACTTGGAAAGTGGCAGGGAGGAGATGGGGGAGGTGATTGGGAGGGAATGAGGGAGCAGAATACAGCTGGGACACAGAGTTAATAAAATGTAACTAATAATAAAAATAAAAATAATAATTTAAAAGTAGATAATACTTGGGCTGGAGAGATGGATCCGTGGTTAAGAGCATTTGCTGCTCTTACAGAAGATCACAGCATCCACATTAGCTATTTCACTAGTTCCCGTTACTCCAGCTCACAAGGATTACATGCCTTCTTCTGGTTTCTGCAAGAATTGGCACAGATGTGTGCATATGTGTGTGTGTGTACATACATTTTTAAAAAACAAAACTGCTTAAAAGTGAATAATATTAATAATATTCTTAAGGGAATTTTCAAAAAGAAGACTGAAAACTCAAACCAGGTCTCCAGTTACCAAATTTCCCATACTCTTCTAGAATATATATGTACTAATATCATATTAAGTAAGTATGTTATTGTTAAGTCCTTAATTTAAAGTACTCCTTCAGTCGGAGTCCTACACATCCTCACATGATAAGCACAATGGCAAGTTAAGGCCGCGTCACTTCTTAAATGGTTCATTTCCTATCATAATATATTTCCAACTAAATGGCCAAAGTTCCTCAATTCCAGCATGGTATAGTGAGTACCATATGGAAGGATGTGTTCAAATATGTCAACCATTATTCATCTAAAGAACTGAAATGTCATGCTGGGGATTACGTCAATTAATAACATGCTTGCCTACCATGGAAATAACTGGAGTTTTGATCCACAGAACTATTTACACAAGGAATGGTTGCTCACCACTGTAATCCCAGTACTTAAGAGGTGGAGGTAGGAGGACGAGCAGTGCAAGATCATTCTCAGTTACAAGAAGCCTGGACTACATGAGACCTTATCTCAGAGAAGCAAACAACAACCCCAATCTCCACTAAACATACATACATACATTAAAGGGGGAAATGGCATTATTGTGAAGTTACTGTTTACCATGAGGAAGTGTTACTAATCGACAACTCAAAGCACGGGATCAATGTTAATAACTCAGACAGCTGTGAGAAGAACAGTAAATGCAGGGCCAAACATAATCTCATAGAGTCAGGGGAGATGAATTGGATAATGCAAAAACAGGGTCCAAGGCAAGCCAGAACAAGACAAGGACAGAGACTAACAGTGGAATCACTACAGGGAAAGTGCTAGTGAGTCAGTGAGGGCAAGAGACTCCTGATTTATCAGAGAAACTGCCTCAGCTGATGACGAAGAGGAGGCATCAGTAGAGTTCTCCTCTCCTTGGCATTGACACTAATAGCACACTTGGCCTAAATGACTAAGAGTGTGGGAAGAACCAGACTCATGTGGTAAATGTTGTGCAAAAGCTTTCAAGGGATAAACCCGCTTCCCCACTCCATGAAAAGCAAATAACTGAGTAACTGGTGACTGTCTTAGAAGACTAAGACCACAGGGTGCAAAGATGACCAATGGAGTTTCTAGCAGAGTTAGGTAGAGCAAATAAATGACCTGAGGAGAGACAATGAAAAGGCATGATGGTTTTTTGCTTACTTGCTTTTGTTTTTGTGTTTTGAGGGGTGATGTACAAAAGACAAAGGCAGGATTTGGTGATGAGATACACATGCTTGAAGCTATCCTATGCAGCACTGAGTTAGAAATCTTAAATGGGCAAATTGGGTGTCCTATAAATTCTCTATCAATTAAGCTGTCAGTAATTGCATCCTGTGTGAATTTTAGGTCAAGAAAAGTGAATGTGAGTAATTGAGCTCTTAAACTCCTTTCATGAGATTTGGTTAATTTAACATCTGAGTTCTGATTGCAAAGGTCTCCCATCAGAGGGCTTTCTGTTGGTGCCCTTATGCCTTCTTGAGCCTACCATCAAAATAGTAAGAAAAACACTGAGCTTCACTCGTAATTTTCATGCTTCCTAATTGTAACCTGGATGTGTCTCATTTGAACACCTCTTCTGGATCTCATTTGTCATATCCTACAGTATTTAAACAATCAAAGGGAAGTTTGAAGTCCAGGGTCAATAGGAACATTATTTAGAGTAGAACAGGGGAGGAGAGAGAGGTTGGATCCTAGGAAATTGTGTGACTTTCGGGAATATGAGGTGAAAAGAAGTTGAAGAGAATCTCTGTTGTGTGAGCCTTACTTCTAGTACTGTAGGAAAGCTGGGCTATGGGGCAGTGGGAAGAAGAGAAGATGCAGAAGAAAGGAAATGACTGCTCAAAGTGACAGTGGTTTATATTCAATCAAATTTACACACTGGGGGTGATCTTCAATAAAAGAAGAAATCAATGTATATTATTACTTTTCTTGGTCTCTTAATGTAGTGAGCAAATACCTGACAAGAATCAACTTGCAGGAAAAAGGACTTTTTTCATTCACAATTTTATGGAATGCAGTACAGCATGTTAGCAAAGTCATAGCAACAGAAAGGCAACACATGGTCACATGGCATCTACAGTCAGGAAGAACAGAAAGATGAATGCTGGTACTCAGCTTACTTTGTCCATTTCATTCTGTCTTATCCCCCAGCCCATGGAATAATGCCAACCATTTAGGGTGGGTCTTCTCACCTTGATTAACACAGTCTAGGTAATACCTCAAGGACATATTGAGAGAATTGCCTCTTCTGTAATTCTATCAAGGTGGTAATTACTATAAACCACCACCTACCTCCTCTTAGTAGGAGCCAAGGATGGAAAATCAGCATTGTTTTTGTAGACAGATACCAATGAAAACTTAACAATACCAGAAGTGGGGTTAGAGTGGAATATCTTTCTTATTAGAGCTATTCTCCCAAAAGATCTATAAACACACCTAGAACCTGAAAGCTGTTTGAATGCTTTAGCCTCACATTTTCATCATGACCTTGTGGCCATAATGATTTCTCTCTCTCAAAAAAAAAAAAAAATCCACCAAAAGAGCCTGATATGCTGTGAAAAATCTAAGAAGTACAGTTAAACATTGACATTACTAGGTCAAAGCAAGAAAAAAAAAAAAGAACTGTGGCTGACAAGAATGTAGAATACAATACTGCTCTCCATGAATTAATGAGGGAGAAAAAATAATTCCTTGTCCTTTTCTAAACTAATAATTCATTGGCAAGAGGAAGCCTGCAGGGATTTTGCATCAGAATCTTTTTCTCAATATTCATCCTGGTTCTTTCAAATCAGGATTGAAGGCTTGGGGAAAAATGGTTAAAAAAGACATGAAGTGTTTAGTTGTTAGTTGTCATCTGCTTTTGAAGAAAGAAATATGGTTACTCCTAAAGAGTTGATAGTTTTCTATATTACAAGACAATAGTTTACAACTAAGATTTAAATGTTCCATTTGTCTCCCTACTAATTCAGATTCGTTTTCTATCCAAAAAGTCCATCTTAAGACCACATTTTCTATGAAGCTTATCAGAATCATTCCTAATTGACATTTAATCTTAAACAGATCCAACCCCTGTCTCTCTCCCTGTGTGTGCATAGTTTGTGTGTGTTCAGCATTGTGTGCAGACATATGCAGGTGTCTAAGGGGCCAGAGAAGAGTATCAGATCCTCTGGTGCTGTAGTTATAGATGTTTGGGCATTGCCTGTTATGAGGGCTGAACTGTTAGAAACTGAACTCAGGTACTCTGTAAAAGCAGGAAGTAATCTGAATTTCTGAGCTATCTCTCTAGCCCCAGTTTATTTTCTCCTTATGCCTTGTTGCTTCTCTCAAGCAACCAAATTTGATTTATATCCTTCCCTAATGAAATCTTCTCTAAATATCCCTATGTTTCTAATTCATGTGCATATCCCTTTTTTAATTTTAATTTTTATTTATTCATTTTTTATCCTGGTCATAGCCCCCTCCCTCCTCTTCTCCTGCTCCCATTCTCACTCCCTGTTTCCCCTATCTCCCTTCCTTATTCCTCAGAGAAGGGTAGCCCCTCCCCTCCCCTACCCACTCCAGCATATGAACTTCATCAGGACATCCTCTTCGCCTGTGGCTTGGCGGGGTAGCCCTGCCTGTGTGCAAATCAGAACACTAGAATTCTGTATGGGGAACATAGGGAGCAGGGATCGCATCCATTCCTATGTAGAGAGAGAGAGAATGTGTTCCACTCTCCACGGTCTGTTGACTTCATTTCCATAACACGTTGTCTATGACCTTTGTCTAACTGTTAGATTACCCACATGTTCCTGGACCCTGAAGTCATCTCACAGACATATGGCAGAATTCTCTTCCAAGTTATGTTTTGACTTTGCCTGTCTCATCGACAGAAGTTTTTATAAAAATTGTCCTCTATTCTGAAATTTCTTCAGTAACAGCTAATCTGTCACTGTTTCCCAGTTGCTAGCCTCAGTCTGGGTTAGTTAGCTGTTCCTCTTGCTGGTGATACCCTGGCCAGTTGAAGAGTAGTTTTCCTCCTTTACCTACATAATCTGAATGCTAGCAACCATAATTCTGGGGTGATTAAAAGAATTACGGAACTATTTATGTTGTCTGGGACTGTATCTCAGTGGGTACAGTGCTTGTCTAGCACACATAAAGTCCTGGGTCTAAGCTCTAGCACTACGTAAAGCAAGGACATGGTGTTGTGCACTCAGTTGTAGTTTCAGGACTTGGAAGTAGAGGCAGAATCAGAAGTTCTATGTCACCCTCATTTACATGGCATGAGTGAGTTTGTGGCGATCTTGTGCTACATGAAGAAATAAATCTTTCTCCCTGCCCTCAGGTGATCTTTCACAGAAGCCAATCATTACTGATTTTTCTGTTGAGTTGACTAATTGATCAATGGCCATGATCTTGTGTAGACACAACCTAAATGATTCTTGGCAGTTAGTGTATCACTGATCGACACAGACAACAGACAGACAGACACAAAGAGAGACAGAGGGAGAGAAAGACAGAGGGAGAGAAAGAGAGGAGCTGGATAAAAAGGAAACACTTGTTGTCTCATCTGCTGCTGTAATTACAGGCTGTCTTTACTGCGGCGAGTTTTCTCTGCTTTGAAAGGCTAGATAAAAAGGAGCATTTCTTCAGACTTAATGTGTGCCAGGAAGCAAGGTTTCCCTCCACTGATGATTGTCTTTTATTTTCCTTTACGACACCTCAAAGATACATTTTTTTTAAAGTAGCTATAGTCATTGTTTGCTTTTGACTTACACTCTATAATAAAACAAGTACCCAGGCAGGTATCCTAGCAATGCAGTGTTTTTATTTCTCTTTGCTGTTATTCTACTGGATGCTCTGGAGCTTTTTCTCCAGGTATTAATCGACACGTGGCTAATCAAGAGTTACTGACTTCCTCCTGGTCTAACTTCCTGGAAGTCAGCAGTCATTATTACGGATAATTCACCTTAAAAATCGATCCTCTTGGTCCTCAAATGTTTAAGGAGACTGAGCCTAACTCCACAATGACATGAAAGTGTATGATTCTTAGCTTGTCATTTAGACTCAGATTGATCCATGACCAAGCCCAAAAGAAGGCAGTGTTAGAACTGGCTGTCTTCATCCTCCAAAAAGCTGACTGCAGTCACAAGGCAAAGATGAGCTACTCCTGGGCAGGCTCGGGGAACTATGGAATTATGCAGAACTGGAGGGCTCTGTAAGCACACAAAACTTTTAACTCTCTGAAACTCACCAGAATCCCAAGGCCCCCTCCAAGGTTATAGAAGTACTAACTTTACTAGGGAGAGAAGACTCCCCCATCAGCGAGTCAGCCCAGCTTCCTGAAAGTAATGCAGGGAGCTCCATGCATGCAGCTTCAGGGTTTTTCAATGCTACAGCTGCCTTTGAGTCACCCATGATTCTATTAGCTATTCTTCCTCTGACTCCTATAAATAACCCAAATAATATCCATTTTAGTTCACTAGGCTAGACTAAGGTGCGATCATTTCCCTGGTCTGTTATCTATTCTCTTATGTGGGGTGAACAATAGTTGTTCGCATCTCACCGAGAAAAGTCACTGAACAGACAGAGACAACCCACACAGATGGAAACTTAAAATGAGATTATGAAGATTGTGATTTCACATGGGAAAAGACTTGGTATAAAAGCTTCTAGAAAGGTAAAATACTCAAACTCATGATAAACTGATTTTTGGCAACTATCCCCAGAAAGAATCAGAAGCAATTCTGTTCTCTAGGCAATGGATAAGATAAGGGGCATGAGATGGTTATGACTGTCAGGATATGACTATTAGGTTTTCAGGGATGTTGCTGGATGATTAATTTTATGAATAAAAGATAAACATAGGATATAGAAAACAAGTGAGGATTAATCGCCCTTCAGGATAGCTGTATTAGAAGAATTAGCTTCATGTCTATGGAGATATGATGAGGCCTTGATGGGTAGGAGCATTATGAAAGATGCAGATTCGCATACACAGCCATGATGAACCCCTTACATGGAGACAAATTAGGAGAGATAGCTACCCTGTGTAGCATGGCAGGGGTCCTGAAGGAAAAAAAAAAGACAGACTCCTTGGTCCCAGAGAGCAGAACTGGGCTGCTTGCAATTACAGATTCCTGTGCCACATGTCCTAAGCCAATGTGCTATAAGTCAAGTAGGCATATAGGGCCAGCTATAATTCAAAGCAAACTTGGATGGTAGCAGTGGGTGTAGGGAAATCCTGAAGCTTCAGGGTGGTAGGCAAGGGGTCAACTCTGTGAGGGATTCACGATCCATGCAGGCTTTGCTAACTGCCTCTATCCAGGGAGACCTGTAGTAGACCCACAGCAGGAGAAAGAGAAAGGCTGGCAGCTAGAGCTCTGTAACCTAACAGCCACTACATTGGCTTGTTCTAGATTTCCATAATACAACCTTGCCAGTAGATAGAGTAGAAAAAACAAAAGCCTCTGGTCTTCTCTTTTCCATATCCCATGCTCAGGTTTTAGTACTAACTATAAGTTGGCATTGTTTGCACCATGGGAATGGCAAACACATGGAGACTGCTATGACTACTGCCATGCCCCATATCCAAGCAGGTGATCACTTCCAATACCATGTTCATTTCATTGCTGATGAAAAAAATTATGACAAAATGACTTTTTTTGAGTTAGACAGAAAACAGCTGCATGGAGATCAGTTCCTGTCCTGATCCCAAATCAAGAAATGCAATTTTCCTTTGTCATATTCCATTTTCTCTTTCTTTTCATAACTGAGAGAAAGCAAATCTTTGCCCCTGTCCTGTCACTGATAAATTTGCTTTGCAAAGCACCATCTTCCCTTGGAGTCACACCTGATTCCCTATTACTCTGAGCCATATATGCCATTAACTTCTGTGAGAGAAGTTAATATAGGGATAGGGAAATGCTATCAAATGAATGCAGAGCTGTCAATTTTTTATGGATCTTTTAAAATAAAGCACTCTTAATTTTTATCATCTCCACCAGTGAAGTCAGCGGTGAAAAGACACAAGCTATACTTCCCTGACGTTACAAAAGGGACATAAATTTTCTGTTGTGTTCTCTCCTGTTTTCACTCAACTATTGAGACACAGTATATTGGAATGGTAAGTTTGTGAATTGAGTTAAAAAGGTGTTGTCCTAGTTTCATTTTTGTTGCTGCAATAAAATGCCCTGACAAAAAGGAACTGAAGAGATGAAGGGTATAATTCAGGTTACATAATTGCATGTGAGGGCCTCAGGACAGAAACTGGTAATATGGCTTCTTCAATAGGGGAAAGGGTTTTTATTGCTGGTACGGGACAGACAATATCCAGAGCCATCTAAAAGAATCCAGAACAGAGAGAAAGACAAATAGACCTGACTGGACATGGCCAGCAGTAATTGTAAGAGAGACAAGAGGGGGTGGGAGAGCATGAGAGAGCAAGAGAAAGTAGGAGAGATGGCAAGAAAGCAAGAAATAGCAAACAGAGCATAGCAGAAGAAAAAAGTAGCCGGAGTAATTGTGTTACAAGGTGTAACTGGAGGGAGGGAGAACCAGGAGACTAACGTGAACTTTGAAATGTATAAAACATTTTTTTGAGTAGGCACTGAAGGAGCTTGCAGGATAACATGAGCTTTAATATGCAACCACAGGTCCCTTCTGCTAGAGGTAAGGTAAATGATGCCTTTTGGCCAATAGAAACCAGTTTCCCAATTTTCTGAGGAATGCTGGCTTTTATCTAACAGCCAGAAATCCATCTATAGTCCAGATTGAGCTCCCTTGTGGATAGATGGAAGGCCTGAGACCTAACAAGTACTACACCACAGTAAATTGTTGGGGGAAAGATAAGGTATCCTGCACCTGAAAACAAACAAACAAACAAACAAAACAAAACAAAACAAAAAAAACAGCCATGTCACATCAAATCAAAAGCAGAGGAAAATGGATGAATAGTTCCCATTTGCTTGATTGCTTTTGTTCAGTTTGATTCCTGTATGCTTTTATAGGACGCCCATACTTAGGGAATGTGGCCAATGATAGTAGGCTGAAACTTCTCAGTCAATTAAGTCAATTAAGACAATCTCTACAGACAAACCCTTAAGCGAACACAATATAGACAAGCTCTCAGGGAGACTCTCTTCTCAGGTGATTCTAAGTTGTGCTAAGCGGACAGTTAGGGCTAATCACCATATGTGTTAAATGCCAAGAAACAATAGCTGACTTAGTAGTTTTTAAGATGAAGTGTATATAATTAATTTAGCAGAGAGTCATGGTGACAGAAAACTAAGAGAGGAAGTCCAGAGGAAGATGGTGGTAGAGGAAGGCTGGAGGAATATGGTGATGAGGAAATACAGAGGTCATTGGGGACTGTAACATTCAAGCCTGATATCCATTAATCTCAGATTCTATAAGAAGTTCCCTACAAACCCAGGATACATCATCTAATGAGGTATGTGTGTTCCCAGATAAATCCAACACAAGAAAAAGTTGTAATAACTGCATTTGTCAGAAAATAACCCATTTCAACAATCTTCATTTTACACATTATAAATTAATCAGGTAAATTATCTTCAGGTTTTTTTTTTCCCAGTATAGTGGAGACATTATAAAATATTTTCTTATTGAATTTAATTAATATCTTTTCTGTATTTCTGACATAATTTGTATGTATTTGCATTTTATTAATGTGGTAAATACTTTAGAAAATAAATATTTTTCACTCCAGATTTTTTTTACTTAAATTTAAAATTTTTCTTGAGATAGAATCTTTTTTCCCATTAATTAATTTATTTTTCACTTTACATCATGATCACAGCCCCCTCCTTCTCCTCCAACTCCCACCCTCACACCTCCCCCCCCAACTTCTCTTCCTCTTTTCTTCAGAGAAGGGGAGGTCCCCCAAGGCCCAGCAATCCCTGGCACATCAAGTCACTGCAGAACTAAAATCATCCTCTCCCACTGAGGCCAGACAAGGTAGCCCAGCTAGGGGTAAAGGTGGGGAACAGAGTCAGAGACACTTGCTCCTTACATACGGGACAGAAGAAATAATAGAAGTATGACAGCAAAAAAAATTCAAAACTAATAAAAGTCAACAAAGTTCATTTGCAAGAAGCCTAAAGAATGATTAGGACAAATATTAAAGTATATGAAAAATAAACAACAGAAACATTAGAAAATGATTTGGATTAGTTTACAGTAGATAAATGATCAGTGTTTCAGAAGATAGCTATTATTGCCTTGTTTAGAATTTTATCCAGTGTCCATGTACATTAAAATGTCTGATGAGGTGAAGAAGGAAGCAAACTAGGGGTGAGTAGAGGCTGAGAATGTCCGGGCATGGGGAGAATAAACAGGTCTAAGAAGGGCCACTGAGTCGAGTCAGTGGGAATAAGCTTCAATGACTGTATTTTCTAATAAGCAAATGTTTTGTAAATTACCAGAAGAGAGGAGTTTGGCGGGGGGGGGGGGGTGGTGTTGCAGTGTAAGAATCACTCAATTTCTCTAATTTGATCATTAAATATTATAATTATGTATACATTTATCACAATATTCCATAAACAGGTACAATGTTTAGGTACCAATTAAACTTTTTTTTCTCTCTTTTTTTTTTTATTACTTACACTTTATTCATTTTGTATCCCCCCATAAGCCCCTCCCTCCTCCCCTCCCGATCCCACCCTCCCTCCCCTTTCTGCATGCATGCCACTCCCCAAGTCCACTGATAGGGGAGGTTTTCCTCTCCTTTCTGATCTTAGTCTATCAGTTCTCATCAAAAGTGGCTGCATTGTCCTCTACTGTGGCCTGGTAAGGCTTCTCCCAATTAAACTTTTATAAAATTAAGACAATATTACTTTTTTTAAATAAAGACATTGACAATCAAATAATAAAACAAATAAAATAAAACAAAACAAATGAAGTTCAAAACCTATGAGCTGGAAATGTGCCTCAGGAGGTAAAGCACTTGCCATGTGTGAGCAAAGCTCTGTATCAGCTATGTGTAGTGGGTTAGTCCTGTGACCTATGAACTTAGTGGTAGAGAAGGGAATCAAGGTGATCCTCAGTCATCAGGTGAATTTAGGTCCAATCTGAGCTACCTGAGATCTTTTCTCAGAAGAAAGGAATCAATAAATATGTTATAAAAATGGAGGTTGATAAAATTCAGCTTTTGATAATGTTTGGTGGTACAAATAATTTTAAGTTACTTAGAAAATCATTTATATATTACTGTGTGTGTGTCTGCATGTGTGTGGGGGGGGGCAATGTGCATGTGGACTCTTCTTGAGACCAGAAGAGAGTGCTGAATCCCCTGAAGCTGAAATTACAGAGTGTTATAAACTGCTTGATGTGGGTGCTAGGAAATCATCTTGAGTCCTCTATAAAAAGCAGCAAGCACTCTTAAATAAGAGCCATTTTTTCAGCACCCTGTCTGATGGTTCTAATGAATTCCAAAGCAAACGTAGCAATAATATAATGAAGATGTTTAATTCTTTTAGGTGTATTAAAATCAGACTCAAGAGTAAGACATCAACCTATCAAATGAAAGCTGAGAATTAGACGTTACAGCTATTCTGGCATGTGATAAAGCAGAGTTCAAACCAAGACTCATCAGAGGAGAGAAAGGTCACTACATAGTAATAAATGGAATAATTAATCAGGAAGATATAACAATCATGAATGTTTTACACGAAATGTCAGATCTCTCAATTTCATGAAACAAACACTAAAGGGCATGAAAGTTCAAATAGATAGGTCATGATTAAAACCAAGTAGAATATTTTAAAACTCCAGCCTCATTTTTAGATAGATAACTAAAAAAAAAAAAAAAAAAAAAAAAAAACAACAACAGACACATATGCAACTTTCTCTAAAAACTGATCACATCACAGACACTAAAGTCTTTACATATTTAAGGAAATTAGCATATTTCTGTTATATTACCAGGTCATTGTGGAATAAAGCAAGAAATTACCAGCAAGAAAACTATATAAATACTTTAAAACTGAAAAATATGCTTGGAAATTAGGTAATTGAAAGAAACAAGGAGAAATAAATTAAAATTTATTGGATCAGATGCAAATAAGAGCACAGTTCAGCAGAAGTTATGGGTCACAGAGAGCAGTTCTAAGAACAAGATTCACAGGTTCAAGTACTTCCATTTTTAAAAAACTCTGAGATATAGGAAACAAATAACCTAATAGTGCATTGCATGTCCTCTAAAACATGAAGGGGTGAATTTTTAAATGCAGCAGATAGAATTAAATAATGAATGTCAAAGCAAAACCATCTAAGAGCTTCACAGATAAAGGTGCTTGACAACAAGCCTGAAGAGGCGAGTTCAGTGCACAGAAATCAAACAATAGAAGGAGAGAATATCTCCCCTGTAAAGATGCTAGAAAGATCAAAAAACATCACAGCATACATTGATGAAGACTAAAAGAATGGTAGGCTCCTGTCCTGTTGTTCCCTGTTATCTCCCTCTTTTGATGTCCATCCTCTTTGCCTTTCTGAATGAGGATTGAGCCACAGTCCTCCTTCCTGATTAGCTTCCTTTATGTATACAGATTTTAGTATGTTTATCCTATATTATACATCTAATATTCACTTATGAGTGAGTATATACCCTGTGTGTCTTTCTGCTTCTGGGATACCTCACTCAGCATGATTTTTTCCAGTTCCCACCATTTGCCTGCAAATTTCATGATTTCTTGTTTTTTTTATTGTTGAGTAGTATTCCATTGTGTAGATGTACCGTAACTTCTGTATCAATTCCTCAACTGAGGGGCATCTGGGTTGTTTCTAGCTTCTGGCTATTACAAATAAAGCTGCTACAAACATGTTGAGCAAATGTCCTTCTTGTATACTTGAACATCTTTTGGATGCATGCCTAAGAGTGGTACAGCTGGATCTTGAGCACAGAGGGCCTCTGAAAGGCTCTACCCTGTAGGGTATCAAGGCAGATGCTGAGACTCATAGCCAAACTTTGGGCAGAGTACAGGGAATTTCATGAAAGAAGGGGGAGATAATAAGACCTGGAGAGGACAGGAGCTCCACAAGGAAAGCAAAAGAACCAAAAAATCTGGGCACAGGGGTCTTTTCTGAGACTGATACTCCAACCAAGGACCATTCATGGAGATAACCTAGAACCCCTGCAGAGATGTAGCCCATGGCAGTTCAGTGTCCAAGTGGGTTCCATAGTAATGGGAACAGGAACTGTCTCTGACATGAACTGATTGGCCTGCTCTTTGATCACCTCCCCCTGAGGGGGAAGAAGCCTTACCAGGCCACAGAGGAAGACAATGCAGCCACTTCTGATGAGACCTGATAGATTAGGTCAGAAAGGAGATGAAGATGTCCCCTCTCAGTGGACTTGGGGAGGGGCATGAGCAGATTAGGGGGAGAGAGGGTGAGATTGGGAGGGGAGGAAGAAGGGTGCTACAGGGGGGATACAACGTGAATAAACTGTAATTAATAAAAAATAAATACAGGATTTTCTTTATATTAAAAATGCTAAAAAAAAAAAGCCTAAAATAATGATACAGAGAATTGATAGCTCGCTGAAAAAAAAAAAAAATCAGCAGCATTACATAGCCCTTAGCCAAACTAATCAAAAAAAGGGATGGACAAATTAATAAATTTAGAGATAGAATAGAGAATTATTTTAATCAGTTTCAATGGAATCCTGAAAACCATTAGGGAATTTATTGAAAGTTTATATCCCAACAAACTAAAGTTGTTTACACTATATATGTGTAAATAAATAAATACATACATTTGAACCACCAAATTAAATTAAGAAGATAAAGGAAATGTAAACATACACACAAAGAAATGAAACTCATTCATTTTATAATGTGTCTGAGGACATCAGCAATTTGGAGATAAATTATTCCTATGGTGAAATTACTGGGAAAGGCATCTCTTAATTGATGTGAGTGTTCAGCCTTAAATGTGGCATCTACATCAAAATCCTCTCATGCATGGCTTAGGAAACATACAAAAGAGGAAATGAAAAGCATGGAGGCAATGGAGGACAATGTGGAATGCTTGGATACCCTCTGGATGTGACATGGCTGTTGCTCATATGAACTCACAGCCACTATGATCACTTGCACAAGATGTCACAAGATCGAACCAATGCAAACTTCAGCATGGACAGAGGAGGGGTTCCAGAGTTGTAAGACTTCTAAGAGGTGGAGTGCAAATGCAATAGGAGCGTGTGTAAGCACATATCCTTTATGGGTTTTTTAAAAAGTAGTTTAATAACTCAGTGGTAATACCATGATATTCAGTAGCCTGTCAATCACTGGATTCAGTGATCATTCTGATAATAGGAATATAAACAAAACATTTAATTTTATCAAGCACTTTAGACACCACTATATTTGAAAATACTTCCAGTAGGTAACATACGGCTTTAAAATGTAAGAGGAGATGGGGGCTGGAGAGAAGTCTCTGCAGTTAAAAGTGCAGAGAACCTATGTTTTGTTACTAACACCCACATAGAGACCCACAACCATATGTAACCCCAGTTTCCTGGGAATCTGAAGCCTTCTGTGTCCTCTGGGGGCTCCAGACACATATGTGGTACAGATATATATGTGCTGGCACTCACATAGACACATAAAAATTTAAAAAGTGAATAAATAAATCAAAAGAAAAGGAAGAAGAATTAAAAGAGGAGAAGGAAGAAGAAGGTGAGAGAGGCAAACAGAAAAAGATAAAGAGAGATAGATACACACACACTGACAGAGACAGACAAGAGACAGAGAGTCAGAGAAATAGAGACAGAGAAACAGAGACAGAGATGGGGAGACAGAGCTCAGAGCTCAAGAGCACTTACTTGTCTTGTAGGAGACCTAAATTTGGTTTTCAGAACCCACATCAGACAATTTACAACCACATGCAGTTCAAGTTCCAGAAGATGTAACACATGTTCTGGCCTCTGCCAGTGTGTGCACAGATGTGCTGCACATAAACCCATACAGGCACACATATACACACAAATAAACAAAAAGATATTTCTTTTAAAGCCCAAGACTTTGTTTCAAAGAGCTCACAAGTGAACAGACAAGATGGATACTTGAAACACAGTTTAGGTTTAACAAAACACATTTTTGTTAAACACACTTATTAGATGTCAAGCTTTAGAGTTCACTGATATAGTTCACGGAGGAGAGAGAGCAAAGGGGGTGGAATCATTAGAAAGGTTTCAATGATAGCAGCCATCAGAGGGGGGTTCGTTGGGACACAAATAAAATGAGAAAAATACTCACAAGCGTTTACTAGAATGGTTATTAATAGCCACAGCACTAGAGCAAGGATAGGTACCACACGATCAGAGGAGACTTCACAGAAGGGTTATTTGAGCCTAAGCAGAAAATCAGTGACTCACCTTCTCCCTTAATCTATCAGTAAAAATTAATCAGCAGGAAGAGGTAGTACCACCTAGGCTCCTCCCTCCAAGCCTGGCTATGGTATTTAACTCTCTCTTTCTCTGCTTTCTGAGCCTTGGGTGGGGAGACCTTGATAGAGATGTTGCCCTTAGGATGAAGCCCACACCATCCTGTAAATCTTTACCGGTTGTCTTCCCCACAGACCGTACTGAGTGTGATTCTGAATAGAGTATCAATAGGAAATATGTGGAGACAGCTACAAGACAGACAACTGTGGGTCCTAGCAAACTCAAGCATCAATCTAAAACATCACGATTATCAGTAAACAAATTTGAAAAAAAAAACTGAGATAAATTGACCCTCCCCCCAAAAAACACACAAATCACTGGACCCTTAACAAAAAAAAGTGTTAATTATTATGTTGCATGCAGTTCTATCCTGTTGGAGTTACCTTCACAGCAGGGGTCTCTAGCACACAAGCTAACCTTTACTGACATTTGAAGACTGGGAGGCTAGAGAGGTGGCTCAGTGATTAAGAGCCCTGGCTGCTCTTCCAGGGGACCCAGGCTCCATTCCCAGCACTCAGGGTACAGCCTGGTAACACCTATCTGTAATTCCAGTCTCAGGGCTCTGACACTTCTCACAGACATACACGCAGGCAGAACATCATTGCATATGAAATTAAACTAAACAAGTTTTAAAAACCTAAAAAATAAAATGATTTTTTTTTTAATTGGAGACTGATGGGTTAGTCTCAGGAATAGCAGGGTAATACCCACTCATGATACAGAGTGTAGCCGTGTGCAGCATGCATTCTGAGGATTCAATTACCCCCAAGGAATTTTCAAGGATTTGTGAGATCAGTACTATTGGGAAAATAAATTATCTTTCATTCTCTTTCTGTGTGTTTTCTGCATTGGATTTAACAGAGGATAAATGCCATGTATGGGAGATCACAAGAAACTGTGCACAGAAAATAATAACAATCTGTTTACTAAAGGTCAAGTAAGCATTCCTTCTACTACTCTTGAAAACCATGTTTATTAAAAGTATTTTAATATAAGCTCATTAACTATATAGTATGTTGTTCATCTTTTGAAAAGATTTTACCCAATTCTTCGACACCGTACATGCACATAATGCATTCTAGTTGCTCTCTCCTTCTACCCTCTCTTTTCCCCTCACCCCCACTGTTCTCCTTCTTCTTACTACCTGTCTCTTTCCAAGATTCATGGCTTTTGGGTTTTCTTGAGCATGTGAATGTGTGATCCCTTTAGATTTACCATTCATGTGACTGTTCAACTTTCATTGATATGACCATTTAATTTAGATTGTCCATTGGAGCACAAAGGTCACCAGTCAATATACAACTGAAGCCAATTTCTCCCCTCTCCCTAATGTGTTAGTAGAAAATACTTCATCAAGGAAGGGTAAGGGTTCCTGGACCCCTCCTTAATCCATTTCTGGCTGTTAGTGGGCCAGTCTTACAGAGAGAATCCTCAGTTGCTGAGATTCTGTGACTATACTACAGTGAAAAATGCAACCCATATGAATAGACGTTCTTTGGAACACTCAAGAATACCAAGAGGTTGAGTTTAAATGATAAGACTTCGATATTAGGCTGAAGAGATGACTCAGTGGCTAAGAGCAGGCACTGCGCCTGCAGAGGACTGGAGCCTGGTTCCTACCATCCACATGGAGGTAACGCTCCTGCCTGTGACTCAGCTCCTGGGAATACGTCATCTTCTTTAGCCTCTGGGAGCACCTACAGGCACACACATACACACAAACATATACTCATAATTAAAATAAGCCTCTAAAAGGTCTTTAATCATATATATATATATATATATATATATATATATACATTAACCTGAGAAGGAACAGACTTGAGTAAAATTAAATGAAAAATCTTTAGTCTAAAACCACACTAGACTAAAAAGGAGACATAAAATCTTTTCTACTTCAGCATGTTGCCATGTCAGTGTAAATAAAAATTTAGTTATTTTAACCTACAAGCCTAGTGCAGGTAAGACTGTGGAAGGTAAATATTAATTGTGGGGTTTGTAAAATAATTATCATCTGCTCATTGTAGAAGATAGCATGATCAATATTTAATAATTTACCTAAACGGAAATTAAATCCATTTCTCAGGCATGGTCTCAATGTCTGCACATCAGGCCTTATGAATGTTTAAATTTTAACTATCTTTAAAACATGCAGCAAGCCTTTCACACATGGGCTTTGGATCTAATTTAGGATCTCATCACAGTATGCATCAAATGATGGGTGGCCACTTTTAAACAGACCTATTCTACACTTAAAACACATTTCCAAGAGAAGACATTGATGAATGGCTGAGTGTGGGCTTTAAGTTGGTAGCAGTAGCAGATAAAAATCAGAAAGACTCTTCAGGAGATAAAGCGGCAAGAAGGGAAGACACTCGGGTCATTTGGACCATTAATATGTCTGCCAGGACTGCAGAATGAACTCACCGGCATTCTAGAATCCAGAAAGAAACCCAAGATTAATACAGCACAGACCTTAACATGGAGCCTTAGTGAGTACATCACGCTTATATATTTATCAGACCTTATTAACATAAGGGGGAACAATCAATGAAAAGTGTGTAATCTGAAACAAGATTGTCTACCAAAAATTATTTCAGAAAATATTTAATTTGACACTGTATAAATATTTATGCCATATGAATTTGTGTATATGTATTCATGTGTGTCTGTGAATATATATGTGCCCTAATTCGTGTAGAAGGCACAGGTCAACAACGGGTTCCATATTTCAGGCGCTGTTCACTCCTCTCCTCCTTCTTCTCCTTGTCTCTTCCTTCCCCACCTTCTCATTTTCTTTATCCTTCTCTCTCTTCTTTTTTGAGACAGGTGTATTACTGCCTTGGCACTTGCCAAGTGAACTAGGCAGGCTGTTTAGTGAGCCCCCAGGAATGTGTCTGTCTCAGCATGGACAACACAGAGATTATGTGCACATAGTGCCATATCAGGCTTTGTAAGTGTGAGTTCTATGGATCAAGCTTTGATCTGTGTACTCCCTTCACCATATGAGCCATTTTCTGAGCCCGTGTTCTATGACTTCTCATTAAAGAATATTAATTCATATTTTTAACATCTACCTCTTCCACTAGCAGACCTTTGTTGAAACCTCAGCCTTCAAATAAAGCTAACAGAGGTGACATTCAGAATAAGTGTGTTATGTCAGCATATGTTTTTACAAAATGAGGAACACTGACCCTATATGTTCTATCAATGAAAATAGACCTGGTATATCTACTCCCTTATCCTGGCCTTATTCTGTATCACAGTAAAATATCAAAACAGACACATTGCAATTTATTGGTATGCTACAAATGTAAAAAGATTCCTACAAGACTGTTGATAAAAAATATATTTCATAAACAAATAGGAAAATATTCTCTTCCCATTGCATTGAGTCTCATGCCAGGAAGTTTCAAGTAAAAATCTGTGTTGGATGTTTACGATGAAATATGACATTCTTCAACAGGGAACAATAATTAATGAAGGAAGAATATTTTTAATGTGAAGTTTGCAAGATGGGATGAACAAACCTCAGGAACCAGGGACTTGACCTCTGAGCATTGCTGGGAACATAGCTGGACGTTTCCCTCAAACCTTCATGTGAAAAGCAGCATCAAAGTTTTCAAAATCATTTAAACTGACACAAGTACATATAGACATATGTACACACACACACACACTCTCTCTCTCTCACATACACACAAGAGAAGTAAAAATGTATCAGTGATATGGGGAAGATTATCAAGAAAACTTTTTGTTATATATATTTTTATTTCTTATATTAATTAAATTTATTTATTTAGTGTCCCAGATGTAGCCCCCTCCTTCATTCCCTCCCAATCCCATCTTCACTCCCTCATCTCCTCCTTGCCCCTCTCTAAGTCCACTTATAGGGGAGGCCCTGAAGAGATGGCTCAGCCGTTAAAGGCTAGGCTCACAACCGTAAATATAAGAAAACTTCTTAATAAGGAAAACCAAGATGCAAATGAATACTTTTATGAATCTACAAGTATAAAAGACTCACAAAAACTTTGAAGAAAATTTAACTTAGTCTTGTCCTTATTATTTTTGAAGACAGGATGTTATTTAGCACAGGCTAACCTAAAACATTCTATGTGGCCAAGGGAGACCTTGACTTCCAGGTCTTTCTGCCTCTATTTCCCAAGCTCTGTTTTGTTAGGAATGTACTGTCATGGCTGATACATGGAGTGCTGGCATCCAACTCAGGACACGGTATATGTTATACCAGCACTCTCTCCACTGATGATTTCTCCACCCTTGTGCATGCTCTTTTCAAAATCTGTTGCTCCAAATCTCCCCATGCTTATTTTCTATGTGAATGGTCAACATTCCTGTCAATTATTCTTTCCTGAACATGTCTCAATCTTACAAACAGCTTCTTCCATTTGATCAGATGAAAGTCTTGTGATATGTCAGAACTCATAACAACTGCTTAAGTGGCCAGTAAAAATAGTTAGCAAATTGTTTTAAATGGCAGACACTGTAGCTGTCTAATTCCATGTTGAAAGAGATGATACTCAAACAGTCAGACTATTTTTACTTTAGTAAAATGACATTCTCATGGCATTATTTTTAGAGTTTCTTGTATTTGTAGCTATGTGTGTTTCTGTGTGTGCATATTTCTCCTTTATGGGTTCCTGAGGAGGTCAGAAGAGTGTGTCTTATCCCATCAAACTGAAGTTACCGATGCCTGTAAGCCATACAATATGGGCTCTGGAAACTGAACTCAGCTCTTCTGTAAGACCATCCAACATTCTCAGAACTAAGCCATCTCTCCAGTGGCTCCCACATCCAATGATAGAAATTAAAGTAATTAGAAGAGATTTGGAGTGAGTGGGCAGCATTTCCTTGTCCCTGATTTCAGTGGGATTGATTTTAGTTTCTGTCTGTTTAGTTTGATGTTGGCTATAGGCTTTCTGTATATTGCCTTTACTATGTTTAGGTATGTGCCTTGTATCCCTGATCTCTCCAAGACTTTAAACATGAATGGATGTTGGATTTTGTCAAATGCTTTTTCAGCATCTGAGGAGATGATCATATGTTTTTTTCTCCTTCAGTTTGTTTATATGGTAGATCATATTGATGGATTTTCATATATTGAACCACCCCTGCCATGCCACTCCTGAAGAGACCAGATAGACTAGGCTCAGAAGGAAAGAGAGGAGGACCTCCCCTATCAGTGGACTTGGGGTGGGACATGGGTGAGGAAAGGAGAGGGAGGTTGGGATTGGGAGGGGAGGAGGGAGGAAGCTACAGGGGGGATACAAAGTGAATAAACTGTAATTAATAAAATAAAAATCAGAAAAAAGAACAGTAATTAGAAGTCAGTTATTAAAGGTAGAGACATTTAGTTCATTGATAAAGTTGAATAACCACCACCTCGACCTAATTCCAAACATTTTCTCCAAAATTAAGCCTTGTACCCATTAAACAGTATTCCTACCTAACCTCCTCTGTGCCTATCAATGACCAATCTGCTTTTCCCACTTGCCCTAATTGACTATACCCTGGCCTTGTGTTCAAAATAAACCATGTGCTTCTCTTTTGGCTGTGATGATTCATGTCCTCTCTCCAGGTAGTAACTCATGGCATTCCTTCAGTGTGCCTAGACACACTTCATTCTATGCAATTTGTAGCCAATAATATTTTTGCTGGATGAAATAATATATTGTTAAGTATACAGATGCTAAGCATTTCTGAAAACTCTCTGGAATAAATCAACACACATTTCTTCGGGAGTTTTTAATTTGTAAATACTTGCTCCTTTGTTTGGTGAAAATTAGTGGTTTTGCTTACTTCATGCTGATGGTGTGGTGTGAAATTGTTGCCGGAAAACATTTAAACATCAGATTCTCTAGTATGCTCAGTAGAATATCTTAATAGATATATTTATTCTTCCAGGAGTGGTACTAAGAAACAGATATATTTAGAACTCAGTTCTCACCATAGCTTTACTAGATATTTATTTAATATCCCTCTCAAGATGATGGTACATATTCTCTAGACTGTTACAGAAAATGAGTGCATTTACTTAATGTTAGAATGAATATCAATATATGTTGGATTATACTCAAAAACCACTGTTTCCTATTTATAAAATTAAATCAGCCATATTTGTGTCTATGTTAAAACCCTGACTTGAAAAAAAGAAGATTAATCAAACATCTGGTCTTTTGAGAATGAAAAGAAACTGGCACATGGTGTTTAAACATGTTTATTTGTATCAATACAGATAGTAATTTGCCTCAAGCAAACTATCTTCAGTCTAGTACTTAGAAAACAACAGTTGGTAAGAGAAAAATACAGAAAATATAAATGTCTCTTACTATCTACTGATTATTATTGATAAATCACCACATGATATTAACCTTCTTTAAACTGCATTAAATTAGAACATTCAATATAAAGTTTCCAGGAATTTGCGTTAAAAAAAACCTATAGGCCTGGAATGGAAGCTCAGTAGTAAAATGATTCACATAATTCTGGCTTTCACCTCTAGCAGTGCAATTATCATAGTCACTATCATGATCATTTTCCTCACCAATAACATTGTGGTCATCATCAGTATCCCCTTCTTATTCATCATTCAACACCATCAGCCGTACAACCACTGCCATTATCACCATCTTTGTCATTACCATCACTACCACCAGCATCAGCATCAGCAGCATCTTCATCATAACTACCACCCATCATCTTCATCAGCATCATCTTCATGACCACTACCACCACCACCATCATCCAGCATCATTATCATCTTCTGCAAATAATTTTCAAATATAGATATACCAGTAGCTTTCTGTGATACCTGTCTTACCATTTGCCAATCTCTGTAGTAATGTCGGGTTATTGAGCATAGGACGTATATTTCAATAACAGTATTAAGAATATAGGGATATTATATTTCTTTTCATTAGTCTGCATACGTTAACAATAGTCAACACTGACTTGTACAAAAGGGAAAACTGACATTTTTTACATTTTGTATGAGTGTAGGCAGTTTGTTGCTGATAGGCAAAATTACGGCCTTATATTTAACAACTGAATTCAGTATTTTCAAATTTGAAGTAATTGGCTTACAAATAGTTAAGATTATGTGTTTTTGGGTTTTTTGTTTGTTTGTTTGTTTGTTTTACCCAGCTGCCTCCTTGACATAGGCCACCTTTATACAAAATACCGAAAATCAATAATTAAAATTATTCATTCTCTTGTGTTCTCACTTGCTCTTCTTCCTCTCCATCCATCTTTCAGTTAAGATTTCATATAGCCCAAGGTGGACTTGAGATCATGGAACTTAATATGCAGCCAAGTATGGCCTTGAACTGCTCCTCCTGTGTCTACCTCTCAAGTGCCAGGATTACAGATGTTCACCTAACCACCGTTCCTGATCCATGGGTGGTGAGGATTGAACCAGGGGTTTACACATGCTAGGCAAGCACTCTACCAACTGAGGGCATCTCCAGACCCTAGCCTTTTCATTTTATTTTGCAATATTTTATTTAGCAAAAACTTATATTGAGCTAAAGTGATCTCTTCCAGGTACCTGTTTATATACTTACTGCCTGCTTGTTCCTCTGTAGAGAACCCTATTCACATTTTTCTTCCCAATGTTCAGACAGCTCAGTGGCAGGCACACGTTAAGTGCTTCTAAATGTAAAATAAAATGAAAATATCATTACAGGTTCCTCTGTGGTGCTAATATCCTACAATTCTATGATCCCTCAAATCTGTGGATTTCATGGGCTTTATGTGACATAACAGCAGTCAGGAAGAAACATGTAAATTTTACATTTGAAAGAGAACATATATACAGGCAATTTTTTATGCTAGGAAATGTCAATAGTCTTTAAACCAATAGCGATTGGACTTGCAGTTTTATTATATTGACTGAAGGGCACTGGATGGTAGCTTTGTGATTGATTGAGGAACACAAGCTTCTGTGTTTTTGTGCCCGGGCGCAGGTAGAGAAGAAAGATGTTTTTGCAGAGAGCAGGCTGCTCATTCTTTGCAATTATAATGCTTAATTTATTGTATTAACACACCAAACGGATAGACTTAACTTACCGCTCACCATGTTGGGTTTCTTTAAAGCCTTGGAGAACAATGCCCTCCTCCTTGTACTGCAAGCTTAAAGCCGTGGCAGCATCACACACTGGCAGTGCTTAACTGATCTCCAGAAGAACTGGAGTTGATTAATTCACGTTTTAAAGAGCTTTTAAAATATATTTTATTTTTAAATTAACATACTAACTATTAAATATGACATTTCATGTTGTTAACTTTGTTTTGACATTTATCTGACTGTCTATCTGTCTGTCTGTCTGTCTATCTATCTATTGAATAATGAGAAAGATATGCATACTTGTGCACAACCTCCTGTGGATAAGAGAAAACATGTTGTGGGAGTCAATTCTTTCTTTCCACTATGCAATTCCCAGGATTGCAGCTTAGGTCTTTAGGGTTGGCAGCAAGCACCTTAGCCGCTAACCCCTTTTCCTGGGCCCATACTGCTGTTTTCAAACCACGTGGTTTTACTAATTCTCTGCCTTCTTCATTCACCCAGCCTTCTCCCTCTACTGTCCTTCATTGGCTACCTCATTTCATTTCACGTGGTATGTGTCCTTTTTGCAAATCTCTCTTCATCAACATTTCTTTTTATCCTCTTCATCTCCATCGTAGTTTCTCAGGCTTTTACATTTGTACCCCTTTATATTCATGTATATAAATATTACAACATAGGATCTGCCTATGTGAAAGACAGCATGGGTTGTTTGAAAAATGACGAGGAACCGTGTGAGAACTGATGATACCGACTTAAAATATGTGTCCGCCCTGAGAATCTAAACATAGTTATTCAGCTGTAGTTCCCAGAAACTAATTCTTTCTAGAACACATCTGAGACACACTGGCTGACAATAACTCGGCTTCATGCTAAATGATTTGGCTCCCAGAATCAGCCTAAAACAACTTCACATAACAAAGCCCATGTCTGAGCAAGGCCTGACCGGCGATACCACACACAGACCAGGCAGCAGAGTCAGGTGGTTATTGTCCCATGGATCTGAATGAGAAAAAAAATACCTAGTAAAGACTAACTTACATTTTTTCCTTCTTTTAAAATTTCTCAGTTTATGATCTGTAATTTTTCTGAACAGAGTCACCAGTGGGAGCCGGAGTCTCCACAGTAGATATGAACACAGGACAGCAGTATTCTCATTCTGGGCTTAGATCAAGTATGGTTTCCCTCTTCTTTAACTCTATAATTATTTTTAAGATTAAAAAAAAAAAAAACACATCTGGGTATGCCCTTTGATTTCCAGCCTAGGTAGTCAACTATACTTGCCTTCCCTCTGTGGTGATGATTTAATACTGTTTTCTTAATGGTGAATCCCAGATAAATATATCATATATACATGGATTATTGGCTAGAATCTCAGAAGTGAAAGTTTATTCAGAGAATACATAATTTATATGTTTTGACAAAACTCATGTTTTAGGGAAAGATTATGAGCATAGTATCTCAAAGACTTCTGAATTAAATTTCAACTTGAGTATTTAGCTTGAAGCATAATATTTGGTTGTTTTCTTGACTTTTTGAGATTATGTTTTGGAACTTGAAATTATTATTGTATAATCGCTATCCTTATTGCTGTGATGAAAATGACTGATAACAAGTATGGTCCTTAGTTTCTGTCAACTTCACACAAACCTAGACATGCATGGGAAGAGGGAATGTCAATTGAAGAACTATCTCCATCACATTGGCCTGTGGGTATATCTCTGAGACATTTTCTTACTAATTAGTGTGAGAACCCACTGTGTGTGTGTGTGTGTGTGTGTGTGTGTGTGTGTGTGTGTGTGTGTCATCTTTAGACAGGCTGTATAGGAAAAATTAATGAGAAAGACAGAGGAAATAAGCCAGTAACCACAGTTCCTCTGTGGTTTCTACTTTAAGTTCCTACCTTGAACTTGTCTTGGCATCTCTTCATGATGTGTCATAACCAATAAGATTAAGCTTAAATACACATTTGTCACAAAAACAGAAAGCAAATGTAAACAAGAAACAAGTTTCTTGAAGGAAGTTTTAAAACTGAAGATAAAACAGTAAAGTTACAGGACATTGTGAACTCACACTGGAGCTGACCTGGAAGCTGCATCCCCACCAGCTAGCTCTTGTGGTGTTGGAAGGTGCTCTGTACAGTCTTACATAGCTGTAAGCCTATGTGCTACAATCGTGAATTGATGGGCAAGATGCATCCACTGCTATAACAGTATGAATGTTATTCGGGTAAACAAAGAGTTTCCAATTATGTTTGAAGTCAGTTCTACAAGATAGAATCCAATGCTGGTACTAAGAACCCATGGCTGGCTAGATCATAGGTCCTAGGGAAGAGGCTAATGCTAATATTTTCCTAAACTGACAAACTAATAAACTTGCCCCTAAATTCTTCTCATTGTGACATAGATTAGTGCATCTCTCAACCCTCATCAGAGGACATTCTTTTTACTACAATTTATTCACTTTGTATCCCAACTGTAGCCCCCGTCCTCATCCCCTCCCAATCTCACCTGCCCTCCCTTATCTCCACTCATGCCCCTCCCCCAGTCCACTGATAGGAAAGGTCCTCCTCCCCTTCCATCTGATTCTAGCTTATCAGGTCTCATCAGGACTGGCTATATTGTCTTCCTCTGTGGTCTGGTAAAGCTGCCTCCTCCCCTGCCTTAGGGAGAGGTGATCAAAGAGCCAGACACTGAGTTCATGTCAGAGACAGCCCCTGTTCCCCTTACTAGGGAACCCACTTGGACACTGAGCTGCCATGGGTTACATCTGTGCTTTTTGAAGTAGATAGTAGTTAATACAGAAACCCATAATTGCTTAGTATGCAGAGAAAGAAAGACTGTAGAATGCTTAGCTCTAACTGGGTCATCTGCATCACATCTCTCAACCCAAAGTTCAGAGACCATCACAGAATCTCAGAGGAGGTTGGGAAAGACTGAGAATCAGAGTTAGTTCACATCTTCAGTGTAACAGTATTTACTGGACGTATCAGTACTAGTACAGACATAAACACACAGCAGCTGTGACTACATGCACAAGACCTGCATAATATCACACTACTCAAATTCCAGCGTGGATGAGTGGAGAAAGGGGGTCATGAATTTCCACCTCTAGCTAAGGAACTTTTGCCAGAGACGGTAAGTACTCAGTTTTCTTCGGGAGACTACCCAAAGTCTAGTAAATGATCCTACACCCACAAATATACTTGTAGAACTAAGTGGACTTAGAAGGCTTTTCAAAAAGGACCACATGATCTTGCAAGAGGGGATATGAGAAAAAGTAGAGGGAAGAGAATGGTGTGGTTTGATGAAGATCCACTGTATTTTCATGAAATTTTAAATAAACAAAAATCAGCAATTTAAAAGTAGATAAACAGAGAAAAAAACAAATAAATGTGAAGAGGGATGTTTTAGCTCACAGTCTGGAGGTGCATGACTCACCACAGAAAGGAAGTTCAGGCCACAGAAACATGAGGCAGCTGTCACAGTGCATCCTCAGCCAGAGAGCAGAGAGAGATGAATGACGGTGATCAGATCGATGTTCCTTCTTAATCAGTATAGGACCCCAGAATATGGAATTGTGCAACTGACATCCATTGTTGGTCTTCATCTCAGTGAATATCATCCAGAAGCTCCCTCATAGTCATGCTCCGAGACTTTTTTTCATGATGGTTCTAAATCTCATTAGGTTGACTATCAAGATCATTCATCACAACTACATTATTTGGGAAGCAATGATCATACACACAATCAGAGATGTGTACCCTTTCAAAACTATATTGCACAATAAATGACTAAGGTACAAAACTAGATTATTGCAACATGATAAAATCCTAAGATCTACGTCGGCAGGGTGGTACCTTAGAATCACTAAAGATGTAAAGATTTCATCCCACATAAGCCATTTAAAATGACTGTTATTTTACCTCATTTTTAATTACATATAAAAGTTGTAAGCATTTATGGAGTGTCATGTGATATTTTAATTAACATTGTACAATGAATTGTTGTTACATAAACAACAAAACAGAAGTTACTTCTCCTACCTAAGCATCTTCAGCATCTACTGTTCACCTTTTCTTTGTCCTCCCTCCAGAGTCTTAATATTTTCTGTCTTTGGTAACCAGTATTTTATCCTCAATCTCTTTATAATTAATTTATACAATAAAAATGAACAGATATAATTCCTCTGCATATATTTTAATCTACGTAGTTTTCTTTTAAAAATGCAGAAGCAATTTAACCTTCACCTGAAGTTCAACTTGTCTACCTTTCTCTGCATCCCTAATTTCTTTCTTCCAGAACTCTTAACCTCTGCTGCACTAGTTCATACTCTTATCTGGAAATCCTCTGCAGGGTTTGAATTTACTATTCCATTGTCTTTTCTCTTCCAACGAGATTAAAGTTTTCTAACAAGCCTCAGTATATATGGCTCATTTTATGTCCTTTTACTGTCCCACACAAGAGGCAGTTAGAAAATATCCAATAAGCAATAAATGACACACATTGATGAGAAGCTCTTATTTCTCATGGCGCTGTTACTGAGAGGAACACTAAAAGTACCTAGTCAATGTTCTTGATTCTATTACTTATCCTTCTATTTCCTTAAGGGTTTCCTTTACTGGCACTATCCAAGTGAACTTTAACAAAACTATATATTTCAAACTCCTTTGTACCTCAGTTCTTATGTCCATATTAAACAATAACAGGAACATAAAACTTCAGACCTTATAAAAGTTATATTCTTCCTTACTTTTGAATAAAGTATATCAGGAGACTAGGGAAAGGGCATAGAGGGAGGAGAGAGGGTGGATAAGACTAGGAAAACATGAAGGAGGGGGCTACAGAGGGATACAAAGTGAATAAATTGTAATAAGTAAATAAATAAAAAAGAAAAAATACGGACAGAGAAATGTATAAGAGCTCTACAAAGAGCTCTTATATAACAATTATTCTCAGATAGCTAAATACTTATTAATTAAAAAATCAACACAGAAAACTCATTTTTAAGAAAGCATAAAATTGCTTTAAATTGCATAAAATCTGTAAAACACTTGTTTTTGCAACAATGAGCCAGCATTTCACTTAAAATCAAAAGGTAACAACAAAGTGTCCTTTTGTGCTAAGCTGAAGGGCCTCTTTTCATTTCAAAGAAATGTCTTGATATATAAAGATGATATGGAATGGCAGGTTTGCTCAGTGGTTAAGCGCACATACTGTTCTTGCAAAGGACCAGAGTTTGCTTTCTGCTGCCACAGGGTCCAACACCATCTCTGGCCTCTGCAGGCAACTGTACTCATGTGTACATACGCACACTCAGACAAGCACATATACACACAACTAAAAATAAAAATATGTCTTAAAAAGGATAATTAATAAGTGCTTCCAGTAACCGTGGCTTTTAGATCCATGAGACATTAATATAGACAACCTATTTCAAAAGCAAAAGGTAGCAGCAATAGACCAGCTGTTGTTGGAAGTATAGATGGTTCTGGGATTCAATAGGACTTGCTATTAAATTTATTTTGGTAGTTTACAGTTGTGTAAGTTACTTTTTTATGTTGCTGTGATAAAACATCATGACCCAAAGTGATAAATGAAAAAAAAGTTGTATTTGCTTCAGTTTTCAGGAGGAGAGCACAAACATTAGGTGGGGCAGGGCTGAATCAGGACGCTGAGAAGTCACATCTTCAACCTCATTCACTTGTTCAAGTTGGCTTGTTAGAGAGGCCAAACTATTTAGGAGTTTCAGTCTATCTTGTGCTGAGATTGCAAGCACATACCGCAATGCTGAGCCCTTTATAGGTTTTAGGGCTTGAACTCAGACCTCCACACTAGTGTACCAGGCACTTGATGAACTTTCCCAGCTCCATCATTTAATAAAATGTTGGAAATAAAACCCAAAATGAGATAAAAGGAAATTAATATCAACGTTTGCATATATTGATTGTGATGGATCTCTTCAGGAAGACATTCCCCTTTATACTTTAATTGCAGTAGCATAACAAGGGTGATGGCTGAAACCCTTCAGAAAGCCTGCACCTGTTCTAGGCCACGCAAACAACGCTGCCTGCAGAACTCAGGGAAGGACCTACAAAGAAAGACTTTCAATATCCAGAGCTCTGGAGAAACAGCGCATGCTACATGCTCCTTTGATATGGTGGCTACACTAGTGTGTGGATCTGCTTTCTCACTGGAAGTGTGCTAAGCAAATTTAAAGATATTAAAAAGATAGTATTACATTTCCGCAATAATCTTTTTTCACAAACTAGCATTCATTGGTTTTCTGTTTCCTTTGTTTAGCTTTTGTTGGCTAATTCAATATTATTAACAAAATAAATTATATGTACATATAGGAGGTAACACTATCACTGTAAGTTCATTGCATAAATAATTTGGTTGATGAGAATATTTAGTATCTAATTTATTGGCGATTTTTTTTATTAATTACAGTTTATTTACTTTGTATCCCAGATGTAGCCCCTTCCCTCATTCCCTCCCAATCCCACCCTCCCTTTCTCATCTCCCTGACCCTCTCTAAGTCCACTGACAGGGAGGTCCTCCTCCCCTTCCATCTGACCCTAGTTTATAAGGTCTCTTCAGGACTGGCTGCAATGTCCTTCTCTGTGGCCTAGCAAGGCTGCTTCTCCCTCGGGGGGGGGGGGGGGGGGCAAGGGGAAGTCAAAAGATCCAGCCATTGAGTTCATGTCAGAAATAGTCCCTGTTCTCCTTACTAGGGAAAAAAATTAGTTACTGAGCTGCCATGGGCTACATCTGAGAAGAGGTTCTAGGTTATATCCATGCATGGTCCTTGGTTGGAGAATCAGTCTCAAAAAAGACCCCTTTTATAAAGTGCCCAGATATATTTGGTCCTTGTGGTGCTCCTGCCTTCTCCAGGTCTTACTAGCTCCCCATTTTTTAGATGATTCCCTGCACTCTGCCCATGGTTTGCTTATGAGTCTCAGCATCTGCTTTGATACATGCTAGATAGAGTCTTTTAGAAGCCCCCTGTAGTAGGCTCCTGTCCTATTTCTTGTTCTCCTACTTCCATCCCATTTGTCTTTCTAAGTGACAGTTGATCATCCTACCCCTGGAACTCCTTCTTGTTTAGCTTCTTTAAGTGTACAGATGTTAGTATGTTTATAATATCTAATAGGTCTAGTATCCACTTATAAGTGAGCATATACTTTGTGTGTCTTTCTGCTTCTGGGAAACCTCACTCAGGATGATCTCTTCTAGATCCCACCATTTGCCTGCAAATTTCATGATTTCTTGTTTTTAATTGCTGAGTAATATTCCATTGTGTAAATGTACCACAGTTTCTGTATCCATTCCTCCGTTGAGGGGCATCTGGGCTGTTTCCAGGTTCTGGCTATTACAAATAAAGCTGCTATGAACATGGTTGAGTAAATGTCCTTGTTGTGTACTTGAACATATTTTGGATATATACCTAAGAGTGATATAACTGGATCTTGAGGAAGTACTATTCCTAATTGCCTGAGAAAGTGCCAGATTGATTTCCAAAGTGGTTGTATAAGTTTACATCCCCACCAGCAATGGAGGAGGGTACCCCTTTCTCCACAACCTCTACAGAATGTGTTGTCATTTGGGTTTTTTATTTTAGCCATTCTGATGGGTGTAAGGTGAAATATCAGGGTCGTTTTGATTTGCATTTCCCGGATGGCTAAGGATGTTGAACATTTCTTTAAGTGTTTCTCTACCATTCTATATTCCTCTACAGAGAATTTTCTGTTTAGCTCTGTACCCCATTTTTTAACTGAATTGCTTGATTTGTTGTTTTTTAAATTCTTTAGTTCTTTATATATCCTGGATATTAGCCTTCTTCTGTAAGATATAGGGTGGTGAAGACCCTTTCCTAGTCCGTAGGCTGTCCTTTTGTTCTGATGACAGAGTCTTTTGCTTTGCAGAAGCTTTTTAGTTTTGTGATTTATTAATTGTTGCTCTTAGAGCCTGTGCGATTGTTGTTCTGCTCAGGAAGGTGCCTCCTGTGCCAATGAGTTCTAGACTCTTCCCCACTTTTTCTTCTAATGGATTTAGTGTGTCTGGTTTTATGTTGAGGTCTTTGATCCACTTGGACTTCAGTTTTGTGCAGGGTGATAATATGGATCTATTTTAATTTTTCTGCATGTAGACATCCAGTTGGACCAGCACCATTTGTTGAAAATACTCTCTCTTTTCTATTGAATGCTTTTGGATTCTTTGTTAAAATTCAAGTATACATAGGTGTGTGGGTTTATTTCAGGGTCCTCTATTTGGATCCATTTATCCACTATTCTGTTTCTATGCCAATACCATACAGTTTTTAATATTATTGCTCTGTAGTAAAGCTTGAGATCAGGGATAGAGATACCTCTAGAAGATTGGTTGTTGTACAGGACCATTTTGGCAATTCTGGGTTTTTTGTTCTTCCATATGAAGTTGAGAATTTTTCTTTCAAGTTTTTCAAAGAATTGTGTTGATAATTTGATGGGAATTGCATTGAATTTGTAGATTGCTTTTGGTAAGATGGCCATTTTTACCATGCTAATCCTGCCAAGCCATAAGCATGGGAGATCTTTCCATCTTCTGATATCTTCTTCAATTTCTTTCTTCAGAGACTTGAAGTTCTTTTCAAACAGGCCTTTCACATGCTTGGTTAGAGTCACACCAAGGTACTTTATGTTTTTAGTGCCTATAGTGAAGGGTGTTGTTTCCTTGTTTCCTTAATTTCTTTCTCATCCCTTTTTTCTTTGGAAAAAAGAAAAAAATCAGGAGGGCTTCTGATTTTTTTTGAATTAATTTTGTATCCAGCCACGTTGCTGAATGTTTTTATCACATGAAAGAGTTCTGTGGTTGAATTTTTGGGGTCCCTCATGTATACTATCATATCATCTGTGAATAGTGATACTTTGACTTCTTCCTTTCTGATTTGTATCCCCTTGATCTCCTTTAGTTGTCTTATTGCTTTAGCTAGGACTTCAAGTACCATTTTGAAGAGATAAGGAGAGAGTAGGCAGCCTTGCCTTGTCTCTGATTCCAGTGGAATTGATTTAAGTTTCTCTCCATTGAGTGAGTTTTATATTGGCTATAGGATTGTTGTATATTGCCTTTACTACGTTTAGGTATGTGCCTTGTATCCCTGATCTCTCCAAGACTTTAAACATGAATGGGTGTTGGATTTTGCCAAATGCTTTTTCAGCATCTAAGGAGACGATCATGTGGTTTTGCTCCTTCAGTTTATTTATATGGTGGATTACATTGATGGATTTGCATATATTGAGCCACCCTCGTATACCTGGGATGAAGCCTACTTGGTCATGGTGGATGATATCTTTTATGTGTTCTTGGAGTCGGTTTGCAGGTACTTTATTAAGTGTTTTTGCATCAATGTTTATAAGAGAGATAGGTCTGAAGTTCTCTTTTTTTGTTTTGTCTTTGTGTGGTTTAGGTATCAAGGTGACTGTCGCTTGATAGAATGAGTTTGGTAATTTTCCTTCTGTTTCTATTTTGTGGAATAGTTTGAAGAGAATTGGAGTTAGCTCTTCTCTGAAGATCTGGTAGAATTCTGCACTGAGACCATCTGTCCCTGGGCTTTTTTTTAGAAGGGAGAATTTTGATGAGTGCTTCTATTTCCTTGGGGGATATAGGACAATTCAGTCTTTCTACCTGATCTTTATATAATTTGACAAGTGGAATCTATCAAGAAAATTGTCCATTTCATTTAGATTTTCAAATTTTGTGGCTTATAGACTTTTGTAGTATGACCTAATGATTGTCTGGATTTCCTCGGTGTCTGTTGTTATATATACCCCCCTTTTTTTCTGATTTTGCTGATATGAATAGTTTCTCTCTGCCTTTTAGTTAGTTTGGCTAAGAGCTTGTCTATCTTGTTGATTGTCTTAAAGAACCAGCTCTTGGTTTCATTGATTCTTTGAATTGTTTTATTTGTTTCTAATTTATTGATTTCTGCCCTGAGGTTGAATATTTCCAGCCGTCTACTCCTTCTTTTGTGTGTTTTATTGGTGACTTTCCAATGTAGCATATGTTTTGTTGATTATATTGACAATGTTTAACAATAGCTCTCTTGACTTTATCCCTCCATATACTTTAATTTATGTACCCTTAAACTCACATCTTCTCACACACCAGTTTAGAAAAATTACTCTTTGCTGTTATAAGTTGAAATCTGAGGGAGGTGAGAGCAGATCAAAGATGGCAGTGCTTATCGAGTACAGTGTCTGAACAGCAGGATAGCAGTGGTTGCAGAGCAACCAACAGGCTGCGCTGTGGACCCCAAAATATCAGCATTTGTGTTCCCCAACTGAAAAGAAAGCCCATGGTGAGGGAAATAAGCATATTCAACCTCTGGTCACCCAGATAATCCCAGGAAAAGTTTCTAGGTCTCTGTAGTGTCCAGCCTCTGCCTCTGACTACCCACCTGTGCCTTCTTAGCTGCCTGCTCTCACGGACTTAACAGACATTTACAGAACTTTTCACCCAAACACAAAAGAATATACTTTTTTTTTCTCAGAACTTCATGAAACCTTCAGAAATGACCATAAAGCAAGCTTGCACAGATATAAGAAGATTAAAATAATGCCTTGTATACAATCTGACCACCATGGACTAAAATTGGACCTCAACAACAACAGAAATAGCAAAAAGCCTACACATGCATGGAAATGGGACAACTCTCTACTCAAGGACAACTGGGTCAGGGAAGAAATAAAAAAAGAAATTAAAGACTTCATAAAATACAATGAAAATGAAGACACAACGTATCCAAACTTATGGGACACAATGAAAGCAGTGCTAAGAGAAAAGTTCATAGCAATAAATGCCATCATAAAGAAATTTGAGACATCTCATACAAGCAACTTAATGGTTCAATTAAAATCCCAAGGGGGGGGGGGAAGCAGACATACCCAAGAGGAGTAGATGGGCAGAAATAATCAAACTCAGTGCTGAAATTAATAAATTAAACAATTGAAAGGATCAATGAAATCAAGAGCTGGTTCTTTGAGAAAATCAATAAGACAGACAAACCCTTAACCAAACTAACTAAAAGACAGAGCCACACTATCCAAATCAACAAAACCAGAACTGAAAAGGGAGATTTAACAATAGACACCAAGGAAATCCAAAGAATGTCAGCAGGTCACCAGATAAGACATTTGTCATCTGTAGTACTGGTCTCTCAATTATGGAAGGGTGTGCATAAAATTTAATCTCAGCTGAGGAGTAATCTACTTAGAATATAAAGCCCAGCCTTCATCATCTGGCAATGTAACACACACACACACACACACACACACACACACACACACAGAAATAGAAAGAGAGAGAGAGACATAGTAACACTAAGTTACAAAGCATTATTTCATATATAACAATATTAGGATTTTTAAAGAGAGTTGCTTTCTAATGATAAGAGATTGAAACAATTCTATGTTCAACCAAAGCGGTACAGAGCAAATACATCAACTTGTAGAGTTTTACAAGCCCTAACCTTTGAAAATCCCAACAGAATCTGGTTTTCATTTGGTTCTAGCTGTCAATATGATTAGGTGAAGTCTTTGGAGGGTTGTTATTAGGTCTTCTGGGAATTTTGTGAATGTAACAGTATTTCAGAGTACTCTTCTCCTGGCTGAGTTCTGATGTAAACCTTAGGAGTCCACAGTCACCAGAAAGACATATGTGTCTCTAAAACATCACAATCCTTTGGTGCATGCAGGGTATATTACAGTGGAGGGAAGTTACTGCAGAGTCAGGAGCTATGCATGAGAACTCAAAATCCCTAAAACTCCTGGGCCTGTGTGAACTATTGTGATACTCCCGGGCCCACTCATGGCCTCAAATAATAAAACAAAACAAGACTTACAGAGCCTGTATGAATCTTGCTGCAATGGCGTCTGTCATCCACGCTCATTCAGCAAGACAGGATATCACCTTTAGGGATTCGTGTCAGGGTTCTGAAAAGTATTTTAAAAATACCAAGCTGCTGGTGGTAAGACACTGCTTTGGCCAGTTACAAAAGTCTTCAAGGTATATTACACTTTCTAAGTTTAAATTCCTTATTAGAGAATAATCAGATATTAGAGCTGCTATGGTGGTTCAGGGGGTGAAGTCCTTGTGAAAATCTGAGTTTGATACCTAGAACCCACAGTTGAAGAAGAAAACCATCTTCCCCAAGTTGTTCTCTGACCTCCACCACTTGTACACACACACACACACAGAGAGAGAGAGAGAGAGAGAGAGAGAGATGCATGTGAACATATACTCACAGAATGAGAGAAAAATAAAGCTATTCATGTTCGCTATATTACAAGTTTTAAAAATGGTTTAACAAAACTACTGAATTCATTTGTTAGTGTCATAAAACATATCTTTACAAAGTATTAAATTCCATTGCTATCTTTTTTAAATTCACCTTACTTTTTTTGTCAAGTGAAAGTATTAGAAAAAGATAAAATACCACCATTTTAAAAGCAGTCTGTTATGGGCACATAAAAACATCCATTTAAGTTAACTCAGGGTCTCAAACCTGTACTAAATACACCAAAAACACTATCTCTAGCCACTTATCACAATCCCCAATTCAATGTGTTTTTAGGAAACTTGTAAGAATAAAAGAATAAACCGTCATATGTACTTCTCACCCTGTTATATTCTTTTCCCTTTTATGTATGTTCATGTAGGGATGGGGTAACATGCGGAGATGTGTACTTATGTACTTGTGTTCATATCAAGGCCAGAGCAGGGCATTTTCCTTAGGTAGTATCTTACTTTCTTTGGGTAGTATCATCTAACTTTGTTTTTTTGTTTTTGTTTTTGTTTTTTTTTTGGAGGCATATTCTTTCATTTTTTCTGGATTTTCCTGCTTAAGCAAAAATAACTGATCAGCATGCACCACGGTTCCTTCTATCTCTGCCTCCCCAGTGCTGGGATTGCAAGCATGTGAGAGAAGGCCTTCAAAAATGGTGTCTGGCTTTGACCTCCCCACCACCCCACCCCCGAGGGAGGAGCAGCCCTGTTAGGCCACAGAGGAGGACTTTGCAGGCAGTCCTGAAGATACCTGATAAACCAGGGTCAGATGAGAGGGGAGGAGGTCCTCCCCAATGAGTGGACTTGGAAAGGGGCAGGGAGGAGATGAGGGAGTGAGGGTGGGATTTGGAGGGAATGAGGGAGGAGGATACAGCTGGGATACAAAGTTAATAAAATGTAACTAATATTAAAAAATTAAAAAAAATGTTGTCTGGGGCTTAACCTCAAATCCTTATGCTTGGAGAGCAAGCACCTTTTCAACTGAGCCATCTAACTAGCCCTATTTTCTGCTTTCTTATTGAAATGGTGGTTTCCCCTTGGTTGTCTCTGACAATACTTTCATTATCTTTTCCAGTGGATGATCAGATCAGGTCTATAAGGTTGCTTCCACAATAGTGTCCAGATGATAGACCTCAGTTCTGAAAAAACTCTAAATAGGCATGTTCGTGCACTTATTTTAGGTTCTGGATACTTTGTCCTTTTATATCTATTAATATTGTTCTCAGAATATATATATATATATATATATATATATATATATATGTATGTATGTATGTATGTATATACATACATATATTCTTCATGTTAGTTTGAGAAAAAAATATATAAAGAAAAGTAGATTTTTCTCTCTCTGAAAAGAGCCTTCCCTTCAAGTTCAAAGCAGAGCAAACACAGACATGAACAACATTCATCGGATATCAGCTTTACCTGTTTTTAAATGTGCACATCAATCTATCAGATCCTATGATTTCCCAAAGTGCAAATCACATTGTATAATTAAAAGTCTTCCATCAAACTACTATGACTGCTCATCAATGTACATCAGTGCTTTCTAATTGAGTCAGAAACTCACTAATGTGGGAAAATCACCCTGACAGATAACACAACAACCTTCCTTTCTAAAAATGTGTCAAAGAACACAACATCTAAAATTCACTTGCATTAGTAATGAATTAAATAATTTACCCCTTGAGAATAGTTATGCACACATAATAAAGAGGCTGCAGAGAGTGAGAAGAAAATGAATTGAACTGAATAAATTTGTTATGTCTCTAAGGTTCTTTCAAAACTGCACTGATAATTCTAAGACTTTACCTAGAAAATATATTTTTCACGTGGATTTATTCTGGGCCAGAGAAATAGCCCAGCAGGGAAAGGGGCCTGCAGCAAATCTGAACATGTGACTTCAGTCTCCAGGTTCTGCATGATAAAGAGATCAAACTTCTCTGTGTTGTTTCTTGGCTTCCATAATGGTAATGTGGCATGTGCTCACTCTCCATACACACACATTTTCACACAAAATAAAAATAAATAAATATAGCAAGAATAGATTTATTTCGTTCAAGTTGATAAATACTGCAGAGAATTGGTAAAATCATTTATGTCTGTTCCTGCTTTATACTCTGTGTGTGTGTGTGTGTGTGTGTGTGTGTGTGTCTGTGTATATATATATCTGTAAGAATTCATGCATCTGCTGAGCAGGGTGTGTAACTCTGTAGTCCTCAACACTCCAGTTGCTGGTACAGAAAGAAATAAAGCACTTGAGATGCCAAGTTCATTTCCAGCACGGGCAGCTTAACGAAAGGAATTCAAGGGACTTAAAGAAGACACACACACACACACACACACAAAAAAAAAAAAAATATCAATAAAATTAAGAAGAATAAACACCTGAGTCATACCCAAGAAAATACAAAAATAGAGGTAATGGAAATGATGAAGATAATCCAGGACTTGAGAACAGAATTCTGTAAGGAGGTAGAAACATTGAAGAAGACTCAAGCTGCATGAAAGTGAAATTAAAAAAATAGTAATCTAGCATATAAACAAACTAAAAGGAAAAAAAAACACATAATATTCTCCTTAGGTGCTTAAAAAGCCTGTACAAAACTAACAGAACCAGAAAATTTGAACTCAGGGGTCTTCCCAGAGACTCATACTCCAACCAAGTACCATGCATGGAGATAACCTAGAACCTCTGCACAGATGTAGCCCATGGCAGTTCAGTGTCCAAGTGGGTTACATAGTAATGGGAAGAAGGACTGCCTCTGACATAATCTGATTGGCCTGCTCTTTTACCACCTCCCCCTGAGGGGGAGCAGCCTTACTAGGCCACAGAAGAGGACAATGTAGCCACTTTTGATGAGAACTGATAGACTAAGATCAGAAAGGAGAGGAGAACCTCCCCTATCAGTGGACTTGGGGAGGGGCATGCATGCAGAAAGGGGAGGGAGAGGCTTATGGGGGGATACAAAATGAATAAAGTGTAATTAATAAAAACTAAAAAAAGTTAAAAAAATATACACAACTAAATTATCCACTATAATTAACAGAGAAAGAAAAACTTTTTACTATATAAACAGCATGAAAAATGAGTACAGGACAGCCAGGGCTGCATAGAAAAACCCAGTCTTGAAAAAACAAAATATAAGATAAAATAAAATAAAAAAGTTAGAACCACCTTAGAGTAAATGGATGGATAAAAATACTACTATCAAATGGGAACAGGAAGCAAGCAGAGATTCCTATCTTAATAGCTAACAAAATAAACATCAAACTAAAACCTTTCAGATGAGATAAAAGGGGACATACCATTATCAAGGGAACATTTGATCAAGAAGACATTGCTATCCTAAACATGTATACAACAAACCCTGATGTACCAATTTTATAATTTTAAAAAAATGTACATATTGGAATTAAGAACATAGATCAACACTGATCAATCAATAGTAAGTGATGTCAATACCCCACTTTTTCCAAAAGATATATCATCTGGAAAAAATAAAGAAATATCAGGATTAGTAGATATCATACATTATAAGAATTTAACAGATACTTACAGAATATTCTTTACAGCTAAAGAAACAACCAATGAGGTTTAAAGAAAACCAAGAGAATGAAAAGAAATTTTGCCAACTATACATCTTTCAGAGGATTAGTATCCGTGATATATAAAAAAACTAAAATTCTGAACTGAAAATTTCCAGAAGGAAAAACATGGCTAGAAAATATCTAAAAAATCTTTTTTTTTTTTTTTTTGTTCCTAGCAATTTTGGAAATTCAAATTGAGATAACTTTGCCATTCCATTCCACCCATTCAAGATGGCAAAGATCAACAAGACAACTAACAACAAATACTGAATGGGGAATAGGAAAAAGGGAATCCTCATTCACCATTATTAGGATTGCAAAGTTGTTAAATAAATTACAAAATCATTTTTGTGAATCAATGTGGATCATTCTCAAAAGTCTAAAATAAAGTTTAATATGATATAGCTATACCACTCCTTGACATTTCTCCAAAGAACTTTGTATCCTGCTCAGCCATGTTCATTGCTACTGCATTCACAACACTGAGGAAATATCCTACAGCTGATGAATGGATAATAAAAATGTGGTCCCCATACACTATAGAATTCTATTTAGCCATCAAGAAAAATGAAATCATGGACTTTGTAGGTAAACTGATGGAGGTAGGAGGCCATATTGAGTATAGTAACCCAGATTCAGAAAGGCAAAGGTAACATGTTCTCTCTCATATCAGACTTCTAGTTCCAAATATTCTGATGTGAGTATATATCCTACAGTAAACTGTAGAACTCAGGAAATAAAATAGGAACATTTCCAGGGTAGGGGAATGAGGGGGAAATGGAAAGAGGAACACTGGGTACTTTGTTCACTCTAGGAAATGAGAAAAAGAGTAAACTTTAATTAGGATGAAAAAAAAAAAGGAGGGAAAAAAGGTAAAACAATTCTGGGAGTAGGGGAAGGAATTGTTCTATTAGCTTAAAAAATAGAAAACAAGGAAAAAGAAAGGAACGAACCCTCTAACACATGAATGTCTCTGTTCAAATTTTCTCATCTGGGCTGATAATACCCATGTCAAGAGCCAAAGACTACCTAAGGAAAAAAAATCTCACCACCAGAAGCTCCCTTTTGTGATGTTGGTCAGATTTGTTCAAGAGAATCCCAGAACATTATAGGCTATTGCTATAGCCATTGGTTGCCTCCAGAAGTGGAAGGTAAGTTCCTTATTGCTGGAGATACCATGTACTTTAGACACAGCCCCCAGAGGTCCCTGAGCTAGAGCTTATGTTAATGCCTTATCTTCAAGAAGTATCTTTCATAGTATAAGAATGTGCCAGGCAAACGTCCAAAGGTTAGCAACCAACAATCATACCTAACCATCACATCTATATAAAGAGAAAAACCAAAATGATAAGATAATCCTAAAGGTATATGCTACCACACATGTCTTGGTGGTAACCAACTGCTCTGTTATTGGACTTAAGACCCACTCAAAAAGAGAGAAACCATACCTGGTATGGCAAACCTAGCCAACAAATCATGGATCTTGGAGAACCTACAACCACCATCTTACTCAACCATAATAATTCCTAATGACACTGTAAAGATTTGTTCTTATAACCACAGATATGTATAGCTTTCAACAAGGGAACTTCTATATGCAACATAGACCATTACATAAAAACAACAGCCAATTAAAATCACAGTTGTAGAGCTTAGACTCAGTGGATACACATACAAGACATTTCCTTACCTAAGCGTCAGGGCACATTACACAAAAGGGGTGGAAAGACTATAAGAGCCAGAGGACCAAGAAGATTCCTGTGAGGTTGTCTCCTGGTAAAGCCAGGAGCTAAACCCATAAAGTCTCACCAACATGACTTCCCAGGCATGAGCTGGACAGGGACAACATTAATGGACATGCCAAAGTGGATGAGGAAAGATCAAGAGGCCTCAACCCTACAAAAGAATTACAGGTAACTAAAGAATGCTGAGAGTGGGAAAAGCAGTCTTCTTCAGGGAAATGAAGTTATGTGCATATATGAATAAAACAGCAATTAATAAGAAGGGGGAGCATACATTTGAAAGAGAGCAAAGAGGGATATAGCAGAGAATTTGGAGAGAGGAAACAAATGGGGAAATGATGAAATTATAATCTCAAATATAAATAATAAACAATAGAATTTTTAGTGTTTTAGTTGCAATTAGCAAGAATGATATATAAATATGGCCACCACATTCATTCAATATGTAAGGATAAACATCATTAGTGAAACCATTTTACATGCACAATATAGGTTTATTGGAATCAATGTGCTAATACTGGTGTGGGACAGTGACAGTGATGTAAGTGTGTATGTGGGGAGAGATAGAGAGAATAAAGTTCTAAACATCAAGTTAATAAGGGTATCTATTCTGTCTCCAACAGCTATTACTAATCTGACTGGCTATTGTTAGTGTCTTTTTTTTTATCAGTTACATTTTATTAACTCTGTATCCCAGCGGTATCCTGCTCCCTTATTCCCTCCCAATCCCACCCTCCCTCCCTCAGCATCTCCCTGCCCCTTTCCAAGTCCATGGATTGGGGAGGACCTCCTCCCCTTTCATCTTTAAAAACCATTTTTAATTTTAATTTTATTGTTTTAATCATGTGTGTGCGCTGGCATGTGTGTGTGCGGTCTGAGAGCAGGTGCCCACAGCGGCCAGAAGAAGCGAATGAATTCCTTGGAGCTGAAACGGCACGTAGTTGTGAGCTATACGATATCTGTCCCAGGAACTTTACTCAGGTCGTCTACAAGAATAACAAATTCTCACAGTAACTGAGCTTTCTCTCCTGTTCCCTTAAACTACTTTTATGTTCATGTTTGCCTGGCATAGTCAAGCAATGTATTCATTAAGCCTTAACCTTGACAGAAAAAACAAGGAAATGCAATTGTTGCTGCTACTTGCTTAACATCTGACACTTGTCCAAACTTTCCTTCTAGGACTTGATCTGATCTGTATGGCTTTAGGCATTGTATAAAATTCCTGAGAGTAACTATGATTCCACTGGACTGAATTGTCCTGTGTCTTCCAGGGATTTTTTTCTTATTATTGTTATTTTGATTATGATAAATTTCTTATTAATGAGGCTCGCTGTGTTGTTTCTATATGTACACTCAGTGAGCATGGAACATGTCCAATCTCTCTGGCCCAGCACTTACCAAAAGAAAAACTTGAAATTATATGAATTGTCATCAAGGTGAACATGAAAGATCCTTAATGAAATTTTTACGTCAACGAGCATGGGAAAATTATTAGAGTACTAGGGAGATGTTTCAGTGGATAAAACGCTGTGCAAAGGTTAAGACCTGAGTTCAGATCCCAAGCACCCTTTAAATACTAGGCTGACATGCTGGAGGTGAGGGAGGAACAGACAGGAGCTTTCCAGAGCAAGCTGGCTATCTGGATTAATCAAGTGAGCTTTTTTGATGAAGGGAGAGACTCTTCCTCAGTACATAATGTGAAGACTGATTAAAAAGGGCTTCCTTTGTCAACCTCTAGCACCTATATATGTGCATATACATAAAGAGTCCCTCCCACATGTGCTCATAAGCCAGTGAACACATATGAATACTCATGCACACCACAAACACACAAATGCAAAAATATTTAAGGTATTTTATTTTCATATATGTGTAGGAGTGCAATGCCTGTTGAATCATGAATTGGCATTGGATGCTTTGGAGCAGGAGTTTCAGGTGGTTAACTGACACGGATGCTGGGATCATGGAAGTCAGGTCCTCTCCAAGAGTATGCTCTGGACTCCTAACCCACATGTTCTACCCATAATAAGAATGGTTAGAGACAAATAATCAAGGAAAAAGACTTCCGTGATCCTTCTGTTCTCAGACATAATTTCTTCTATTCTCCTTGTCTCCACTAAGCCATTTATCTCCCAGACAAAGAGGCATGCACTGAGCAGCTTGCCAGCACAACAGATTCAGTTTTGGAATTCTCTTAATTGCTGTTGACTGGTGGCAGTAACCCAGAGAAATCTATGTGGCTGCAGTAGGAGAGAGGAGAAAAAGAGCCCTGTGACATTCTGGCCCTCTGGGGAATCATGCCTTTGAAAAGGAGAAAGCTGAGCTTCTGCATCAGGGAAGCTGTATGGGCTCTCTCCAGCTAAGCTCAGTGAGCCTAATGCTTGCTTGCTAGAAGCCTCCTGCTGCACTCTATGATTTCATTCCTCATGCTTAAACTTCACATCTGGTAGCAGACTGTAAGCTTTTCAACCTCTGCCCAGATTTTTTTTTCCCTCCCTAGGGAAAAAAATGATGGAGGTGGGGAGCAGTATTAACCACCTCATTCAAACTAATATTATCACCTTTTGCAGAACTAATGAGATGCTATAATTGCCTACACCGCATACCTGTTTCGCTGGGAGCACATTTCAAAGGTGCACGAATTAGCCATCGCCAGCTTCATAATTAGCGTGTGACAACTTTAATTCCAACAGCATGTTTAATCAACAGCAACAGATGGAAGTGTGCCTGGTGGTAAGGCACCCCTTTCCCAGCTCCCGATAGCAGCCTTGTCCCGCTGGCTCCCGGTTATAGGCCATTCAGCATTGCAAGCACTAAATTACTAGTAATATTCTCGTCTTTTCCCTCGGCGCTGCCCCACCCCCAGAATAATTAACAGCACCGATACAGACGCAGTACCCCCTGAATACTTGACTCAATTTCTTTTTAAGCAAAAGCCTCTAAACTGCCCCGCAAAGGATTTCAATGCTCCTCCTTTACCATTTTACAGGTGAGGGAATCGTGTCCAGAAGACAACCCTGATGTGACTCAAGTTTCACAGTTTGTGAGGGACGGGAATTCAAGGTCTTTGGTTCCTGGCACCCATGCTGGGTAATTGTGTTCGACTATAATAAAAACCACTTTTGTGGATCTTTCTTTGTGGCTGTTTACTGCAGTGACTTGGCATTCTGCTAACCAAGGATGCTATTTTGTGGATCTCGCGTTTCTTGGACACAGTTTTTTAACTTTACTCATCACCAAAAAAGGGGGGGGGGAGCCATCTGCTTGATCCCTTCTATTATTCACCAATGAAGGCGGAACTCAGCCAATTTGCCAGGCTTTGACTTCACATCCTTGATCTCAAATAACAGCCCTTAACACTGTCCAGTACTTGCATGAAATGATGGCCTCATTGGGCATATCTTCACCAACCCTCCCCTAAACATGTCACACTGGGACTCATCTGCCACCCCAAAAAGCCATTCTGAACAAGGTCTTTGCTACTGTTGAACAGATGTTATTTATCATGCTCTAGAGCCAAACTTTTGAGACTTTAATACAGCAAATTGCATACAGTGAATAGAGCCCAAATATCAAGAGTTTGGTGTCTCCTCTTTCCCAGCCAAAGGAACCATTATTTTTCCAATCTACCTCTAGTGACTATGTAAATTAGTTACTTCTTGGCACCTCATCAAAAGGTTTTTCAATTGTGTGGAACAGTGAAATTAATTTTGCCAACATAAGCAATAAAAAACAGTAGTTGTGGACTGAGGAGACAGTCTACTAAGTATTCTAATTTGCTCTTCTATTGCTGTTAGGCTAGGTTGCCTAGCAAACTCTGATGTCATCACTAGCCGTGGCCAGCAATGTTCAAGCTGGGGTGTTTCAGATACAAAAGACCAGGCAGTCACTGCTCCTTAGTCCTCTGACTTTCTCTCCTGGAGGGCCCCTCACCCATCCCCTTTCTCTCTTCTTCTTTTCTTTCTTCTCCTATGCTCCACTTTCTTTCTCTCTCTCTTTCTCTCTCTCTCGCTGTCTCTCTGTCTTAATAAACCTCTTTGTATCAGACCTGTTGTGCAGCGTATTCAATATATTTCGGCCCAGTTGTGCACACTGAATGATAGAGAAGTCTTCAGTTGGCATTGCTTCATCCCAGATGATTCCAGTTTGGGTCAAATTTATAACAAAAATTAACCAGCAAAGTCAGAAAATTGATAGCATTGTAAGCAGGGGGCCTTCAGTTGCCAGAACCCATGCAAAAGCTGGGTGTGATGTGAAACATTTTTGTAATCCCTAGAGTATGGAAATGGACACAGGTTAGACCCTGGGGCTCGGTGACCAGTGAGCTTTGCCAAATAGTCAAGCTGGAGGCCATCTCCACAAACAAGATGAACAGCATCTAAGGATAACAGCCAAGGCTGACTTCTGGCTTCCACAAACATGTTACATTGACATGTATAAACACCTCTCCCATAAGAATAAACAAATAAACCAGCTGTGCCCAAAACACTCTCAGTTCTTCAAAATCTTGCAATAGTGCCTACACATGCATCCTAAAGCCTCCCAGTGTAACTCTCATGGTTAGCTAGTGGTGACATACATACTACAGAATTTTAAGTCCAGGATGGCCCCTTAACGTTTTTAGAGGGAAAGCAGTTAAGTGTATCATAAGGCTTACACTTTGTATGTGTTACTCACAGCCATGATTCCATAAGCTCAGAGTCTGATCTGCAAAGATTCTGCTCCCAGAACAATTCTGAAGCAAATTTTGTCCTCTGCAATGTCTATTTTGCTGTTGTTTGACAATGGAGATAGATCAGAGCAAAGACTTCACTCATTACTTTGTAATTAACCCCAGGGAAGACCTTTCACTATTCTGGAAATACTTAAATATCCAGCTGCTTATGGTGTAATAACTCTAGATTCAAAACTGAATAAAACAACTTTTATTAATTCCTCAAATATTCGTGGCTTTTGTTTTCTCCTTCACTTAACTTCACATAAGCCATCCTAAGAGACCATTTCCTGGTCTCCATACTTCTGTTAGATTCTTTAAAACACGCATGTACACACAAACACACAAGGATGCAAGTGCACAAATGTGCTATAGCAACGGCATTACCAAGGAGGCTTTAGAGAGTCTTCATTTATGAGCACGCACTGCCGTTCACATCCCTTCAGCCATCCGTGCTCATGTGCATAGCAACGGCATTACCAAGGAGGCTTTAGAGACTCTTCATTTATGAGCATACACTGCCGTTCACATCCCTTCAGCCATCATGCTCATGTGCATAGCAGTCATCTGAATCACTAGTAGTCCTATAGATAATGTTAGTAACACAAACCAAAGGTGATTTTATGTCTGAATGGGACTAACAATTCTGTGTAAGAGACTTGCACATGCTACACACAACCTCCTTCAATTTAAGTAATGAAAATATTCTTTCCTTTAAAATGGCCGTTTCTCAGAATTTAACATTTGTTCTTTACGTTCTGTTTTACTGTTTTACGGTGGTGGTCTCCTGTAGAAGTTCTAACCAGGTCTGACCTTTCTTGGTTTCTTAGATTCAATGCATTCCAGGTGTCATGACAGTAACCTCTCCTATGTCTGAAGCTCCGAAGTCCCGAGAATACATTCCAGTGCCAGGATTTTGACCTGTGACACCTTCTGGTTGTCTCCCACAGACATCTACCATCTCTTCTGCCAAATGACAGAAATCCATGTGTTGATGTAAAAGCTACCCAGAATGCCTTATTGCTTACCACACATGCAAAGCATAGTCATACTCACTTTATTGGTGTAATATGACTCCTTTTCTATGGTAACACCACATCCTTGTTTGCAACTTTATCATCCATGTTGTTGGTTTTTTGACAAATAATGGAGGTCTAGGCAAAGAATGACTACTTTTCTCTCTCATACTGAATTAATTAGCTTCAAGTTCAGAAGATGGCACACAACCTTGCTATTTCTTTAAATCCTAGAAGGTACTCAATTTCCAATTTTATGATATTCTGATTGCATGATTTTGCAATATCACATTAGCAGTTAAAGTGATATTTTTCTATAAAAAGTGCCACATTTTCTATTAGGAAGAACTAATTTATTAAAAAAAAAAAAACTAACTCAGTTCATTGCATTTGAGTGGTTTTGGTACCTGAATCCTGACAAAATGACTTAATAAAAAAGCGGATCCCCTCTCCCCCCGCCCCAACTGGCACATGCACGCACATATGCATGTAATAAAATATATCAAAGTCGAAATGTAACAAAGCCTACATTGAAAGTGATTATCACTTTTATCCATGCTGGCAAATAGAGCCATCAGGGAGAGATTTTCAAACACAAAATCAGCTTTCTAATTTGTGAAAATCCAAACTGTGTATGAAATTTCCTCAGGAAAGTTATTTAAATTGCATGCAAATGTATGTAAAATAAGAGCTGCACATAAGAAAAATGGCGAGAGACAACAAGGCATCTTAGGTTCTTACCCTGCTGCTATGACAAAATTGATGGCAAAGAGTAACTTAAGCGAGAAAGGATTCATTTTGTTTTGAAGTTCAGGGTGTAATTCATCATTGTAGGGATTAAGGTGTCAGGAGCTAAAACAGCTGGTTATACCTTATTCGCAATCAGGAAACAGAGAACACTGTATGCACGTTGCTGCTCGGGCCACTTTCTCTATTTACACAGTCCAGGGCTGCAGCTAACATAGCGTTCAGCCCACGGTGGCAGGTTGTGCAGCTTCATCCAGCCAATCCAGATATCCCTCCCAAGCACATCCAGAGAAGCCACTCCTAAGTGATTTCGTCAGGCTGATACTAGTAACCATTACAGAGGATAGCACCTTCCAAGTGAGGTGTTTTATTAGGTCGACAAGTACTACTTTAGCAGTAAGCCTTGATTAATTATAGTTGGAATGCCCTTTTCCATAGGCATATAATCGAAGACGTGCCTGATACAGCTAACTTGCATAGATGTCATTTACCAAATTGGAACAAAGCTACATGGGAACACTGAAACTGCTATCGGGTGATGGCCTAAGGAGCCATGCAAAAAGAGTACCGGTATGTACTAGAAATTATAGTAGACATGCCTGTGTTTAATTATGGGTTATTTGAAGGTTAAATATGTGTTTGTTCAAAACATTTGCAGAATTTTTGGAAATCAAGGATGATGTTTTTCTTTTCTGAATTTATGGGAGGAAATTAATAGCATTAATCAGAAGTGAAATGGAAAGCTAAGAGATGGCTTAGTGGGTAAGGTCCAGGGCACACAGTGTGAGGACCCTTTTCAGGTCTTTAACAGCTTAACAGAGCCAATGTGGTAGCATAGTCTGAAATCCAGCACTCAGGATTAGATGGTTAGGTGGCCACCTAATCCGGCACACAGAGTGGAAAAATCAAAGACCTTCTCTCAAACAAGGTAGAAGTCAAGAACTGATGTCAGAGTTAGTTTTCTACCCGCCCCCTACACCCACACAGGGAAAACAAACAAAGAATAAAATAGAATTTCTTACTATGTGGCTGCTTTGCCAACCTACTGGTGGTTCTATGGCAGTGATGTTTCTCTTATGATATCACTTTTGCTTTGCGAAGGATTGTTCTTATACATAGTAATAAATGAGCTTGTCACAAGACCAGCCAGACCAGGCACATGCCTTTTAAAGACTATCAACATAATTAGAAAGCAGTACACTAGTAAACTTTAAGCCATTTCAGCTTTGAGTTGTGATAATCTGAGAGCAATTCATCAAAATCAATTCTCCCAGAGGAAATCAGACTTCTAGAACATTACTTCATTTATCTTCAGGGGTAGAGCTTTGTGGGGGACACTTGGATTAGATAGTGTATATTTGTATAATAGTGTAGAATAGTATAAATTTGCATTTCAATGGGTTTAATCAGAAAGTGATGAAGTAAATGCCTCTTCATTATCATCATATGAATATATATGCATATTGGCTTAATTATTCTACTTTTTACTTTTCCTGTTGCTAGGGTAAATTGCCCTGACAAAAGAAACCTATGGTGAATTTTTTAATGGTTTACAGTTTGATAAGGGATCATTCCGTTGCTGTGAAGAAGGCATGGTACAGGCATGGAAGGCATGGTGGCAGGAGCAAGAGGCCAGATGGATAGAGGCATTAAACCTGCAGTCAAGAAGCAAAGAATGGACAGGAAGGCTCACAGGTTATAAAAGTCAAGGTCCACTCCCAGTGACTCCCTCCTTTCCGAAATGCTTCATCTGCTAAAGGTTCCATAACCCAGTCCAAACAACACAGCCCACTGAGAACCGAGTGTTCAAACACATGAGCCTGTTGGCAACATTGCACATCTAAACCATAACAATAATTTTCATGCTTTCTGAATTAATTTTCATGTTATTTTTTGCCACTACCTTCTGTGAATAGCCCACTGCAATACAGAGTAACTGCAATGGGGGAAGGCATTGTCAAAATACATTAGGCAGCTCTTATTTACTCTAAAGCTCACCTAAAACACCTTCATCAAGCAGATGGAAAGAATTACCTGAGAGTAATTTCTGGACTTGTTTACCATGCACCATGTTCAGTTTTATTGTTATTCTCATAACATGTAATAAAATAATCCAACACGTGTCACATTATGTTAGTGAATAATTACAGCTCAGCGTGACAGCTCTGTAATTTCTTGGTAATGAAGAATAAAAACAATGAAAACAGCAGGAAAAGAGAACCAGAAGAAATTTAAAAACAATCTCTTTCTGATAAAGCATATGAAATTCACAGTTTGATACTTTAAATTCATAACATTTCCTATTGGCTTCAGGAACTGTGGATATCCAGAGCTGAATATCTTTAATTAGCATAAAATTAAGTAAATATTAAATAATTTTAAACTGGATAAAAACATTGTCATTATAATACAACATAAACACCAGGACAGGCTACAGCGAGACTGTGAAGTTGTGTAAAGGAAAATTCACTGGAAAGAGGTAAATATTTCAGTTTTCTGTATGGAATATGATATAAAATGCATTAAGGGTTCATGCTTGTCAATAATTCATAATGTAACTATTTAATAATGACCTGGCCAGCTAGATACTAGTAAGTGGGTGATCAGGGTGCATAACAGCCCCATTTTCTCAATACAAAACTTAGAGTAAATTTTTAATAGCATCAGTTAATGAAACATAGCATAGGGTGAATTTGTATGTGTTCTTTAAGCAGAGACTCAATATAGATTTTCTTTCTGGAATAACAAATTTTAGAACATATTAGTTTGTGAGATTTAACTTTGTATTCTCTGGTGATAGAAGCTGACTTAAACTCCAGCATGCAAGGATGATGCCTCTAACATTATAAATAGGGGAACATAGAGAAAAGCCTAGCTGGAATCTAAGGAGAAAAGTTTAAAGTTTTAGTCATTTTCAAAGTGGAGTCCTAGAACCTCACATATGACAGACTTCCTATGCCCCTAGTGCAAACTAGCATCATGGGTGGCAGATAAGATAGCTGTGATTTAATCAACGGATTTTCAGAACTTGGTATGTAGCAAGAGAGAGAAATATAGAGTTTGATGCTGATGCAGTCGTAATTATGGTTACGATGGCTAACATTTGTTGTCATCGTTATAGGATCTTGAATCATTAGAGAGAAATGCCCAACACAGTAGACTGTACCTTCAGACAGTGAAATAAATCTATTGCTGTGCTATGGCACTTACAGCAAAAGCAACTTGTGGGAGGAAAAGGTTTACTACAGCTTATGTGTTTTAATAGTCCACTGAGGGAAATTGTAATGGAAGTTTTGGGTTCTTTGTTATGTAAATATGTTTTTGGTTTTAATCCCAAGTGTGAGATTTTAGTTTGGGATTTAGTTTGCTCACAGCTGATAACTGTCTCCTGCAGAGCATGATCTTTGCCACCTGGTAAAGGACTGCCTCATGCAGCATAGAGAGGGACTTGGCCTAAGAATCTGAGGAAGATAAAGTGGAGAGCTGCAGGGAGAAAAGGGGTGTGTGGTAGCTCAGACAGACAGAGAGAAACAAAACATTTCAACACAGTGGCTTGGAGAAGACTGCTTGCTGCATTTGTTGCTGACAGAGATTAGAATAGCCCCCAAAGAACCCATGGACCCTAAACAGCAAGGAGAAGTAAGGAGTCTGCACTCCCTTTTCCCACTAACTTTTTTTCTCTTACCTAGTGTTAAAGGGTTGGTGGAAGGGAGGTAGAGGCATATATACCTCAAGTAAAAGGGAGTTTAAAAACAAGCCCAACAAGAAATCGGGCATGAATTAAAGGAAGAACTTGAAACCACTGAGGAATGCTATTTGCTGGCTCACTTGCAGGTTCATCCTTACCCAGCTTTCTTACACATCCCCAAATCATCTGCCCAGGGAATGGTGCTGCCCACAGTGGACCAGGATCTCCTACATCAGTTGACAGTGAAGAAAATCCCATACAGACATGCCCACAGGATAGTCTAATCTGGGTAATCTTTTGGTTGATAGTGCCTTCTCAGATAACTCTGGGCTGTAACAAGTTGATATTAGCTAACTAGGATGTTTTCCTTAATTTGATTCTTTCTGGAACAGCAAATTTTAGTTCTAATTTGTGAGATGTAAGTTTGTACTCTTCGGTGATAGAAGCTGACTTAAACTCCAAGAAGGTAGGACAAACATTTTGTGATAGCAATGAGAAAAGTAATACAATGGGTTAAGATATATTCAGTTAACTGAAAATATATTTGTCAGCTTCTTTGTGTGGTAATACATTCCTGAGATCACAAGCTGAAGAAGGATTTGCTTTGGTTCAGACTTGGGGTCCACCCTCTGAAGAATGGGCAGTGTACTGACAAGTGAGCACTGGTGAAGGGCAGGGTATAAAAGACAGAAAATGAAAGAGAGATGAAGGACTCATAGTCTCCAAGGGCACATGCCCAACGATATCCTAGGATTGGCATTTTACCCCTTTCCAAACATTTATAAAGGTTTTACCCCTTTGTAATAGCACTATAAACCAACAACCCAGCCCTTTACACACTAATCTTCAGGTGAATACTCAAGATTCTGACTATAAGAGAAGTCATTGCAGCAACTCCTAAAGAGTAGAGGCTGCCTGGAATAAAATGGAGAATAAACCAAGAGAAAATTAAAATGAATTTTGAATGACACTGATACACCTATTTAACACTTAAATATACGTAAGTAAAAAATGCTATAAAGAATATAAGTGCATTAGAATGTTGCAGAAGTAAACATACCCTGGTAATTAAAAAAAAAAAAAGTTTTTGTCTAAACCCAAAAGCTAATATGTAAAAAAAAAAAAAAAAGTAAAAGAAAAGAAACTAATTTTCTCCTCACAGCAGCAGGTGAAGTTTTTAAATTGCTGGTCACCTGATTTATTGATCAAACTACATTCAAATGGTTCTGCATCATTCATATTGGTAAAGAACATGATATTTTAGTTACTTTTATTCCTTTTTTATTTGCTAAATATTCTTTTCCAAGGATTCTTATATAAGAGATACTTCAAAGGGTCAGAAAATAAGGTATCTTTCAATAACAGTTCTATTAGTAAAGATAATTAGTATGCATCGTCAGTGCAAGGAATTAAAGATGACTTTTAAAACAGCACTTTTTCCTAGGTCAGAATATAATTGTATAAAATTATGTTCATACCAAATGAACCTCTGAGTAAACTGGTTTCAGTAATGAGTACAGTTTGTACAAATTTTTATGGAATAATAATGTTAATTCCTCCATATGAAAAAACTAGAAAGGTATTTACTTTAATCATATTAGAGAATGTACCTACTACATTGAGAATGAATGGGAATAAGAGAGGAAAAGCTAGGAGAATTGCATTAGTGTCGAACAGGCTCTTTTAGGCAGAGAGTCAAGAGATTTTTGTAAAAATCAGGCAGAACACATATTCAGAAAAATCTAGAAACACAGCTCCTACACTAAAAATTGCATGCTCCTGTACAACTCTGCAGTCTGTTGTTCCCTAAGGTGACCACAGAAGCCAGAGAGTCTACTGTAATTCGATTCCTAGGTAAGTCATACCAAAACAGCCAAACTAACGCCAAAGTTCAAAAAAGAGTCATTCACATTTTCAAACAATAGTAATTTTACATGGTTATTATTGTCTCATAGAAGGAAGCTAGAATAATTTTAATAATTAATTAGCATACTTATTATACATATATGTGTTTGTGTATCTGAGTTCATGTGTGTATGTGTGCTTACTGAGGATCAAACCCAAGGAACAGAACCCAGATCCTGTGCAAACTAACCAGACATGCTACTGCTGAACTAAATACCCATTCCAGAGAACCCAGAATAAAAAAAGACATATTATAACATATATGATGAGAGGACATTCTGCAAAAGCTATTGATACTGTTAAAAAACAAACAAACACAGAACAAATGGGAGCAAAAGAAACATACCATTGTACCTAAAGAAAGCCTTTAATGAGCTCTTTAGCGGATACAATTCAGACAAGGAAAGAACAAAAAGTAGAAGCAAACCAAATAGAAACCTGAAGAAAATAGAAGTTACAGGAGCTGTTTCTATGAGGCTATGGCATACTGTGGCATAATATGGAAAATTCTAACATTGTCCTAATTGGAGTGCCATATATAGGGAGAGAAAATAACTTTTAAAAAGGTGTGTGTGAATGTAAACTTGTATAACCACTCTGGAAATCAATCTGGCGCTTTCTCAGACAACTAGGAATAGCGCTTCCTCAAGATCCAGCTATAGCACTCCTAGGCATATATCCAAAAGAGGCTCAGGACATTTCCTCAGCCATGTTTGTAGCAGCCTTATTTGTAATAGACAGAAGCTGGAAACAGCCTAGATGCCCCTCAGTGGAGGAAAGGATACAGAAATTGTATCTTTGGTTTGCTTTCTACACAATGGAATATTACTCAGCAATAAAAAAACAAGGAAATCATGAAATTTGCAGGTAAATGGTGGGATCTGGAAAAGATCATCCCGAGTGATCTATCCCAGAAGCAGAAAGACACACAGGGTATATACTCACTAATATAGACATATAATGTGGAATAAACCTACTAAAATCTGTACACCTAAAGAAATTAATCAAGAGGGGGGACTCTTGCTAAAATGTTCATTCCCTATCCAGAAAGGCAAAGAGGATGGACATCAGAAGAAGGAGAAAAGAGGGAACAAGTCAGGAACCTGACACAGAGGACCTCTGAAAGGCTCTGCCCTGCAGACTTATCAATGCAGATGCTGAGACGTATGGGAAACCTTTGGGCAGAGTGCAGGGAATCTTAGGAAAGAAGTGGGAAACAGTAAGATCTGGAGAGGACAGGAACTCCACAAGAGAGCAACAAAACCAAAAATTCTGAACACAGGGGTCTTTACTGAGACTGATACTCCAACCAAGGACCATGCATGGAGATAACCTAAGACCCCTGCACAGATGTAGCCAATGGCAGTTCAGTATCCAAATGGGTTCCATTGTAATAGGAACTGGGACTGTCTCTGACATGAACTGATTGGCCTGTTCTTTAATTACATCCCCCTGAGGGGGAAGCAGCATTACCAGGGCACAGAAGAAGATAATGCAGCCACTCCTGATGAGACCTAATTAACTAGGATCAGAAGGAAGGAAAAGAAGACCTCCCCTATCAGTGGCTTGGGGAGGGGCATGCATGCAGAGGGTGGAGGAAAGGAGGGATTGGGATGGAAGGAGGGAAGAAACCACAGGGGGGCATACAAAGTGAATAAAGTGTAATTAATAAAGAAGTTTAAAAAAGGTGTGTGCATGTGTGTGTGTTTGTCTGTCTGTGTGTGTCTCTGTACACGTATGTGGACACCAGGAATCAATATTGCATTCCGCCTCTTATTTTTTGCTTGTTCCTCTTATTTTCTGAGACAGTTTCTCTTGAACATAGAGATAAGAGATCAATTAGATTGGCTATACAGTGATCCCTGGGGACTTCCCTCTCTCCTCCTTCCCAGCACTGGGATTACAAATGAGCACTGCTTTACCCAGCTTCTTATGTGGGTTATAGGAACCTGAACTCAGCACATTAAGCTTTGTATTGACTGAGGATCTTCTAACCTCCAGCACAGAAAATTCTATTGGGCCAATCAGACTTTGGAGAGAAAACATTCACAAAGGGCAAGAAAACATATCATTGTGCTCTCTGAAAGCAGTCATGCCATTTCTACTTTCCTCTTCAATATACTCCAAAGACACATTTTATAATTTCTGATATCAGTTTACAAATGATAAAGTACCCAGTGTAAGATTGTTAGGCCAGAGGCCCACAGACCTTAAATAAAATACTGCATCAAGATTTCTTGAGCACACTGACAAATAAATAAATAGAGTTGTCAGAGTTCCAACACCATTTCTCAAGGTGGAAATAATGAAATAAATTCACCAAAAATGTTGATAGCATACGAAAGCATCTTCTAGAATCTATATGAAATGGCCACCAGTGACCGGATGAAATAGGAATGAGTCATTAAAATCACTTAAATGAAGGATATGACAACTGAAAAGCTAAAATTCATCTTTTTGTCCCATATATTGACAATATGCCTAAAATAAGTCAAATTACTGATGCTTAAAGAAGACAAACTGTCCTTAATAATATCAAGGAAAACAAATGTAACAACTTTCTTAAGCAATAAATGTGTTGTGGTTCCTGTGAGAGGAGAGAAAGTGAAGACCATCGCAGCGTCACTACCGGGGTCACACCAGTTCCAGATTATAGTGCATGACTGACAGGTGTAGGGTCACAAAGAAAAAAGAAAAGAAAACAGACAAACGGAACACAGGACTCCCAAATGAACCCTTCTTTATCAAAGAGATGGAAGAAGACTGGCTTCAATGGAGACTTTCTCTCCCCAGCACCATTACCCGGAGCAGGAAGTCTTCTCCTGTAGACAACGTTTCTGCATGTATCTTTCTGCAGGTGGAAGATGTCTGCTCCTCTTTGCCTGAAGAAGATACAGCAGTACTGAAGCTGAACAAAGAACACACCAAGCATAGAGCACGCAAGCATATTCTTATCAACGCAACGTTTCCACTGAAGGCTTAGGATGCTGTCTAGTGAACTTGATTGTCATATAAAGGAAGCCCATAGTCTCTGCCACACTCAGGCAGACATGAAAAGACGCTGTTGGATCAGGCTGAGTTTGACTGAGTTCTTCAACACACAGTCTCACAAGCTGATTTCTTTTATTCTCTTTCCAAGTTTTCTTCCTTGTAGCAAAAAAATGATAAAGTTATGTTTTAGTCTTCTTTTAAAACCCCAGAAGGTAGAAACTGGAGATACAGTTCAGCAGTTAAGAATGCTTGCGGATCTCACACAGGACCAGAGTTTGGTTTCCAGCACCCACATCAAGAACCTCATAACCACCTGTAAACTCCAGCTTCTGACTGTTTTCTGGCTCCTGTGAGAACCTGCACTCATATACACTTACCCAAACACTGTCACACACATACACACATAACTAAAAATAAAATAAATTTTGAAAACCTATGACAGAGAGATGAAAATGTTCTTTAGCATTTCAAAGCATACACTGTTCTTGCAGATGATCTGACTTTGGTTTGCAGCCCCTGTATGGGGAAGCTCACAACTGGCTGTAATTCCAGTTCTACAGGGTCCAACATTATCTTCTGAACTCTGAGGGCACCTCACTGGCATGCACGTACCTCCACATATACACACTTGTGCTCATACACCTTCAGACAAATCTAAGAAAAATAACAGAGGATCATTGGGAGAATAGTTGAAATATTAGCTACAAGGAAACTTGAATCCTGGGAACAAAACATGTTCAAACTCTGTTTTATTGTCCAAAATCTGAATTTGTCAACTTGTTGTTGAGAACACAAACATTGATACAGCAGTAGACATTCTGAGTAACATATTTACTTTTCTGATTTTATTATAGCATTGGTTACTTCAATTCTGAGAGCTAGTCACATGACGAAATAGCTAAAATAGTGTTTATGCTGGCTATCAGCACAGTCATTTTAAGGAAATGTGACCAGACTCCTATGAGAAAATACAGAGAGTTACAAGAAAATAGTATCTATTTTATTCCCATGTGTTTTACCTTCAAATTTTGAAACTAACAAGGAATTCACAAACTATAAAATAAAGGTTTTATTTCCAAGGTATTGCCAGCTCTAAATAAATATAATGTTTAAACTATTTTTACATGTATGTATGTGTGCATGTGTTGTCTGTTATCTCAGTGTACTTACACATGTCCATACACACATGTGAGGGTCACCGGTTGGTATTATGTTTTCCTTAATCAATGTCCTCCTCATACATTGGAACATGGTCTCTCTTTTGAGCTCAGAGCTCTCAGACTGGGCTAGCTTTCTCTGAGGTTCCTTTGTCTCTGTCTCCAGAATCCTAGAGCTTCAGGTATGTTACTATTCCTGCCTGATATTTACCTGGGTTCTGTAGACCCAAACTCTGGTCTTCTGCACACATCAAGTGTTATATCGCTCAAGTCATCTGCCCAGACCCCAATTTAACTTTAGTTGAGATATTCTGAAACTCTGTGCCAATGACATTAATTAACAGTGGTGTATCTAATAATAAACACTGACTGTCATTTAGTCATCACTTTTATGGAACACATGTCACTTCATTAGCCCCTATTTCTTATGCTAATTTCTAAACCTTGATGTTAGCACTTCCAGTATCACAGTAAAGAAACGCATAGCTGTTACCGGCAAATTTATTAATTTCTAGAGCACTACAAACAATAACCAGATGATCCACTATAAGACAACCATACATCTCACACCGGATTTCAGGGTCTTTCAAAAACAAAACAAAACAAAACAACACTGTTTCAATTGAACCAAGTAAAGAATGCTGGAGCTTAGAAGTGGATGCTAACTATCTCTTAAACACTACCCCCTCCCCAGATTCTAATTGGAATTTCCTTCTGCAAAACAAAAACAATCAGGGAAAGTTAATAAGTTTATTTGAGAGAAGCCAACATCAAAGCCCAAACAAGATTATCATGATATTTAAAAGAGTAGGAAAGGTGCTCAGTATGTAAGCGTATCTGTACAGGCACTTGAGTTGAAGTGCAGGGCATCTGTGTAAAACGCTGAGAGTGGCTTCAGAGGTGCCTGTAACTCCAGGTGAGGGCGGGGTGAGGGCGGGGTGAGGGCGGGGTGAGGGCGGGGAAATGGCTGCCAGCATCTCTGCCAGGTTCCGTGAGAAATCTTGTCTCAAGAGAATAAGGCGAGCGATGCAGCAGGAGAATGAAAGCCCTTTTCTGGTTTCTGTGCATGTGAACATACCTGCACACACACACACACACACACACACACACACACACACACACACACATTTACACAAGGGATTAGTTCATTAGTATGACACTGAAAGAATAGCTGGAATACTGTTTCATAAATCATGAAATAACAAACATTTATAGCAGTACAAAATATACATAAAATGTACAACGACAAACACCAAGTCGAACCATTAACTACTAGAAGTGGTGAGATTTGAAGCAGCAGAGAGGTCACTCCAATGGAGGCTATGAATATTCCAAAAAGAAATTACAACGGGAATTTTACAAGCGAGTACATCTCAGCAGACAATTCCAGCATGTCTGCTGTAGCTTCTCTTTGCAGCGTTTGTAAAAGAGGCAGAGGCTCTTACTGGACATGGAGGTGCAGTCACATTGCTCTTTAGAGCTGCACACGCTTTTCTATTAAACAAGAAGCATTTTCATATCAAATATTTGTTTACACTTGTTAGTAAACCACTGTGATTCTGGCTTGTGATTTCAAGAATCATCTAGGAAGGTGTCTCAATAGATGAACATTCTTGAGGCCGAGCCTGATCTGAGCCAATCCTTGGAACCCCCAAGGAGGAAGAAGAAACCTGATTTGTACAAGTTGTCTTCTGAACTGTGTATGTTTTCCACCGCAAGTACATGAGCATGCATATGAGCGTGTACACACACACATATACACACTAAAAATTACAATTTTTTTAGAAAAATAATGCAGTAAATTTAGAGAAAAGCATTAGTAATTCTCGTAGTACAACTGAAGTTACTAATAAAAGCAAGGGTTACCTTGGTTTTGACAATTTAAGTCAAAACCAAATACTTGGAATGAGGTCAATATAAAGCAAAATATTTTGGATGTGAAGGCTTAGTTTTTAACTTTTACAAACAAAATACAATGAAGCAAAACCTCTGGGATACAATGAAAGCAATGCTTAGAAAGAAATTCCTGACTGACGATATCTATTGAAGCAGAAATATGTCAAGTAAATAGACTAACTTTTTGGGAATGTAGCTCAAAGTAGAATATTTGTCCGAATAGTCTAACCTTCCCGACTAATATTATAGATGGTACATCTACAATAACAACCCCTGCTTCCGGGGATCAGGGACCAGTACAAAAAACAGAGGCAGAAAAAGGTGGAGAGGAGAGCTCCGAAATGCTGTCTTTTGGACATGGCTGCTACCACACTCACAACTCACAGTCACTGTGTTTACAGCTCAAGACTTGCACAAGATCAAGTCAGCCCAAATTTTAACAGAGGTAGAGAGGTTGAGCCCCAGGCTCCACTCAATGGGCTGTCAATAAGGATGGAATGGCTGACCCATCAGACCCACTTAGAGAGTTATCAAAGAGTAAATAAAGATGTGAAGATAGGAGGTGAATGTTGGGGGAAAACAGAGATAGGTATGACATTTCATTATACACATTTATAGAATGTTGAAAAATAAAGGAAAATTAAAAATAAAGAAAAGAAAAAAGAAAAAGAAACAAAACAAAACAAAAGCAAGCTAAGCAAACACAGAGCAGAAGAAGGGAAATAAGGAACACAGGACAGATAACTTCAGGTACTCCCTCTCCAGCGTGCTGTTTCTGGTTGGAACAGGGCACAATTAGCGCCATTTGGGGGACCTGCGTTTCAATTACATGGCGTGTTCTAAATCCAGTTTCTCTCTGGCTTCTCACGTCTGTGTTCTGTTTTAGGGGCTGCTTCACCTTCCTTTATTTCCCAAGTGGGATTTCCATTTTCCTCTCTGTATGCATTTGCAGTAACTTAATTTGTTTCTTGTGTGTCTTCTGTCTTGGGGACATTTGTTATTGCTTTGGTTTTGTTAATCATATTCTAAGATTTTTTTTTCTACTAGAAGTCGGTAATTTCTATTCATTTTACTTTTTTATCCCAATTAATTCCTAACTTATGCATAAATATTATTGGATCAGTGAGATGGCTCACAGGGTAAAAGCCTTTGCTACACAAGCCTGCCAATGTGAGTTCTAACTCCAAAGCCCACATAAGGACAGAAAGAGATAATAAACTCCACAAAGTTTTCCTCTAATCTCCACACATAGATCGAGGTATGCAAAATACACACACACCACATTTTTAAAATAAAAATACAGTCATTGCAGAGCTGGAGCAATGACTCAGGGATTAAGAGCAGTTGCTGCACTGTTATGAGGAATGGAGCTCTGATCCTAGCACCCATATCGATTGGCTCATAAACACCTGCAACCCCAGCTCCAACCAATCCAAGACCCTTTCCTGACCTCCTTGCGCATACCCTACACAACTGTACACATTCATAGAAACACATAAATAATAAAATACATATTCAAAATGAATACTGTTGTGTCAGGCAGTTGTGGCACATGAGTTTAATCTCAGCACTCACAGGAGACAGAGGCAGACAGACAGATCTCATAGTTGGAGGCTAGCTTAGTCTACAGAGTGATTTCCAGTCAAACCTACACAAAGAAACCCTGTCTCAAAAAAATAAAAATAGATGAAATAAAACAAGCAAGAAAACACCCCTATGCCACCCCCCGAAAAAAAAAATACAAAATATTACTATTGCAGTTTGGTCTTCTTTATGAACTGAAAAAAAAAAAAAACAATTTATTATGGATAAAGGACTAAGACTAGAGTCCAATCATCCTGAGTGTGCTGACTCGTGAAGGGTTTACATTAAGAGGACAAAAGAAAACAATGAGAAAATGAACGATGCTCAGTTCTGAGGAAGGTCTAGATGGAGGATAAAGAATGCCTTGCTTATTAAAGAGCAAAACACAGGTGTTACTCATATGTGAATTATTCCCCACAGGATTACGTATATGGACACCTGGTTATCAGCAGGTGGTGCAGTTTTGGAAACTTGTTGAAGCTGTTGAGCACCAGTGAGAATGTGAATCATTGTATTGGGCCTTGGAGATTAATATCCTGGCCCCTTGACCCATCCATTCTCTGCTTCCTGAATGGGGATGCAATGCAACCAGCCAGCTATAATGAAAAACAGCACAAGAAAAAAGGAAAAAACAAAGTGAGATCAAGGTTTGCTTTGAGTTCATTGCATATGTATTGTAAAAATGGGCTGATAAAGTTTAATATTGATGCTGGAGAGGTGGCTCAGCAATTATGAGGGATTGCTGTTCTGGCAGAGGATCTTAGTTTAGTTACAAGCACCCACATTGTGTAGTTTACAACCGTCTGTAACTCCAGCCTCTTGGGATATGGTTCCCTCTTCTGGTCATCACAGGCACTGTACTCATGTGCATACACATAGAAAGAGGCATAATCATACATAGAAACAAAAATAAGAACAAGTTTCTCTTAAGAAGAGAGAATGGTACAACACTGATCACAGATAGTAAGTTGGCTTCTACATTCAATTAATTAAATTATTTTAACTCTGTTATAACTACCGCCTTTTAAAGAACCATACAGAACACCATTTTTTAAAATGTTCACATATTTCGTCTCCTTGATAAGCCACAACACAGCAGGTTTTGTCATGACAACAGAGGGATGGAGAAAAGTTAAACTTATTTCCTCAAGTGAAAAATAGTGAGACATTAAGGACTTCACAACAGTCATCACGACTAAGTTCAAAACCGTCTCCTCCGGGCGAAGGAGTGCAATACTTGAAAGATTTATGAGGCTGGGAATGCTGAGAAGCCTGGACAAGCTCAGCCAGTGCACCCTAAATCATCACTTCAGTTAGATGCTAATAACTCTCCTTTCCAAGTGTCCAGGTTAACATTCAGCCATCTTCACATTAAGAAGAGATAGGAAGTCAGCATGACAACAGAATAAAATGTGTAGGAAAAAAAAAATCAACTCAGAAAAATCCACACCTGAGGCTACCCTGGCAAGCAGAGACTACGGGACACTGTTTCATATTGCATTTACCTTTCACATCAAACTTTTTTGGAAAAAAAAAACTATGTTAAAATACCACAGTACATTTACATTTAAAGATTATTTTGAGGACATTTGTTGATAGCTACTCAGTGGGTTCTTTTTGCAACTATGTAGGTAAATTCTTAAATTTCACTCATTTATACGTGCTCACGCAAAAGCATATGAGCACACATGACATGACAAGCCCACAAGGAGGGCACAGGCACCTGTAGAAGTTGACTCTTTCCCTCTACCTTGTGGGCCTCAGGCATTGAACTCAGGTCATTATGCTAAGATGTACCTTTACAGGCTGAACCATTAAACAGATCCATTGATGATAATTTAAATAGATGCATTGTAAATACGTATTTATAAAATGTATTTTCTTGGTTTCAAAGAACAGAAACATCTAAAAACAATCTATATGACATCCATAAGCAATGAATTTAAGAAACCAGCAACATTCAGGCTTTATGGAGGTCACACATGCAGATCAGTAAGTGTCATAACAAATACCTCCTCTCTCTAAAGAAATCCTAAAAAGACCAAGGAAAAATCATGCAAGACGAAGGAAATTTCAGGCAATTCTGAGCACAGTTCCAAAAAATTATCACTAATATGCTTTAAATGTTACCATGAAGAGTATAATGGGCCCATTTTAACACACTTAAAATAAAAAACAATAATTTATTATTAATTAAAAAAAAGCCATAAAAGCCCACAACCTAAGAAGTTTAGTTGTAGCTGGAGAGAAGACCCAGTGGTTACAATCACTTGCTGCTCTTGTGGAGAACTCTTCAGTTTACAAACTCTGATTGGGCAGCTCACAAACTACCTTAACTTCAGCTCACAAGGAGATCTTGTGCCTTCTTCTAGCCTCTGTGGGCACCAGGTACACACACTCTGAACATATACACATGAAAGCAAACACAAAATAAAAGAAATCTATGTAAAAATAGAAATCTAGTTCATGAGAGAAAAATAATCAAAGAGCACAATAAAAGTATCATTTAAAATTCATGCCCCTGATTAATATTGACAACACTCACCATATGCAATGTCTTCTAACGATCACACTAAAATGATAGGAATACATTTTGCTAATCCTGGATTAAAAATCAGCAGGCAGAGCCAGGGAGATAGTCAGTGGGTAGGAGCACTTGTTCTTGCAGAGGACCCATGTTTGAGTCTCAGTACCCACATGGGAACTCACAAGCATCTATAACTCCAGTTCTAGAAAATTCTGATGCTGTCTCCTGACCTCCATATTCACTAGGCCTACACATAGTTCACAGATACATGTGTGAGCAAAACAGTCAAATACATAAAATTTAAGATTCAGCATTCATTCTTATCTACATACATTTCAATGCAGTGACTCTGCTTCCATGAGTTAATGTCTCCTAAGAAAGTTATCAACAAAGATTTGGGACCAGAAAAATACATGTCACTATTTTTATTGTAGACAATAAATAAATAAATTAATTAATAAATAAATAAATAAATAAATAAATAAATAAATAAATAAATAAATCCTCTGAACAACCAATGTAGAAGACTCTTTACATGATTGGTTTCAGTTAGGAAATCATTAGGGTGGTCACAATCTTTGGTGTATGATAGGTGCTTTTCTCGTCATCCTAAAAGAAGCACATTAAGGGGGAAAGATTGGTTGTTGTTTTGCTGTTGTTCATTTTGTTTGGTTTTGTTTATTGTAGTGGTTAACACTCTGAGGAAACACAAAGTGTCATAGTGGAGAAGTCAGGATTGTAAGTGTCTCTGGGATAAGGCACGTACAGCAGCTGGTTGTTACCTGTTGCCCAGCAAGAAGTGAGTTCTGAGCCAAAACCAGGATAGCTACAGTCCATAAACCATCCACAGAACATTATAACTCTTCATCTTCTTGCTAGACCCTAAGCCCAAAATGTTCCATCACTTGGGGAAACAGCATCACCAGTTTTGGACACATGGGGACCATGTGTCCAAAATCTTTAACCTGCTGGGAATATTTCACATTCAGATTGATAACACCAGACAACCCACAAAGATTTACCCTGCCTATGGGATGTGCAAAATAAAGATGGAGCAGAGATAGAGGGAATGTTCAACCAGTCCCCAGCCTAGCCTGAGATTCACTCAATGGGAGAGAGCCAACCCCTGACACTAATAAAGACACTCTGCTATGCTTGCAGAGAGAAGCATAGCATAGCTGTCTTCTGAGACTACTCCCCCCAGCAAAGGATCGAAACAGATGCTGAGACTCACAGCAAGATATTGGGCAGAGAGCAAGGAGCCTTGTGAAATAGTTGGGGGAAGGATAGAAGGACCATAGAGGAGAGGAGCTTCACAAAAAGACCAGCAGTGTCAACTAACCTTGGCCCAGGAGAGCCTGAGGAGACTGAAGCACCAACCAAGGACCATGAATGGACTGGATCTAGGCTCCCTACATACATAAAAGCCGATGGGCAACTTGGTCTTCTTGTTGGTCCTCTAGTATGGGATGCAGGAAATTTTTTTGACATGGACTCTATTGCGTGCTTTTCAATCATTTCCCTCTGGTATGGCGGCCTTGCCAGGCCACAGCAGAAGAGGATGTGCTCAGTCTTGATGTGATTTCAAGTCATGGGATAGGTTAGTGGGGGTCCAACCTCTCTTGAGGAGTACAGGAGGGGGTAGGGGGAACAGGAAGGGAGGCTGGGACCAGGAGGAGAGGAGAATGAGATCAAAGACTGAGATGTAAAGTGAACTAAGGGAACGAAAAAATAAATACATGAAGTTAAAAGTTGAAAGGGGAATACATGTTAATATTACTCTCAGATTCTTTAACTAAGCTTCACAAAGACCTCACTGGTCAATGAATTATTTAGATAATAGTTTATTTTTAAAATTTTATTGTCAAGGCATTAGATGTCATTGTGCTGTTTTATCGTTTAAATTTTATTTTTATTTAGGTGCATGTGCACATGGATGGGATTGCTCACAGTGGCCAGAAGGAAGCATCAGTTTGGAGTTGGTTGTGAGCCATCTGATCTGGGTGAAGAGAACTGAGCTCAGGTCTTCAAGAGTCACAGATGCTCTTTACTAATAAGCCATCTTTAAGCTCTTTGTGACATTTTAAAACAAAGTATGCTTTTACCAGAGTCTCTTTTTCCACATCGCTTCTTCATCTGGCACTAATGATATCTTTGACCTTGTTACCTTTTCTGTAGCCTCTTTTGTACTTTAATGTGCAACATGTATTCTTTGTCTTGAGTTTCTTTACCTTCTAAACATATACCTTAGTGATCAGTATAACAGGTTCTACAATGTTTTCATCACTTCTTCATTTATATGCCATTTCTTGAGTTATGTTCTTGGAAAATTGCTAAATCTACAGGTTGCAGAATTTTAGCTAGTTTCTAAAATACCAATTGCAAAAAATAAAGTATTAAGAATGTTTTCAAAGTATATAGCAATCCCCAGTGCTCCCCTAAGCCATTAGTTAATCCCCCTCTGGAATCAGTATTATATTAAGTCCCCAGGATATTTCCAAATGGATTTGTACATAAGAACAACCCCTTGGGATCTAAAATTTTAGACTCGGTAAAAAGCTGTATTTATTTATTAGACATAAAGCAAGGGCTTCAAGTTAGAAATTTCCCTTTCCTGACACCAAGAGTTGTATAATATTAACTAATGTCATTGAAGTTTTTGAGTTTTCACTTGTCTCAACCAAGAGGAAAGGATAATACACACAAGGCTGCTCTAAAGGCTGAACAGAAAGGTATACTGTATTCAGGAAGTCCCTGCTGTGCCACAACTGGAAAGTTTCCTATTCATTCTCTTTCTCTCTCTTTGTCTCTGTCTCTCTCTCTTTCTGAGGGGATTTTTGGTGGGGTGTATATAGGTTATAAGGAGGGCAGGATGTATGTGCATGAGTGTGTGTATAGGTGGACGGAAGTTGACCTAAATGCTTCCTCCATCTGTTCTTCACTTTTTTTCCACTTTATTTTTTGAAACAGCAATTCCCTCTGAGAATGTAGGTCACGGATTCAGCAAGACTAACTGACCAATGAGCTCTAGAAAACCTCATGTCCTCTCCTCGAAAGGACTGGGCATACCAAGAAGTGCTGTCATGCTCATCGTTTACACTCATGCTGGGGATCCAAGCTTAGGTCCTCATACTCGCGTGGAAAACACTTTACTAACTGAGCCATATCCAAGTTGCCATTCTGAATCCTTAAAACTAGTAATGCCAACATAGTCCTATTCTGAAAATGACTAAAAATCTCATTTGGGTATCACATGTGAATAGCTGAAAAATGTTTGGGGACCATTTGAGAAGTTGGTGCTTTTATGGCTGATACCATTTTATACAAATATAAGACAAAAACTCCTTACATTTTATGACATGTTTTTTATTTTGTTTTGTTTTTTTAATGAGCATTGTAAAATATGAGATGGAGAAAGCTAAGCATGGGATACAGGTCTGTTAAACAACCTTCAGAAAATAACTGTCTGTCAGTTTCTGGCACGTTACATGAAAACATCTGATAGTCCAACATACAAATAGCAACCTCATTGTGCATATATTACACTAGTTGAGCTTACTCCTTGCTATATTTTTTCACCTATATATGTCATTTTTTTTTAATAATACAAAAACCACCACAACACTGAGTTATATTCTGGATCACAGAGCACAAAATAGAACATATAAAATATACACAACCCACACAGACCTAAGCCAACATCTTTCACTGTGATCTCTATCTGTTTTTGTTTGTTTGTTTGTTTCTATAAAGCATTGCTGTAAATTTTCACAGTAACTACCCACCAGAGCCAGATTTTCAGGCACCACTTAGAGAGTAAATATGATACGAGGCACTTAGGGTATACACAAGTAGTAACTAATTATTATATCTACTCAGAAGAGTGTTTGTACCGAGGGTTAACAAAATTATGGTAAGTTTAGGAGAGAGGGAATGTGAGAACATCAGACAAGATATGAGTGAAGCTATAAAATGTTTTGCAGTGGAGGAATCATAATAGATGTATGCAAATGGGGGTGGCTAATTTGTCAAGGCAGTGGACAGTTAGTAAAGACGGTGAGATTAGAAGAGAGATGACTGTAAAAAAAATTGCAAAAGTTGTATTGCCTTCCAATATTTTCTACACCAAAGAAACATTGTCATATTCTAGATACAAAAATTATGTTCCACAGCAGCACACAGAATAAAACTCTAAGGAGTAGAGGGATGGTTCAATGGTTAATAGCATTGATTCTTACAGAGAATTTGAGTTGTGTTCTAAACACACATGTCCAGTAGATCACAATATCTTCTGACTTTCACAGACACCTGGACTCATATGTACATAGTTCCCCAAAGATACATACACATACTCAAACATATTAAAATCAGTGAATATAATCCACTACATAAACAAAGTGAAAGAAAAACTCCACATGATCATCTCATTAGACATAAAAAATGAAACAATGAAGCAAACATCCAATCACAATAAAATTCCTGAAGATTTCAGGACTACAAGGATCATATCTAAACATAGTAAAGGCAGGTTAGAACAAGTCTATAACCAACATCAAATTAAATGTGAAGAAACTTAAAGCAATTGCATTGAAATTAGGAACAAGACAACTCAATATAGTACATGAAATTTTAGCTACAGCAATAAGACAACTGAAGGAGATCAAGGGGATACAAATAGGAAGGGAAGAAGTCAAAGTATCTTTATTTGAAGGTGATATGATGCTATTCATGTGATCCTCAAAATTTCATTGGGAAATGTCTACAACTGATAAACATGTTTAGCAATGTATTTGGATAAAAAAATTAACTCACAAACATCATTAGCCCTCCTAAATACAAATGACAAATGGGCAGAAAGAAATCAGTGAAATACCACTTTTCACAATAGCCTCAAGTAATATAAAATATCTTGGGGTAACTCTAACCAAGCAAGTGAAAGACTTGAATGATTAAAAAACATTTTCGAAGAAAATTAAAAACCGTTTTCGAAGAAAGAAATTGAACAAGAGATCTCCCATGCTCATGGATCAGTAGGATTAACATAGTAAAACTGTCTATCATGCCAAAAACAATCTGCAGATTCAATGCTCCTCATCAAAATGTGAATACAATTCTTTACAGACCTTGAAAGGACAATTTTCAGCTTCATATGGAAAATCAAAACAAGACAAAACAAAACTATGGACAGTTAAACAATCCTGAACAGTAAAAGAACTGCTATAGGCCTCACCATGCTCTGATTTCAGGTTGTAATACAGAGCTATAGTAATAATAATACCATGGTGTTGACATAAAAACAGGCATATTGATCAATGTAATCAAACACCTGGAGAAATCCACACACATACGGACAGCTATTTTTTTTTTTTTTTTTTTTTTGTAATACAGAATCTTAAAACAAAACAAAACACTGGTTAAAATGACAGTCAATTCAACACATAGTGCCTGTCCAACTGAACGGATAGATATAGAAGAATGCAAATAGATCCATACTAAGCACCCTACACAAAACTCAAATCCAAGTGGTCAATGACCTGAACCTAAAACAAGATACACTGAAAATGATAGAAGAGAAAGTGGGGCATATCCTCAAACACAATGGCACAGGAAATCACTTTTAAAGCAAAACACTGATAATACAGGCACTAAGATCAAAAATGATAAATGAGACCTCAAGAAACTGAAAATCCTCCTTAAGGTAAAGGTCACAGTAAGTAGAACAAAATGGCAGCTTCTAGAATGGGAAAATATTTTTACCAACTGCACATCTGACAGAGGGATAATATATCTACAAAGAACTCAAGGAACTAGTTATCAAAAAATTAAATAATCCAAAAAATGAGGTACAGATCTAAACAGTGAATTCCTAATGACAGAATCTCAAATTGCTAAAAAACACTTAAATGAATGTTCAATATTCTAAGCCATTGGGGAAATCAAATAAAAACTACTCTGAGATTCTATCTTACACCTGTCAATATGGGTAAGATCAAAAACACAACTGCCATCTCATGTTGGCAAGTAAGTAGAATACATATATACATATTATAATCATTTTTGTTTTTTAATTTTTAAAAATTTTATTTATTACAGTTTATAAAGGATACATTTGTATCCCAGATGTAGCCCCCTCCCTCTTCTTCCCCCATGCCCCTTCCCCAGTCCACCGATATGGGATGTCCTCCTCCTCTTCCCTCTGACCCTAGCCTATCAGGTCTCATCAGGAGTGGCTGCATTGTCTTCCTCTGTGGCCTGGTAAGACTTCTCCCCCCTCAGGGGGAGGTGATCAAAGATCCAGCTACTGAGTTCATGTCAGAGCCAGCCCCTGTTCCCCTTACTAGGGAACCCACTCAGAGACTGAGCTGCCAAAGGCTTTCATAAACAGCAACAGGATGAATGACTCTCTCCCTCTTCTTCTAATACCCCAATGCAATGCTTTTTTTTTTTTTTTTTTTTTTGGCTTCCACCATACTGCAACTTTTCAAGTAATTACCTGATCATATTTAGTCCTACAGAAACAATGTCTACATTCTTCCTGTTGTCATGGACTCTAATGCTTTGGAATCATAAGGCCAAAGCATCTCTTTCTTTCATGAGTTGCCTTAGTCCTAGAGTTTTAGCAGAGCAGCAGAAAAGTACCTTATACAGAAGTTGGTACTGGGAGGTGGTGTTACTGTGAAAAATCTTCCTTTGTTTATTTTTGAGGAAATGTGAAAGATATTGGAAATTTGTTCTAGAAAAGTAGTTGAATTCTACAAACATAACCTAATCAGCTGTCCTAGTAGGAATTCTGAAGACTGGATCGCTGAGTGCTATATGGACTATGGAAACCCATTTCACAAGATTTCAGAGTGAAACAACATTGGCAGCTTGGCTAATTAACATCCTGTGGTATTTTTACAAAGAATGTGGTAGTTTTCTGCCCTTGTCCTAAGAACTTGCCTAAGCATAAATTAAAAAGTAATGGTTTAATCTTTGCATGGGAGATTTAGTGATAGCCTGATGCTGACTGTCTTATGGTTATTAGTAGCCATTTTTATACAGGCCAAATGAAAATGAGAAAAGAGTCAGAAGGAAATACAAAATATACAGATTGGAATGCAAGAGAACACTAACAAACCCCGAGGCTTCTGTTAGAAGAAAGCCTAAAGCTGTTAAAGAGCTTAGTAGCAAATAAGGAGGGCCTTGATCTGCATTGGAACAAAAAGAATGGTACCCTCAGAGCAAGCCACATCCAGTCAAGATTCTAACTTCTAAAATAAAAATTCATAGAGATGCTTCTGCTCTTTGGAAACAACTGAATAAAAAAGAAAAATACTGCTGTATATGTCATATAAGGGGCTGAGAGAACATCCCAGCTGGTGGCCAAACTTGGCAGTGTCCTCTGATACTAGATTTAGTCATGAAAGATGCATTACTAAGGGATCAAGAAATTTTTTTCTGTGGTTTCAGAGAGCCTGTGAGTCCAGATAATGTGTGTTGCCAAGTGCCTGCATGAAGACCCTAGGAAGACATAAAGCTCTAGATGACATTGCTCAAATCTGTGAAAGTGAAGCCTAGGTTTCAGTGATGAGCCCACGATGTTGAAGGTACTAGAGCCATAGGATATCATCCAATAGCTGCACAAAGGAAGTAGAACCTCTTTAAGGGAAATTTAAGTGTATTATAGAAGTCATCTGAGCCCTTTGACACTGTACATGGAGGTGCAGGATTCGCCTTGCTGAGCTTTCGTCTAAGTTTGGTCCAGTATTTACTCACTGTGCTTTTATTTGTCCCCTTTGGAATGGTAATGTATATTTGATGTCATTTTGTGTTGAAAGAATATAATCTGCTTTTTTATTTTAAAGGTGGCTACAGTAATGAGAATGCCTTGATGTTCAGAAGAGCTTTTGGACTTTTACACTTTGTTAAGACTATGAAAGACTATGGGGACATTTAAAGTCAGATGCCTTTGAATGCTAAAAAATGTGTATGCGAAGTAAGGGGTTGCATTAGAATAACCATTAATTTCTCTTCAAAGCACAGGAAGTGAAAGATAAGAGTAAAGGCGGCACCTGATTGTCTGGTCTTTACAAAGTTTTGTTGCAAACACCTAAAATGCTACTGAATGTCTCTGCTCATCTTGCTAAATTTGCAGTGTTATAGAGGATAGCACTCATCACCTGAGGGCACTTATGCCTGTCAGCAGGTATGAGAAATCAGCTTATGGGAACCAGATTGCAGTAAGGAACTCCAGATCACCTTGCACAACTGTCACTAAGATAGTTGTTGGAAGACACATGGACAAGGCTGCTTCACTAAGCTTGCTTCTTGCCCCCACCTCAAGCCCAATTTTTCTCCACTTAAACACAAGGCTCTTGGAGTCACAGAATCTCTTTTTCCATTTTTACTTCAATGTGCCACAATGATTAAATCTTCCAGTGTACTTACCCATCACTTGTCTTTTCAATTAGCTTATTGGCTCATAAATTCCATTATAATCCCAAGATAACAGAAATCATACGATTGTAGTGTAAAAAGAAACTCAGGTCAACATGAGCACAGGTTATAAGATTACAACAGAGACAGAAAGAAGTGGGAAGCAGTGAATTCTTATACAAACTGATCAAGAAAAATTCTGAGGCGATGAGGGTTGGGCTGAGATGTAGAGAGAATGAGCTGAGAGAAAAATCACTGAGCTAGATGAGACTGGAGAAAAGGGATTTATCCTTCTGGTTCCCTCTAATTGACAAAACCTGTAGCTGGGGAAGATCTTTCCTCCCTTCATGTTTTTTGTAGATGATAATGACAACTCAGCTGCTGTTCCTCACTCCAGGTACCTGTGCTATCTCTGGTGGCTCTTCCAGCTCCTCATCCACACCTTTCTAATTAGTCACTTTGTAAATAAAATTTTGTCAAATTATCCTAATTTGACTGTGCCATCTGTTTCCTGCTGATTCCCTGATGGATACAATAATTTGTACTAAAATGGCTTTAGGAAAGAGGCCGTCAGTATTGTATTGTGAAAGAGTGTTAGTCACAGATTTGAGTATTTCAAATATCCACCTTGTGGAGTGAGAGAGGAGATGAATGTCCCACTTGTGGAAGAGAAGTTATCGCTTGTATGTGATAGCATTGTGATTACTCTGACTACCACTGGAGACAGCAGCAAATAAAAAACAGAAAGCGGGAGAGCACTGGAGATCAAATGGGTCTGTTTCTTAGTCGATAGTTCTACAACTAAGGTTGAATCATGTGGTTCTCATAATGCTCTCCTAGTTTTCTTGATCTTTCTATAATAATAGCATTCTGATCAAAAGCAAACTGATGAACAAACAATGTTTATTGGCTTATACTCCTGGGTCACAGTCCATCATTGACTGAAGCGAAGGGGGGAATTCAAGGCAGAAACTTACAGGCAGGAGTCAAGGAGGACCATTACTTGTTGGATTCTTCTGTGGCTTACACATGGGATCATGCTCACCTATCTTTCTTATACAGCTTAGAAACACTTGCCCAGTCAGTGGTAAAGCCCAGCGTGGGCTGAGCAGCCCTCTACCGATGAATAATCAAGACAACCACCCACAGAAATGTCCATGGAATAGCCTGATAAGGCCAATTTCTCCACCACTGAAACCTTTTCAAACGTATCTTTCTAGGTCATGTCTAATTGACAGTTAATATTAACTATGAATATGCCCAAAGGATGTACACGAGGGACACATGGACTCATAGCTTCAAATGGAGAGAAAGTAACAGAGAATCACAGGGTCTCCATGGCATCCTTAGAGTTCTTAAATGCACGTTAATCAGTGCTGAGGTTTACTTCCTCTGTCAGTCTGGGAGGTGTACAGGAATATAGCGCAATCTCTGGTCTCCACCAGGCATCTCATATTGAGAGGAAAGTAGTAACATCTATGTACCTACAGTATAGAATCATTTGAGTATATACAAATATATTACCATATAAGGAATAAGACTTTACATCTCAAAATAGAGGTGAACTTACTTGTAATAACATGAGTTATTATGGCAAGTTCTTCTCTTTAATCACACTCATTACCTCAATACTGACTTAAAATACACAGAGAAATCTATTCTGGGGTTATAACTGATAATCTAAAGATTCCGGTAAAAGGCTTGCTAATCAGCATTGACAGGATTTTGGAGACTTACAAGGAGTGGGTTTAATTAGCTATTTATATGAAGGGAGAAGGAACACAAAACTCAAGGGAGCAAACTCCATCAATACTGAGCTAAAACCAAAGGTAGTGAGAACCTGGGTGTGGTAGTAGGTTGATTAACAGTGGCTATTCTAGTTCCCTGTCTGTTCCTGTGATAAAACACTAGCCAGGAGAAACTTGAAGAGGGAAGTATTTGTATGGCTTATATTTCCAGATCACAGCGCCTCACTGAGGGTACTAACGCAAAGCAGGAAAGCAGGCAGGCCTTTTTGTTGTTGTTGTTTGGTATTTTCTGAGGCATTACATTAGACCACTCACTTACAGTCAACGAGTACAGCATTGAGTATGAAGGATGCTGATTGCTAGTTGACTCACTCACAGGCTGTGCTCAGCTAAGTTTATTCCACAGCCCAAGACTGCCTAGCCAGTGAATGGTGATATCCACCCACAATGGGCAGGGCCCTCCTACCTCAATTAGCAATTACCATGATAACAAATTCCCACAGACATGCCCACCAGCCAATCTGATCTGAGCAGTCCCTCAGTTGAGATTCCCTGCTCAGGTGGTTATAAGCTATGCCAAACTGACAGACAAAGTTAACAGGGTCAGTAGCCTAGATCAAATATATCCCATAGCCAATACTGTCATTATTCTGGAACTTACTTGGCATACAATATAGATTAGTACACAGGGTTAAAAAAATAGGAATGATGGAATGAATTAATAACATGAAAGCCTTGAAATATTCCATACAAATCATTACATCAACAAATATGGTTGATGTAATAAATATGGTGATTAATAAGGATACCACAGATATTCTTGAAGATGTTTGCAATAGAGGATAGACATTTAATCAGGCTTTTTGATTAAATTGAGATCACCAAACACCAGATGTGCATGGCTTTTAATTGTCAAACACTAGGGAGGGAATAAAGAGAACTATTTGAACTCAGGAATCTTTCATTTCTCAGGAAGTCTCTGTAAATGAATAAAGAATAATCTTATAAAAAAATTCTACATGTTGGAAACTGGAAGGAGAGAGTTAAGGGCATTTGTGATAAAGTCTATCTTGAGTTGCCTGGTATAATGAATATTTTAATGTCAACTTGATGCAAGAGAGAGTCATTGGAGGAGGGAGCCTCAGTTATGAAAATGTTTCCGACTAACGCTGGACCTCAACAACAACAAAAACAGCAAAAAGCCTACACAGACACATGAAAATTGAACAACTTGCTACTCAATGACAACTGTGTCAGGGAAGAAATAAAAAGAAATTAAAGTCTTCCTAGAATTCAATGAAAATGAAAACACAACATACCCAAACTTATGGGACACAATGAAAGCAGTGCTAAGAGGAAAGTTCATAGCCCTAAGTGCCTTCAAGAAGAAATTCAAAACAACTCATTCAAGCAACTTAATGCCCTAGAAAAATAAGAAGCAGACACACCCAAAAGGAGTAGAAAGCTGGAAATAATCAGGCTGAAATCAATAAATTAGAAATAAATAAAATAATTCAAAGAATCAATGAAATCAAGAGCTGGTTCTTGAGCATAGGAGATCTTTCCATTTTCTGATATCTTCTTCTAATTCTTTCTTCAGAGACTGAAATTTTTTTCATACAAGTCTTTGACTTGCTTGGTTAGGTTCACACCAAGGTACTTTATGTCCTTTGTGGGTATTGTGAAGGGTGTTGTTTCCCTTTTGTCCTTTGTATACAGGAAGGCTACTGATTTTTTTTGAGTTAATTTTGT
>NW_026585504.1:61483502-61541370 GCF_907164565.1 Psammomys obesus | reverse complement strand
CTTGCTTGGTTAGGTTCACACCAAGGTACTTTATGTCCTTTGTGGGTATTGTGAAGGGTGTTGTTTCCCTTTTGTCCTTTGTATACAGGAAGGCTACTGATTTTTTTGAGTTAATTTTGTATCCAGCCACTTTGCTGAAGGTGTTAATCAGCTGTAGGAGTTCCCTGGTAGAGTTTTTGGGGTCAGTCATGTATACTATCATATCATGTGCAAATAGTAATACTTTGACTTCTTCCTTTCCAATTTGTATCCCCTTGATCTCCTTCAATTGCTCTAGCTAGGACTTCAAGAACAATGTTGAAAAGATATGGAGAGAGTGGACAGCCTTGCCTTGTCCCTGATTTCAGTGGGAATGATTTAAGTTTCTCTCCATTGAGTTTGATGTTGGCTATAGGCTTGCTGTATATCGCCTTTACTATGTTCAGGTATGTGCCTTGTATCCCTGATCTCTCCAATACTTTAAACATGAATGGATGTTGGATTTTGTCAAATGCCTTTTCAGCATCTAAAGAGATGATCATGTGGTTTTTCTCTTTCAGTTTGTTTATGTGGTGGATCGCATTGATGGATTTCCATATATTGAACCACTCCTGCATGCCTGGGATGAAGCCTACTTGGTGGTATGGATGATGTCTTTGATGTGTTCTTGGATTCGGTTTGCAAGCATTTTGTTGAGTATTTTTGCATCAATGTTCATGAGGGAGATTGGCCTGAAATTCTCTTTCTTTGTTGGGTCTTTGTGAGGTTTAGTTACCAAGGTGAATGTGGCTTCATAGAATGAGTTTGGTAGTGTTCCTTCTGTTTTTATCTTGTGGAATAGTTTGAAAAGTATTGGTATTAGCTCTTCTTTGAAGGTCTGGTAGAATTCGGCACTGAAACCATCTGGCCCTGGGCTTTTTTTGCATGGTAGACTTTTGATAGCAGCTTCTATTTCCTTAGGGGATATGGGACTATTTAATTGTTTTACCTGGTCTTGAATCAGCTTTGGCATGTAGAATCGGTCAAGAAAATTGTCCATTTCATTTAGATTTTCAAATTTTGTGGCATGTAGACTTTGGAAGTAAGACCTAATTATTGTTTGGATTTCTTCAGTGTCTGTGGTTATGTCCCCCTTTTCGTTTCAAATTTTGTTGATTTGGATAGTTTCTCTCTGTCTTTTAGTTAGTTTGGCTAAGGATTTGTCTATCTTGTTGATTTTCTCAAAGAACCAGGTCTTGGATTCATTGATTCTTTGAATTGTTTTATTTGTTTCTAATTTATTGATTCAGCCCTGAGTTTGATAATTTCTAGCCGTCTATTCCTCTTTGGTGTGTCTGCTTCTTTTTCTTCTAGGGCTTTTAAGTTGCTTGAATGAGCTGTCTGGAATTTCTTCTTGAAGGCACTTAGTGCTATGAACTTTCCTCTGAGCACTGCTTTCATGTGTCCCACAAGTTTGGGTATGTTGTGTTTTCATTTTCATTGAGTTCTAGAAAGGCTTTAATTTCTTTCTTTCTTTATTCTCTGACCCAGCTGTCATTTAGAAGCAAGTTGTTCAGTTTCCATTTGCGTGTAGGCCTTTTGCTATTTTTGTCATTGAGGTCCAGTTTTAGTCCATGTTGATCAGATAGGATACAAGGGATTATTACAGTCTTCTTATATCTGTTGAGGCTTGCTTTGTGACCAACTATATGGTCTATTTTGGAGTCGGTTCCATGAGATGCTGAGAAGAAGGTAAATTTTTTTGAGTTTGGGTGAAAGGTTCTGTAGCTGTCTGTGAGGTCCATTTGATTCATGACCTCTGTCAGAGTTATTGTTTCTTTGTTTAATTTCTGTTTTGTTATCCTGTCCTTTGTTGAGAGTGCGGTGTTGAAGTCTCCCACTATTAATGTGTGGGGATCTATGTGTGGTTTAAGTTTTATTAAAGTTTCTTTTACAAATGTGGGTGCCCTTGCATTTGGGGCATAGATGTTAAGGATTGTGATGTCTTCCTGGTAGATTTTTCCCTTGATGAGTATGAAGTGTCCTTCTCTATCTCTTTTGATTGATTTTGGTTGAAAATCTACTTTATTAGATATTAGGATGGCTACTCCTGCTTGCTTCTTAGGTGCATTTGCTTGGAAAACCGTCTTTCAGCCCTTTACTGTCAGGTAATGTCTATCTTCGTGATTTAAGTGTGTTTCTTGTATGCAACAGATTGTTGGGTCTTGTTTACGCATCCATTCTGTTAGTCTGTGTCTTTTTATTGGAGAAGTGAATCCATTGATGTTGAGGGAAATTAATGACCAGTGGCTGTTAGATCCTTTGATGTTGATGTTGGCCATGGTAGTGTGTTTGTGTGTTTGGCTACTTTTGTTTTGCTGTAGTGAGGTTATTTATTTCCTATGATTTCTTGAAAGTAGTTAGTTTTCTTGGGTTGTATTTTTCCTTCTAGTATCTTCTGTAACGCTGGATTTGTGTGTAGGTATTGTTGAAATTTGTTTTTGTCGTTGAATATCTTGTTTTCTCCATCTATGAGGACTGAGAGTTTTGCTGGATATAGTAGCCTAGGCTGACATCTGTGTTCTCTTAGGCTCTGCATGATATCCATCCAGGCTCTTCTGGCTTTCATAGTTTCTGTTGAGAAGTCAGGTGTGATTCTGATGGGTTTGCCATTATTTGTTACTTGGCCTTTTTCCCTTGCAGCTTTTAGTATTTTTTCTTTGTTGTATATACTTACTGTTTTGATTATTATGTGACAGGAGGATTTTCTTTTCTAGTCTAATTTATTCGGTGTTCTGTAGGCCTCTTATATTCTTATAGGCTTCCCCTTTAAGTTGGGGAAATTTTCTTCAATGATTTTGTTGAATATATTTTCTGGGCCTTGGAGGAGGGAATCTTCTTTTTCCTCTATTCCTATTATTCTTAGGTTTTGTCTTTTTATGTTGTCTTGGATTTCTTGGATGGTTTGTGTCAGGAAATTTTTACATTTATTATTTTCTTTGACGGATACATCGATTTCTTCCATTGTATCTTCCACACCTGAGATTCTTTCTTCCATCTCTTGTAGTCTGTTGGTTATGCTTACCTCTGTAGTTCCTGTTTTCTTTCCTAGGATCTCCCTCTCCGTGATTTCCTCTGTTTGTGTTTTCTTTAATTTTTCCAATTCTATCTTCAGATCTTGAACCATTTTGTTGATTTCCTTCACCTGTCTGACTGTATTTTCCTGTTTTTATTTCAATTCCTTCAGCTGTTTCTTTGAACGTTCCTCTGTTTCTTTTATTTCTTTCAGTGACACAGACTGTTTGGCTGCATCTTCCTGTATTTCTTTATGGATGACTATAATCTTTTTTTTTTATATCTTCCCCTAATTCTTTACACATTTTATTTACTTCCTCCATTAACCTCTTCATTTGCATAGATGTAAGGTCATCTTCTTGAATTTCACTTATGTTAGGGTGTCCAGGGCTACTTGCCCCTGGATAACTGGGTTCTGGGGATGCCATGTTGTTTTGCCTTTTGATGGCTGTGCTTTTATGCTGGCCTCTACCCATCTCTCTGTCTCAGGTGTTGTCTGTTAATTTCTGGTGCCTGCTGAGTCCTGGGGTGGGGAGAATCCAGTTGGGGTTCTGAAGTTCTCCTCTGCTTTTTGGGTATGGTCAACTGAATGGTGGTGCTTCTCAGGAATTGTCAGAGTTCACTTCAGGTGTATGGACCTGTATGGTAACTGTAGTATTCAAGAAGGCTCTCCTTTCATGAGGAGAGTTTCTGGTGATGGCTGTCTTGCTGCTGGGTTTCTTGCTCTGAATTTAGTGAGCAGCAGCTGTTGCTCTTAAGGTGTAATTTTTGGGTGCAGCCCTCTTGAAGGACCAAGGATTTCCACAGTTTTGTCAGTCGAGCCAGGGATAACTGTTTGATTCTTGACACAGTATCTGAGGGCTGCTATAATGGCTCTCTGGCTTTTGTAGGTCTAAGGATACAGTTGTGTGCCCCAGTGCCCTATCGGTACTCAATAATGGCGGGTGAGCACAGCACTCCTGCCTGCAGTAGAAGGCTAGAGCCTAGAGTCTGCGTGAATCCAGAAAGTCTTTTGGTGCTGGGTGTCCTGAGCGTTAGACCTGATGATCCCCCCACTGTGGGGTTTTCTTCTAACAGGGACACCCAGTCTTTGCTTTGGGGACCGCCGTTCTGTCTGGGGTGGCAAGTAGAACTCCCAGGCATAGAAGCATGTGGCTCTGCCTTTCTGGCCTTTGGGAGTCTGGGCATCTGCCAAAACTGGGTAATTTTTTTCCGAGACCTTTTTGGGGTGGTGGCATCACCTGAGTGCTCTGAGATCACACAAGCTGTTTCCCTCCCTGTGGGTTTGCACCAGACAGAAACTCAGTCTCTGGTCCCCTGAGGGCCCACAGTTCTATCTGAGGCAGTGAATCAGGCATGCAGGCAGGGCTCTGTGCCGGAGACTGGGTCCCCGGCTCTGGCTCTGGGCTGGCTCCTGGGGCTCCCATGGAACCTGAGTCTTTTCCAGGGGATGTCTGGGTGACCTAAGGTCGGTCCCAATCGTTTCCTGCAAGGTGGGGTTATCTCTCGACTGAAAATTCTAATCTATGTTATTGTGGTGCCCACAGTTCAGTCCGGGACAGTGATCAGAGCACGCTGGCATGTGGCTCTGGGCTGGCGACCAAGCACCTGGCGGAACCGGGATCTCTTCAGAGGTTTAGCCGGGTGAGTTAAAGCTGATTGAATCCCCCACCATGGGGTATCCTCTCACCTGGGAAACACAATCACTTGTGTTTTATGGCCACGAGTTCTGATTGCTGGTCACTCTGCCGATCCTGCTGTGCTGCTGGTCAGAATGAGAGTCCTCCCGGCGCTGCCATCTTGCCCCGCCTTAATTCCAATTTGTAATGGACCACTGGGTTGCACAATTTTCTGTGTATTGTTGGGGGAGTCTCTAGGATATCTTTCATTTCCACATCTGACAGCTTGAACAATAGAAAACAGATAAAAGAAAACTCAAGGAGAAAGATGGCACAGAAGTGATGATTTCATTCGGCTGAAGCATTGGCAGGGAGTTTTGGAAACTTCAATTTGGTGGTAGAAAAAGACAATTTTACTATTCAATTTAGATAATAAAACACAGAACTGGAAACAATAGCAATCACGTATCATGTAGTTGAATTAGGTTCTTTCCCAATTTTCACTATGTGAAAAATACTGGATATGATGAACAGCTTAGAAGTCATTGAAAAGTTTGACTAAGTTGGCATTATCACAGAGTAATGAGGTTTTATTGGACTGTTTTCATGTTAAAAAGTGTCAATTCCTTTAGAAAGAATAGTGAGAGATGAATAAAATACAAAGAAGAATCCCATCCTGACATTTCCCCCTTTGGTATCTGTTCTGTGCTCTCAATAGTCTCTTTGTTCTTTGGGGAGAGATGTCTACTCCTATATTTCCTCTGATCCTAACTACAACAACAGATTTCATTCTTGTGTGCTTCTAAAGTAGAGTAATTGATGCCAGAGCACAGGTAAAGTGAGTAGGTGGTCAGGGTTGATTTTGGTAGGTAAGGAAGAAAGAACAAAGCACACCTTCCAGAATAGAGGAAAGGCTGAGCCAAGCAGCAATGATATGCCTGCTTCCAGTATCCTGACTTATGAGTCTTGATTGCTGTGTTTCTCCTCTTGCCTCTTCTTGTGTAGTGTGGTACTGAGTGGTGTGCTTGCTGCTATAGCCAGTTGTTTTCTACTATCTTAGTAGCAAACAGGGTCTTGACAATGTTTCCTTACTCATAATCCAGAGTGTTACAACCAGATGCACTAGCTAAAGGAGTATGTATAAAACTGTAACTACCTGTAAAGTAGAGAAGTTAACTAGGGAAAAAGGCAATGGTGGCTGTGGCTCACTTATTTGCCCTGGAGAATCTCTGTGAGGACCAGTGAAAACCTGCTATGAGCTGGCTTTGTTGTTTTTCCCAGAGCCCAGACTTTTTTTCTATGTAGTTAGCCTGGCTAACTCATACCCGATCTTTAAACCTCTTTACTCATCTTCTCCTCTTCATTGTAACCCTAAAATCCTCACTGAACTGCAGGACTAGCCTGTACAGATTACATCAATGGCCTCCTGTGCAGTCTAATTTCCAACAGTGTTCAGACTAGTAAAACCTGGCTGGACATCAGAGGGAGGAGTTTAAGGTCAAGTTTCTTGCATTCTTCATGATGTAGTTTTAAGGCGATTATGTTTATTGACACTACTTATCAAGGTCCAAACTATATGGTTCTCTCCTCTTCCCATTTCTAGTGACCTCTTCTACTTGGGTGTCAGGGTTAGAGACTGCGAGTGAGTACCGCTGCTATACCAAGCCATGTGATTCCTTTATCTCTTCTGTTCTTTACATGTGGCTCCCCCCACACACACATTTATAATTAATCCCTTTTAAATAAACCCTCCATATATGTTAATTTGATTCTGTCCTCTGCTTCCTGTTAGGACTGACAAATAGAATTATGCTGCATAGTAGACACTTTTGGGACTTAGACTAATGACAAGACTAATGGGCTGGGAATTCTACTGCTTTTTTTTATAATTTTTTTTGTGTTAATGTTTCTGGCTTCCAACAGCTTTGCCTGCTCCCTTAATAGCATCTTGTTGACAACAAACAGGGTCTTGGCAATCTTTTCAGTTAAATCTTATGATTAAATCATTTGTTATAGGAAACAAATGGGCTTCCTTCTGTTATAAATAAATAGAAAAATATTAACTGCAGAAGTTAGTAGTGGGAACAGAAATGGCAGAAGAATGGGACTTTGAATTGGATTCATAAAGGATGTTTGGGGTAACATATTGGTATAATAAGGTGCTAGCAATAAGTGATGAATTTTAGAGGCTCAAAATATGAAAGTTGGTTTGTTACTTTTCTTGTTACTGGGATAAAAAGCCTGACTAAGGCAGCTTAAGGGAGGCAGAGTATGTGGTCACAGTTTGAGGCCACTGTCCATCGTGGTGGGAAAGACATAGTGATCAAAGTGTGAGAGATCTGGTCACATCATGTCCATAGTAGAAAGCAGAAAGAGATAATTGCTGCTGCTTAGCTTGCCTTCTTTTGTTCAGCCGGGGCCCCAGTCTAGCGGATGGTGCTACCACCACTTAGGATGGGCCTTTTCTTCTCACTTAAGCCTTTCCTGTAATAACCTTGTAAGCATATCCGAAGGTGTGTTTCTGTAACAATTTTAAGTCCAGTTAGACTGATGATCAAGATTAGCCATGACAGTTGGAGACTTAAGAGAAGCCTCTAATTTTTAAAGAAAGTGAAGCTGAATTAGAATGATTGTTCACACAATTAATGTTTTATGTGTTCCCCTGTCTTGAGACTTAGTTTAATTAATACATTAGTACACATATACCAGTTCTTTTTAAATATTTTTAATATTAGTTACAGTTTATTAACTTTGTATCCCAGCTGTATCCCCCTCTCTCATTCCCTCCCAATCCCACCCTCCCTCCCGCATCTCCTCCTTGTCCCTTCCAAGTCCACTGATAGGGGAGGACCTCCTCCCCTTTCATCTGACCCTGGTTTATCAGGTATCTTCTGGACTGGCTGCAAAGTCCTCCTCTGAGGCCTAACACAGCTGCTCCTCTCTCTGGGTGGGGGAGGGATGGGAGGTCAAAGAGCCCGCCATTGAGTTCATGTCACAAATAGTCCCTGTTCCCCTTACTAGGGTACCCATTTGGATACTGAGCTACCATGGGCTGCATCCGAGCAGGGGTTCTAGGTTATATAAAGACATGGTCTTTGGTTGGAGAAACAGTCTCATAAAAAAACCCTGTGCCCAGATATATTTGGTACTTGTGGAGCTCCTGCCCTCTCCAGGTCATACTAACTCCCCCTTCTTCATATGGTTCCCTGCACCCCTTGAGTCTAGCTAAATGATACAAATACCAAACATTCATTTGGTGCCCAGAAATGATTATCTGGATTGATGAAGGCTCTCCTTCATCTTAAAAATCAGAAAAGTCAGATCGCATAACAGGAAAAGTTTATTTGAAACATGGCAGCAGTACAAAGCTGTGACTTGCAATTCTCAGTCCCAAGACTGAAGAGAATGAACTGTGTAGGCATTTGAAGCCACTCATCCCTGATCATATTTTCTGTTACAAAGGGGAGCCAAAGACATCAAGTTTGGTAAAGCTTTCAGATGAACTGCAATGCAGACTGAAGAAGAATGGCCAACTAGTGTTTCAATGACAACTCCAAAACAGCACACACTTCTAAGAATGAGTTAACATCAAAACTAATGAATCTTCCATGAATCTGAAACTCGTCTTGCAAACACTTTAGTTCCTAATTGCATTGATGCAAATCCTGAATAAAGTGCAGAACTCAGGGACAGACACCGTATACACAGCTAAAGGCCAAATATGAGCTAGGTTTCCCTGAATGCCAGTGAGCAATGATGCATGTTTTAAATAAATGAGAATATATTTCTGGGAATAACGAATGTAGTGGCCACTGAGTTGGTTATTGGATTAAGAGCAGGTACTGCTCTAGTGTAACTCTGATGAGTTCCCAGCACTCACAATGTGTGGCTCACAGCTGTATGTAACTCTAGTTCTATGGGATTTAAAGCCATCATCTGTTCTCCATGGCACTGCACTCAAATGTACAAACCCATACTCACACACACATTACACATAAATAAAGAGTAAAAGAAATACTTTTAAATGAACATGATCCCTAATTAAGTAGACCTTATATAAAAATTAACTACAATATATTGACCTAAATGCAAAAAAACTAAAGAAGAAATTTTCTCAAAGTTTGGGAAACTGTCTTCACGACCTTGAATTGGGAGATTTATTAAACCAGACAAGACAATGACACTAACCACAAAGAGAAGATTAATAAATCAGATGACAGTATAATAAAGAACTCCCAGCCATTCATAAACACCATTAATAAAATGAGAAAGTAAAGCATAAGTTTGAAGTACCTGCAGCACATGAGAAAAATAGATTATGTACAACATCTATTAAGGGTCCTTACAAATCAAAAAGAAAATCAAATCTGACAGTCCAATAGAAAAAAGTTAAGAAGCATAGCCATGCATATCTAAACATCCAACAAACTTACAATAGAGTTCAGGCATATTAACAAGGCAGAAATATGAATACTGAAAATACTTAAAGGATGAAAAGATGGTTCAGTGGATAAAGCGCTTGCCCCATGAACATAACCAGGGCAGTTCAGAGCACCAGAACCCATGCAAATGCTAGGTGGGTATGGTTACCAGCCTATACAATACAAGAGTTTAGAAAATGGAGACAGAGTCCCTGGAACAAGCTGAATAGTCACAGATATGAGCAAGCTTTGGGTTCAGTTGAAGACACTGACTTAGTGAAGAATATAGAAAGAGACTGAGGAAGATTACAACTCTTAGTCTTGGGTTTTCATACATATTTGAACACAAATCAACCAACCCACACAGACATGTCGACATACCCCTAAATTCCTATACACATATGCACACATCATATACATATATGTATATGTAAAGAAAATAAAATCATGAAGAGCCACTACTACTCATGTTAGTTTTAAGATAAAAGTACAAATAAATAGAATTATAAAAGAATTTGAAACCTCACATGTTGTTGAGATACAAATTAGTGCCAGAGCATGACAATAACTTCTGTTAATGAAGATATAACCGTTAATTTTCAATCAACAATTTTTCTTATGTAGGATATAGACATTAATTAATATGTTCACTAACAGGCAAGCATGATTTGTTTTATAAAGGTTGTTCATGATAACCCTATGAAGGTAGAATTGTACTCCCTGAAAGGGCATTTTGAAATCCTATTCTGCAGAATATGACTTTATTAGAAATAGGAATCTTGAATATGCACCATGTTAAGAACTTAATGGAGTAAGAGTGGACCCTTTGCTTAATAATGCAGATGTCCTTATTCTTTTTTTTTTTTTAAGACGAAACTTTGGGAGTAGATAATGTAAAAAGTTGGGTGCCGTGGCTCCTGTTTAAAATCCTAGCCCTGGGGATGCAGAGACAGGTGGATCTGTGTACCTCACTAGCCAGACAACCCAGACCTAATCAGCAAGCCCTAGGTCTCAGTAAGGGATCTCTTCTCAATAAAACAACATATACAGCTCCTGAGAAACAGCACTTGAGGTTGGCCTTTGCTCTCAAAACACATGTATTGCATGATATTTTATCCCATTGTGAAACACAAAAGTGTGAACTGTAAAACCCTGTTTCTTTGTCCTGGTTGAGCCCTATCACACACCTTTAATCCAAGAATTTTCTGTTTATTGTAAGCAGGTGATTGTGGTGTGGTTCACCCAGCCCTAGCACACACCTTTAATCCAAGAGCTTTCTCTACAAAGGATTTAATAAAGTTAACTGTGGGTCAAGAGGCATAGCAAGAAACAAACTGACAGTAATTAAAGAATAGGAGAGACTTTGAATTGAGGGTATTTAAGAGAGTTTCGAGAAGAAGGGATTTTAGCTTAAACTCTGGCTTTCGCTTTGGCCTTAGTGCCTCAGTTCCCTGGCTTTGGGGTTTTGAACTAGCAAGAATTTGGCCTTGTTTTTAGTTTATTTGTTTGTTTGTTTTTGGCCTTTTCCTCCTGGGCTGTCAGTTGAGCCAGTGAGACTTTGGAGTTTTTTCCATTTGGACCTGAACTGAGAAAGAAGGTCAGCTGGGTGCTTTCTCTGCCTCTCTGAGCTAGCAAATTTTCTCCCCAGCATCTGGCTCCTGAGTCTTTTATTTTTTTAATTTTTATTATTAGTTAAATTTTATTAACTCTGTATCCCAGCTGTATCCCACTCCCTCATTCCCTCCCAATCCCACTCTTCTTCCCTCATCTCCTCCCTGCCCCTTTCTGGTTGGGGAGGACCTCCTCCCCTTTCATCTGACCCTGTTTTATCAGGTATCTTCAGAACTGGCTGCAAAGTCCTCCTCTGTGGCCTAGCAGGACTGCTCCTCCCTTGAAGGGGGGGGGGTCAAAGAGCCTGCCATTGAGATCCTATCAGAAATAGTCCCTGTTCCCCTTACTTGATTGGTAAAATAGAATGGTTGGAATATTCCTTCTTTTAAACAAAACACATTGCACATACAGTTTTACATATGAATACAACAACACACATACACAGAGTTCATAGAATATCTTAGTTTGCTTTCTATTGTTAGGATAAAACACTATGATGAAAGAAAACTTAAAAAGAAAGTGGGTTTTGGCTTATAATTCCTGGTCACAGTCTATCGTCAAGGGAAGACATGGTAGGGACACAGTTAAGCAAGAACCTGAAGGCAAGAACTTAAGCAGAAGCCACAGAAGAACACAAATTACAGGATTGCTTTCTGAGTTAATTTTCTATTTCTGTGATAAACCACCATGACCAAGACACTTTATAAAAGGCAGAATTTAATTGGGCTTACAGTTCTAGGGGCTTAGGATCCATGGTGGCAGAGCATAGATAGGGCTACAGAAACAGCTGAGAGCAGGAAGCAGAAAGAGCCCACTGGGAATGGCATGTGGCTATGAAACCTTACAGCCCACTAGCCACCATTAGTGGCATATCTCTTTCAAGAAGGCCACACAGTTGATCAGCTGGAAACCAAGTATTCAAACAGATGAAGCAATGTTAACCATTCTCATTGAAACCAACGCACTTCCCAGGGCTCCCCCAATTCCCCTTTTATGTAACACAAGACCACCTACTCAGGAGTGGCAGCATGCACAGTGTACTGAGCCCTTCAATAATCAAGAAAATGCCTCTAGGTGTAGCGGGGCATGCCTTTAACTCCAGCAAAGCAAGAAAGCAAGGTAGATTTCTGAGTTTGAGACCAGGTTGGTCTACAAAGACAGTGCCAAGACAGCCAGGGCTACTCAGAGAAACGCTGTCTCAAAAAAATTAAATTAAACTAAAAGTTGAAAAGTGCCTTACAGATTTGTTTACAGACAGATCTGATATAGGCATTTTCTTAGTTGAGGTTTCCTCTTCCAAGATGGCCCAAGCATGGGTGAAGTTGACAAAAGATGACTGACCAGAAAAAAATGGTTCTGGAAGCAAAGACTTTATTGATAATTTACAGTTGAAGGATTCCCAGGGTTAGCAGTGAGGTTCAGAACTAGAGGAAGCTAGGGCTCTTTTTCTCTCTCAAAGCTTTACTAAGGACCTAAACCTGCCATTTTTTTGACTTCACAGTTGCCGTATCTTAAACTTCGACCAGTATGTTGTACTGATGTTAGCCACCTTTTTTCCTTAAGAAGCCTCCACATAGTCTAAGCCACAAAGTGGGAACAGCTGAACACTCACCAAAATAAACTAACTATAGCGGGACACATTGAGAACATAGACTAACATGAAATTATAAAAATAGTTTTGTTACATGCAAATAAAACTGCACATTTTTGTAAAAAAAAAAGGCAGATGTTAGAAAATATATATGACATTACTTAACTGAAGTTAAAATATACCCAAAACAACTCCATGTTGTTGAGTTTTCAGACATAATATCACTGGGAGATGGAAGAGAATATAAAGAACAAATGCTACAAGGGCAGCCACCGATGGCCATGCCCTCAACTGTGTGAAGTTTGCATGCAAGGCTCACTTTGTGAGACTTCATTGTTTAGTTTTTGCCAAAAAGTTTACTTCATATTTAATTTATGTTATGTCATTTAATAATTATATCTAACCGTAATTATCATTCAATAATAGCTAAGTAACCTCAATAGTGTATTAGAAATTTTGTTCATTAAATACAAACAATTCAATGAAAAGTAAGGTAAATTTGGATATTCCATTGTATCATTTCTTCATATTTCTCTCATAATTTTGTTAAATTGATTTATTTACTTGAGTGTGTGTGTATTTATGTGTTTGCATTTGTGTGTCTGTGTGCAGGTGAATGTAACCTAATACTGACCCCTTCAATATTTTCAGAGTTGTCACAATTCCTTCTGGATTGTTTATATTATATTTAGAGAAAAAGTATTATGAATGTTGCAAATGATTTTAGACTTGAAACTGCCGTGGAATCCTTTTCTTCAGAAGGTTGGAGAGTAGGTCAGAACCCAGGTTCGTGTATACAGAGCGCACTCCAAAGGACCATGATGACCTCCTGACTTCTGCAGAGAATGTAGAAGTCCTCATCCATACTGACAAGAATTCCGTTTTTAGGGTGCAGCTGCTAGGAACATCGAGTCTTCTACCTTGATTAAAACTTGCTACACTGTATTAGTATCCTGTGTTATGGCTGTTTAAAGTCATGACAGAGGGGCCAATGAGTTGGTCCAGCTGGTAAACATGCTGTCTACCATGACCTGAACTCCTTCACTGGGACCCACATGGGTCCCCTTCACACACACGTTAAAACCTCCATGTTGTTTTCCGTGATTAGAGGGAAAATCTAAACATGAACAAAGCTGTAGAATCTAGTGTTGGTAGATGCTGAGCTGTGCATGGGATGTTTTATTTCCCAGAAGAGGATGAGGATTAGAGCAATTGACTCAAGGTTGTCCTATTTCAAATTCTATTTCTCCCCCTCCTTCTAAAAAGCTATGGGACATGGAGTTAATTGTTTTACCCCCTTGGAGATTAATTTTTCTTATTTGTAACAGAATTGAAGTGCATAATTATTACAATTTTCCTATGTGTGACATTTTGTAATTCTAAAGGAAGTCATGTTAGAATTCTGGGCGTGCTTGTGAGACACTGGTGAAAATAGAAAGTATACTGTATTGTTTTCAAAGGTAGTCAGAAGAGGCCACTTGTCCTAGTTTCTTTTCTGTTGCTATGATAAAAGCAACCAGGAGAGGAAAGATTTGTTTGTCCAGTAATAGTCCATGACCGAGGAAATTCAGCACAGGAACTCAACACAGAAACCAGGAGGCAGGGACCATGGAGGGAAACGAGTCGGCCCTGTACTCTGATTTAGTCACTGGGCTGGGCTTAGCTGGTTTTATTACACAACCCAGAACCACTACGTAGGGAGTACTCTGCACACAGTAGGCTAGGCCTCCTGAAACCTAAGAATAATTTAACCCCCACAGACATGGCCACAGACAACCTAATCTAGGCAATCTCTCTACTGAGGCTCTCCTTGCAGATGACTCTGGGCTGTGGAAAGTTAGACAAAGTCACATAATTGAGTTTGGCTTTCATATTTACCAAGAAACAACTTCTGAAAACAAGCTCTGAACAGTCAGTGGTGAATTTATAGATGAGCTGACATGTTAAGAGAGTAAAATAAGAATGTGGTGATAGTGGAAAGGGAAGTTGACAATATGAAGGGTCAAAGTTTCGAACAATAACTGTAGGGACTCTAACCTCTGTGTTATCCATCCTATTCATTCTCTCTTTTCTCTAGTCCCTGAACTAATCCTTTTCTAATACAAGCTGTTTTTACTCAATTAACTACAAAAAGTTACGGTAAAATCAGTGACATTTTTAATAAATACTAGATGCTATTTTATATGTACTAGATCCTTTAAAGTTTTAAAATTGAATTTTGTGACATATATCTTAAGCATGTTTTAGGCATCCCAGTCTTTATGAAACACCCTGAAGAAATCCTTACACAGAGGCAGGAAAAGTCACATAACATCATGTTCAGAAGCCGTTATCACAGCCTAGACTGGAAGCAATCTGATTTTCAATGATTATGAGAAAAAAAGGAATTGCAATAATTTCATTTAATAAACATAACCATAGGTAAAGTGAGTGAAGTCAAGCCCATATAGCAATATAAATGACTCAGAAATACATTATTGAATAAAACGCAAAACAATTTCAAAAGCTTATAGAGCATGACAACATTCATATGAATTTTTGAAATATATAAAATTGTGTAATATTCTAGAAACTACATATTTTACTTAATACATGAATGTAGACTTTTATGTATAATATACATATTGGCATATATTTATATGATGTTTAAACAGAAAAAAATTCTGTATATGTGTGTGAAATTGCAGGGAAGAATGGACACACAGACAGACAGATCAAAAGCAATTTAAAGGAATAGGAATACATAGATTTAAAATTATGAAGAAATATAACGTTTGTACTCCTTCTTGATAATGGGAAAAGAATGAGAAATAAATCCAGAAGTAAAATCAGTTTATTGGCTAGGGTCCATGGTTAAGAGTACATACTGCTCTTCCAGAGAAGGACCTACATTTAGTTCCCAACACTTATGTCAGGTAGCTCATAGCTTCCTGTAGTTCCAGGTTCATGAGTTCCTACGTCCTCTTCTGCCTAAGAGCATCTGTATGCACATATACCAACACACCAAGGTATAAAAATACACCCTTTAAAAAAATGAAAACAAAAGCCCCCATGTAGAGTTCTTACTTGTTCTGCCTGGCCTTATGTAACTGTAAACCTGATCACTTTTGTATAAGATGTGTTTCCAATGGAGGCTTCTTTCAAGCACTTTTGACAGGTTGGTCTTGTTTTTGCAACCATTGATATTCACAATGTTATTCCCATGATCACCCTTAGAAAGCACAGAAAATAAAACTATAGTGATAATAAATGACAAGGAAAGCTAACCTTTGCACCCAATTTCAAAGCCATTTGTTTACAAAACTGTAGGATGAAAAAGGTTTACCCATTTGTGTTTCCTTGCTGCCATGTCTCTGTTAGCCCCACCTTCCCTGTAATAAAATATACTGGACTTTTTTTCTTTTTGATGTGTTACAAAAGTTTTCATTCATTATTTAAACTCCAGTTCTCTTTCATCCTGACATAAATTGTATTGAAAAGCTATTATATTATTTCTATTGCAATTAGGTTTTCTGTAATTAGAATTTGAAGCAAAATTCTTAATCAATCCATTATTATTTATTGAAAAGTACTATTTGTAAACAATTGCTCTACACATTTAATTAATGACATGCTAGAGAATGGTGGATGGAAATGCATTGATAGGAACAGGGAAAACACATGACTGACCAAAGAGAATTCCAAGTCTGGCCTCGGAGTGAAGCAAATTGCAGAGCAGTGAAGGAAAATTAAATGTAGAAAGTAAGCCTGGGGCTGGAAGACAGTTTAGTGGGGCAGGTGAGCTGCACAAGCCTGAGGGCCTAAGGTCAGACACCTAGAATGTGTTTAAAGTCAGAAACTGTGATCCCAACACTCCAATTTGGGATGGAATGTAGTCAGGCAAATTCCTTGAAGTGCAGACCAGTAAGCCTGGTGTTCACAATATCAAAGCAATGAGAAACCCTGCCTCAAGCAAGGTAGAAGGTGGAGACCAACGCCTGAGGTTGTTCTCTGACCTTTACATGGGCCCCGTGGCATACATACAACTGTACTCAACACATACAAGCATTACACATACATAAACATGCATAGAAAGAGAAAACAATTAGGCATTTATATATCCATACATACACATACACACCCCTTTCTCTAAAAGTAAGCTTGTAAGGTAATCTTATTTCTTGGTACAAGCCCTTGTGATTTTCCTGAGGATATTTTAGAACTTCATCCCCCAGCTCACTAATGACCTGCTAATGAACTGACACACATTGTACTTATATAAATTATAGAGTTGCTGAACTTGAGTTAAAGTTTGGTACGTTTCAAGGATATGAATCAATCATGCTGATATTAATGACGACTGTCACCTCTCTGCCCTTTACACTGTGTTATTTCATAGCCCCTTTATCTTGATAAGTGCTAGGTGACTTTGAAAGTCTGGACACTTTTAGACTTAACCATTTTCTCTATGACCTGGTCTCTAAGCTTCACCTCATTTTCTCTGGTGGTTATTTGTGGTTAAAAGTGTCTAGATATAAACACCACTATATCAACAAATTTACAAGACTTAAATGAAGAGCAAAAGGGAAGACTCCTCTCTGTTAGGCCAGGCTGTAGAATCTACAGATTAAAAAGGTACTAAAAGAACCCTTCAGAGACACCAGACTACAGTTTTGGTGTTTATTGTCTCTTAAAGTCTAGTGTATTGCAACCTTTGTCCTCAGGTGGTGCCATTGGAACCTTTAGAAATAGGGGTTTAGGGAGAGGTCTTTAAGTTTGGGGTATTCTATTTTCATTTCTGTAGGTATGGTGAAATGACTTGACAGCAATTAACTGAGGGGAGAAGTGGTCCGTGGTAGCTCACAACTCTGTTTTGGCATCTTCATCTTTTCTGAAAAGTCAAGGCAAGATGTTAGGCAGTCTCATCATACCCATAGTAAAGAGGAGGAGTAGAATTAATGCACACTTGCTTGCCTGTTTATTTGCTTGCTTGCTAATTAGCTTTCTTCATTTTATAAAGTTCAGGGTATAGTCTAGTAAGTAGGTACCACCCACAATGGCCTGGGTCTTCTCATATCAATTAACAGTGAAGGTGATCCTCATAGATATTCTCATAAGCCAACCTGATCTAGATAATTTTCATTAAGAGTCTTCCCCAGAGACTCTTGTGTCAAATATATAGTTAAAATGAACCAGCATTGGAGGGAGGCCTTCAAAAGGATTATGAGAACATTGTCTATCCTGTCTCACTCTGTTTCCTGGACCAAGACATGAATATCTACTCTAATTCACAGTTTTCTTGTTATATGCTGTTCCCACTATAGGTCCAAGACTGTAGGGCCATTCTCTCTTGGGACTTCAACCTCCAAAGTTAATGATCTAAATATATCTTTTCCGTTTGTAAGATAATTGCCTTGATGCTTCATTATAAACCAGGGTAGTTTTTCCATAAAGAAGAAAAGAATTGAGAAACTTGAAAGTCTTGGCTGTAAGAATAGCCTAAAGTCCCAGACATCTAACTTACATTACTTAATCACTCAAATGGTATACTTGGGCACCAAAACCTGTGTGTTGGAATCCTGGGGACAATTGTATTGAACATGTTCAGTCTCTTGGGAAGTAAAAGTCAACCTTTCCTCTCCCTGGGGTGATTGCTCAATGAGAAAAGTGCTAATGACCTAATTTCATATCTGCAGTACCATCTAAAATTGGGCATTGTGATGGGCATCTGTAGTTCCCATGCTTGGAAGGCAGAGATGGGTAGGTTCCTGGTGTTCACTAATTAGATAGTTAGTCTACCTGAATCATGAGATCCAGATTTAGAGGAAGACACTGTCTCAAACATCTAATAAAAACACACATCATCAACCTCTGACCTGTACATGTACATGTCCTCACACACACACACACACACACACACACACACACACACACGATATATGCACATACACTGCTGTTGAGCATGGCAGAGAATTACTGACATATTTGAAGCCAGTTTCATTCATTCTTCTTGAGTATCCTACCTGACATTTTTCTGATGTCTTTGAAATCTTGGTAGAACTTATAAGCTCTACGCCTTCTTCATGTGTCTATGCAAAACAAGCAAAAGAAAACTTTTGTTATATTTTTTTCTCCCCAACAAAATATAAAGAACTCTTATAGAGAGGCAATATAAAGGGCAGGTAACTGTTCTGTTGCTGGCCAGTGCTACTCAGTTTTTAGCTTGCTAACATTTTGAGAAAACAACTGTACTAGAAAAGGAATTGCTGGAAAGTAAAATAATTTTGTGTACTTTTCTTTGAAACTATTTACACATTTGTTAACACTGTATTTCTTCTATTTTATTCTTCAAGAAATGGCTAGTATAAAAGGGTAGATTGCAAAACAAGCTTTAGCTAAAGGTAAACAGAATCTTTCTATTTAAGTGTAGGCTACCTACACTAGTTTTATTAGGACCCAATGAACATTAGTGTATTGTCACCACAGGACCAGGTCAATTGGACATAATTTCATTCTTTTGAAAAACTAAATGTGCATGCTATCTGAGCTGGCACTTTGTACATTCTCATGTGTTTGAAAACACAATTTTGGGTAGCAGCAAAGAAATGAGTTGTGATGAAAGCCAGAACTATACCCAATAAATTAAACTAAATAACTAGAAAAAACTAATTATAAATATTCTACTGCTTCTTTAGCCTGCTGGGTACATGGGACCAGAAGGCCAGATTGGTACAATTCCCATTGCCTGGCTTTGTCTCACATCCTTCATCTCACCTTTGCTGGAAAAACCTGAAGACAAGAGGGAGGCCTGTGGAAATGGTGCAGTGGAAAAGCAGGCACTAGAGATCCTAGATGGGAGAATTTTGAGATTATCTTTTTTGTTGTTGTTGTAATAAAATACTATGAGAAAGAGATAATTTGATCTCACAGCTCTGGGTTATATTCCATTGGGTTGGGCAGTCACAGCAGCTGGAGCTTTAGGGAGCTGCTTCAAGTTCCACATGCTTTGACATCCAACCATAGTAGACTACAACCTTGAACTATTAACAAAACAAACCCATTTTTCTGTTAAGCTTTTTTTGTTAGAGCACTTTAACATAGCAACAAGAAGAGCCCAAACATGTATAGATATTTGTAGAAGATCTTGGAAGGACATCAGACTGAAAGTTCGACTGCAAACCAGTCATCTAGTCTAAAAAGCAAGGTTTTAGGTGATGGTGATCCTGAATGCAGAGATCCCACAGAAACCAGGTATTGGGATTATAGACATATAATTTGGAAATGAAGAAGTATGCAATTAAATAAAAGAAAAAATATATAAAATATCACCTTTTAGAGGAAGCAATCAGACACTTAACATTTTTTCTAATTCCTTGTTCTTAAAATTGTGGAATGACCTGCTCCTAGAAGGATCACAGGTGTGTCTGCTGTGTCACATGTTCATCCCTAGGTGGCAGAGAGGAGAGAGGCCATGTCTATACTCAGTGTTCAAACCTATGAACATCTGAATGATAAGTAGCTTAACAGTCACTGAAAATAAAGCTAGCCCAAGTGTTGTAGCAAAGGAAAATTAGTGTTGGACTATATAATGTTTATTATTAGCCCTAAGATTATCCTGGAAATGTTATCTAACCCGCTATCACAATTTATAAGACACAGACACCTGCTAGATTTTATAATTGCCTTATGTAACTTGGGCTGGGCAGATAGATCATCTATGGTGTCTCACTAACCTTACCCTCCACCTGCCAGCCCCATCCAATGCTATCCACCTTCACCATCCTTATCTGGGCTACCCTCCTTCTATAATCTTATAAATACTTGCTTATATTTGTCCTTGGTATGACTCCTTCCTCCTTGCCTGTTTCTTCTCCACCTAACCCATCCTGGTATTCTCCTTCCTCCTCTCTTCCTAACCTCTTCTCTTTCCCATGATTCTCTTGTCCTCACAAGCCCAGGAACCTGAGCCACAACTACTGTATTCTTCCCTGTCTCAGGAGAGGCCATTTAATCAACCAATCAGGTAGGTTTACACAACAAGGATAAGCATATCCAGGCATTAACCAAATCTCAAGGGCCAGTAATATAAGCATCTGCCCAAACTCTGACACCTGAGATGACCACCAGTCTGGCACCACACAGGCCTTGACAGCTCCTAGGACCAGGAGCAAGCCAGAGACTAGAAGAAGAGAATGAGGGCCCAGGTTGGAGTGATCCAAACAAACTTCTCATAGAGTCTGAGACGACCACCAGACTGAGGCCATGGGGCCTGAACACGGAAGAAGTCAAAGTATCACTATTCACAGAAGATGATAGTATAGATGAGTGACCCCCAAAATTCTACCAGAGAACTCCTTCAGCTGATATGCACCCTGAGCAAAGAGGCTGGATATAAAATAAACTTAAAAAAAAAAAAAAGCAGTAGCCCTCCTGTATACAAATGACAAACAGGATAAAAAAGAAATTAGGGAAACTACTCCCTTTTCAGCCTTGGTATGACTCTAACCAAGCAAGTAAAAGACATGTATGAAAAAAACTTCAAGTCTCTGAAGAAAGAAATTGAAGAAGATGTCAAAAAATGAAAAGATCTCCCACGTTCCTGGATTGGTAGGATTAACATAGTAAAAATGGTAATCATACCAAAAGCAATCTACAGAGTCAATGCAATTCCCATCAAAACACCAACACAATTCTTTACAGACCTTGAAAAAATGGCCATCCTGCCAAAAGCAATATACAGATCCAATGCAATTCCTATCAAAATACCAACATTATTCTTTACAGACCTTGAAAAAACAATTCTCAATTTCATATGAAAAAAAAAAAAAAGCAAAACTCAAAATAGCTAAAACAACCCTTAAAATAAAAGATTTACTGGACGTATCTCCATCTCTGATCTCAAGTTGTACTGTGGAGAAACAATAATAAAAATAGCAGGGTTCTGTCATTGAAAAAGACTCATGGATCAATGTAATCAAATTGAAGACCTGGCAATAAACCCACATACCTACAGATACTTGATTTTTGACAAAAAAAAAAAAAAAAAAAAAAAAAAAAGCCAAAACGATACAAATGGAAAAAGATAGCATCTTCAACAAATGGTGCTGGTCTAAATGATGTGTACATGTAGAAAAATGCAAATACATCCATATTTATTAACTAAAATCCAAGTGTATCAAAGACTTCAACATAAAGCCAGAAACACTAAACCTATTAGAAGAAAAAGTGGGAAAGAGCCTAGAACTCATTGGCCCAGGAGGCAACTTTCTGATCAGAACACCAAAATCAACAATAAATAAATGGGATCTCATGAAACTGAAAAGCTTCTGTAAAGCAAAGGACACTGTCAGCAGAACAAAACTACAGCCTACAGACTAAGAAAAGATCTTCACCAACCCTACATCTGACAGAGGGCTAATGTCTAGAATATATAAAGGACTCAGAAGTTAAACACCAACAAAGTAATGCAGTTAAAAAGGGGTACAGAGCTAAAAAGAGAAATCTAAGCAGAGGAATATCAAATGGAAGAGAAACACTTAAAGAAATGTTCAAAGTCCTTAGTCATCACAGAAATGCAAATCAAAACGATCCTGAGATTTCACCTTATACCCATCAGAATGGCTAAGATCAAAAACTCAAGTGACAACACATGGTAGAGAGGATATGGAGAAAGGGGAACCCTCCTCCATTGCTGGTGGGAATGTAAACTCATACAAACACTTTGGAAATCCATCTGGCACTTTCTCAGACAATTAGGAATAGTGCTACCTCAAGATCCAGCTATACCACTCCTGGGAAAGTATCAGAATGATACTTGAGTATACAACAAGGACATTTGCTCAACTATGTTCATAGCAGTGTTATTCATAATGGGCAGAATCTGAAAACAACCTAGATGTCCCTTAACTGAAGAATGGATACAGAAAATTTTGTACATTTACACAATGGAATACTACTTAGCAATTAAAAACCAAGGAAATCATGAAATTTGTAGGCACATGGATGGAACTAGAGAAAATCATCCTGAGTGAGGTAACCTAGAAGCAGAAAGACACACAAGGTATATACTTACTTATAAGTGGATATTTACCATGTAATATAGGATAAAATCTGTACTAAAATCTGTACACGTAAGGAAGCTAATCAGGAAGGAAGACTCTGGCTAATATGCTCAATCCCCATTCAGAAAGGCAAAGAGGATGGATATCAGAGGAGGTAGAAAACAACAATTTCTCTATCCGTTCCTCAACTGAGGGGCATCTGGGCTGTTTACAGCTTCTGGCTATTAAAAATAAAGCTGCTATAAACATGACTGAGCAGATGTCCTTGTTGTATACTTGAGCATCTTTTGAATATATGCCTAGGAGTGGTATAGCTGGATCTTGAGGAAGTGCTATTCCTATTTGTCTGAGAAAGCACCAGATTGATTTCCAAAGTGGTTGTATAGTTTACATTCCAACCAGCAGTGGAGGAGGGTTCCCCTTTCTCCACATTCTCTCCAGCATGTATTGTCACTTGAGTTATTCATCTTAGCCATTCTGAAGGGTGTAAGGTGAAATCTAAGGGTCGTTTTGATTTGCATTTCCCTGATGACTAAGGACATTGAACATTCTGTAAAGCAAAGGACACTATCACCAAAACAAAACAACTGCTTATAAATTAGGTAAGAATCTTCACCAACCCTATATCTGACAGAGGGCTAATATCCAGAACATATAAAGAACTCAAGAAGTTAAACAGCAACAAATCATGTAATCCAATTAAAATATGGGATATAGAGCTAAACAGAGAATTCTCAGTAGAGGAATATCAAATGGCAGAGAAACACTTAAAGAAAGGTACAATTCTTCTTATGTTTTGTAATAACACAGCATCTTTACTTATATGATTCCAAGGAAAAATAGCACAGATTAATAATATACATAACTGTTATATTGCAGGTATGTATAATGTGTGTGTGATTTGTGTGTGAGTACAGGATTGTGCATGGCATGATGTGGAAATCAGAGAATGACTTCCTGTCTCACTATTTAATTTCTACCTCTCCTGTTCATTACTCCAACTGCTGGGCTAGCTGACCTGTTTACAAATGAATTGCCCTGTCTCTGCCTCCCATCTCATCATAGAAGTGTGAGATTATAGATCGTTACTACTGTGTCTGCAAGTTAAATCCCTAGACCCCATGTAACAACAAGTCAAGTGCTGGGGTTTGCTTCTGTAAGCCCTGAGCTAGGGAGTGAGAGATACTAAGATTCCTGGAAGCTCCATGGTGAGCCAGTCAGCACAGCCTACATGGAGAGCTCAAGCCACTGAGACAACCTGTCTCAGAAAACAAGGTGTACAGCACATGAAGAAAGACATATAAAGTTGCCTTCTGGCCTTCTATTGACCAGAACACATGTGCAGGAACACTCATACCCTCATGCGTTCATGCAGCTACAAGTACCACAGACATAGACGTACAGACACACATACCATCTGAAAAAATCTACAAATAAATAAAGCACATTTAAAAATATTTGTCCCAAATAATAGTGGATGTGAGTGATGGCATTATTATTGTGCCTTTGGTCACAAATCTAATTTAAAAAACTAATCTTGTTTTATTGTCTCCGAGTCTGCAGTGAAGTCTGCCCCTGAATATTATATAAATAGGCAATGCTACTCTGCTTAGCTGAACATTTTGTAGCCATCAGATAGTCGTCTGACATACAATGAATTATGAGAGAAAAGGGAGAAGGTAAGGGAAGAGAGGGAATAATAGGAAAGAAAACAGTTCTTTTTCACAATAGTTGTCTGGCTTTTCACATTCTCAAGGGATCCCATAAAATTTCTTTACCTTAAAGTATTATATTTCTTTATCCAAAATATAGTATAGGGGCTGGAGAGATGGCTCAACAATTAAAAGTGTTCATTGTTCTTCCAAAGGAGCAGAATTAAATTCCAGTAACTCACATCAGACAGCTCATGCTGCCTAGGATGACAGCTCCAGGGGATTTACTTCCTTCTTCTGGCTTCTGTGGGCACCAGCATTCACATGGCAGCTACAGACACACATGCATAAATGGTTTTTTACAAAACTTAAATAAAATTTTAAGTGAAATAAGAACAACTTAATTAAATCAAGCATGTATGTTCTAAAGAACTACAAAAAGTTTCCTTCAAATCCAGATTAGGAGTAAGTATACTCATAATTTCTTTTGTTTTAGGACTGAAGATAAGAAAAGAAATAAACATTCATAAGGTTTTTGTTAGAATTGTCAAGAAATCTATTTAGCTAGCCAAATGAATTTACAAATAGGAGCTCCAAAACAGAGGCCATTATAAGAACAATACAGGCTATTAAGAAGATCTGATTTTTATTTTCTGCTTATTACTCATTTATTTCTTTATTAGTAGTAAAAGTCATGAATACAAAGAGTTTATATGCATCCATTATGTAAACAGTAGCAAATGGATTATGGGTAAGAGTGGTGGCTGGTGGCTGGAGAAGGGGGAACAGATCCTATTGTTCTGCATTGTTCCTGAGATAACAGAAACCACACTATATAATGTAGGTTACAAGGCCAAAAAATGATAACCAAAGGATGACTCCTTACACTTTTTCTGAAAAGCAAAAGACTATAAAAGAATAGAGGTCCAAAAGATGCCGACTTTGATAGAGTGTGAGGCAAAAGCCAGGCACGGTGATCCATGCCTGAACTCTAGCACTCAAGAGACTGTGACTGGAGGATGTTGAGTTCCACATCAGCTCAGGCTACATGAGGAGACTCTTTTCTGGAAGGAAGCGAAATAAGGTGGGGAAAGGGAATGGAATGGAGAAGGAGGATGGGATTGAGAAAGGAAGGGTGGGAAGAAGGGAATGAAGGAAAAGGGGAAGAAAGGAAGGAAAGGAGGAAGGAAGGAAAAGATTCCATAACCCACCCCTGAGCCCACATTTCCCTAACACTGCTTACTGGCAGCTCTGGGAAGAATTCTATTCAAATTCTCAGTAAACGTTGTACAGTTGAGCAAGATAACCCAATCAAATGGGTATCTGCTGTCCTAGTCTCTTTACCTCGCTTTGTCCAGAGCTCCTTCTGGCTCAGTTCTGCTAAGCTTCATCTCCTAGTGTCAAAAAGTAAAATTTTATATTTATGGTTACATAGAAAATTCTAATTATCTTTATTTCACAGATACGGTGCATATAAGTGTGTGTGTGTGTGTGTGTGTGTGTGTGTGTGTATGTGTGTGTGTGTGCGTGTGTGATCATGAGAGCATGCATTAAAGAACTGATTGACATTAACAACTAGCTTCTCGTTTTCTTTCTTCTATTTTAACAATAGGGGGAAATAAAGTAGCTTTAAAAAATATGTGCCTACACACCAAACAATAAACATGCACTCTTTTCCTTGACTATTCTAGTATTACCATGTAATTATTATCCTTTCAACATTCCTCCCAATGGGTGTGTGTATATATATATATATATATATATATATATATATATATATATATGATCTAAGAATAATACAAACTGTTAAAAAATGACATTACTCTACACATGGCAATATGATTGCTAGCAAATACATTCTAGTAATAGTAATATTTCTTGTCACAGAAATGTCACACACAAAGCAGACATTGCATAATGCATGTGACCAAGTAGATGCCAGTGTTCACAAAGTTGGAAGATATAATTTCTAACTTCAACAAAACAGAAATGAGAAGCATGTTTTCAGAGAATAAATTTGTTCAGGAACACTGACACAATGACAGGCTCTCAAGTAGGTGCCTTGTCCAAGTGACAGCTGAGGCTAGCATGAACCTTTTAAAGTCCAGGTCCAATCACTTGAAGATATTGCCAATTTGCTTTTTCCCCCATTATGTCTTTCAATATGTTTTTCATGCAATGCCTTTTCTGCAACTTTGACAAGCTCTAAATCCAAAGCATCCTAAAGTTAATCTTCAATCTGTTTGGAAATTAGCTTTATTTTCCTTTGTGCTTTCAAGAAGCAGGCAGCTGAAACACATCCAGTGACTTTAATAGCTTCTCTGTTGCCTACTCCCACACCCATATGTATTCTGTCTAACTGCCAAGATCAGCAAAGCAGGTCCTATCCAAACTCTTCTCACCTTCAATTTAATTTACTGTTTTGACACAAAGTCTTAGGTAGCTCAGGCTGACCTTAAAGTTCAAGAAAGACCTTGAACTCCCGAGCTTCCTGTTTCTGTCTTCTGGTTGCTGGGGTTGCATGTCTGCACCACTATGGTCAATACGGAATGTTCTGGAATTGATAAAGACAAAACCCAGGGCTTTGCTCATGCTAGACCAGCATTCAACCCAACTCATCTACATTCTCACCCACCCCTGCCTTCACCCTCTCCCTTTGACAGCAGAAAACTGTTCCCAGGGATCATGTATACATGGCCTTCAACACTCAGGTAGAAAGTGAGGGCACCAAACTCTACAGTAACCTATGAGGGTACAAACCAGACATTTTCTGAATCTGCAGGCATTTCAGCTCATGGCCATTCCATTAGAATCTGATTAACAGTAGATCACAGGAGCAAGAGTTCTATGGCTAGGTACCTTTGATTTATTTGACATATTTCTCCACAGAGCAAAAGCAATAGATATTCAAATTTGTTGCCCACTGTGAGATTCTTTGGAATGGACTCTGGAATAATCTTGTGCTAAACCCAAGGCTACCAACACCCTCTGAGTCAGTAAACAAACAGCCCTCCTTGAGAAAGTTAGAATTGGTCATGGGGAATTTCTCAGCACAGACAGAACACCAACTCCATGAAGATTCATAATTCCCTTTTTCAAGATGTGTTTGAACAAGGATTCAGAAAATGTCTGATTTGTACCCTGAAGCAAAATCAAAAGGAAACAACATTCATAGAATTATTTTAAATACGTGCAAAAGGGAGAGATTTCCAACAAGGGAAAGAAATAATAGCACAAAAGCCAGATGAACACTTCAAGAAGCATCGAGAAGCATATTTCTGGAGAATATACAAAGGTGAAGCATAGGGTGAAATTTTTGTACGACATATAAGCTGACAAGGAGACCAATATCTCAAGACAGAATGTAACATATTAAGAAGAAATGCTAACAAGCCAAAACTGTAGATGTTTCAAAATAAGGATTGCTCACAGTGACCTACACTAAGCCAATAGTAAATACAGATATACTCAATATATTCATTTAAATTTATATCATATATTACATAGATACATATTATTTTATATACCATATAAAATTCTATACCACAAATACAATATAAATTAAGCATATCAAAATGCTGACTATAGTTAATAATGGAACATCAGCTTTCAGAGCAGTAGTTCTCAACCTTCCTAATGTTGCAACCTTTTAATACAGTTTAATACATGATGTGGTGACTGCTCAACCATAAGATTATTTCATTGCTACTTCGTAACTGTATTTTTGCTACTGTTGTGAATCACAATGTAAATATCTGATATGCAGGATATCTGATATGAGACTCCCAAAGGGATCACAAGTCACAGGTGGAGAACCACTGATTTAGAGGATGTGTTTTAAGGGTCAAATGTTACATACTTCTTAAAGGCAAGCAAAAAATCTTATGCTGGTACAGGGATCCCACCAGAAAACGCAACTCAGATATATGTTATAGCAAACTGAAAGTCTTTAGGCAAGCTAACAGAGACTCTATTCAGGAGTTTGGGACGCACATACAGTGCTGAGAGTTTAGAGTAAGGAATTTTTAAAGGCGAAACTCATCCTGGTATCTCACTTGACTGCAGCTGGAGGTTTAGCATAAGCAAGCAGTTCAACAGAAGCTAAGGAAAGTTTAAGGGGGCATCTTACCTCATGTTCTTAGAATAGAGATTGGTAATTTCCCATGAGGTTTCCCATCAAGGAGATCAAATTCCGGTTAAACTAAATGGCCTCAGCAAAAAATACAAGATGGAGAAACCTCTTCACTGTCTTGCCATTTCATAATAAGCTAGCCCTCAGGACAGAACCAACTAACTGAAATTCGTGAATAACATCCCTGTATTAACTGAGATAAAAAGGATATGCAGAATGTTGAAAATAGCTGCAAATCAAAGACATTTAAATGTATTTTTTTAAAGATGATGTTTACAGTCTAGATTATATTTTATTTAGCCTTTCAAGTTCCTTTATTTTAAAGGTTTTCTTTTTTTTTTTTCCCAGGGACTGTTTTGGGGGCCTCAAGAAAGCTGCTTAGCCAATAAAGTGTTTGTCAACCAAGCATGAGGACCTGAGCTCAAATCCTCATGGAATAAGCTGGGTGAGGATATATCCCTTATTAACCCCAGTGCTGGAGAGTCAGAGATAGACAGAACTCAGGAGCATGTTGTTCAGCCAATTGTATTGAATCAATGACTTACAGGTTCAATAAGATTTTTTTTTCCTCAAAAAAAAAAAAAAAAAATTAAAAGCTGAAAAGTGATGGAGATACCTGACAGCAACCTCTGTCTTTCACATGTTCAAGCACATATGTACATGGACACATGCATACACACAGGAACATGTACACAAATATTCATCACATATAATACACATACACCTACCACACACACATACACACACAAATAAATCGTGTATTCTAAAACAGTGAGTGAAATGAAGAATCCATACAAAAGCAAATGAAGAAAACTATTAAACTTTAATCATACAGATTAATTTTTTAAAAAGTTGAAGCCTTGATGTATGAATATCAACATATATAAGGAACAGCAAAATCTGCACATATTAGAGTATTCTGTTGATCTCTATTTCACGTAAAATTCAAAAGCAGCCAAAGAATGTCAGAAAAAGAGAAGCATGTGAAAACAGGAAAGGCCTTTGGTTAAAGGAGTTGCTCTGTTTGATCAGGACTGATGGAGGCAATGTGGAAATAATTGGAAGAAGAGAGGTCTCTACAGAAGCAGAAGTGTTCGTTGGCCAGGACAGCTGAAGGGACACGGTCTTCGCATGGAAATGACGCTGTGCACATGTAGAATGGCGTCTTCTGGTTTTGTAGGCTGGGAACTTTGGGATGGAGGCGTCCACCCTGCAGCCTGGACGTGGGAGACACCAGTACGGTTGATATGTGGGTTTCCAATTCTTCCACAGGAGTGAGAGTGGTCAACTTTCCTGCCCAGAGCTTCTCAGCCTACCTGAGGTTTACAGGCGTTAATCCTTCAACCATGACCGGCGCCCTTCCTTCAGGCAGTATGCAACTACTTCATTTGGATATTTGACCATAGTTATGCACAGTGACTTGATACTCATTTGGCTCATTTTTATAGTAATGAGCCACTCCAATCTACATATATTCTATTTCAATTATATTTCACAGGCTAATATTTTTGTTGTAGAAAAATTTAAATCATCCACAAATTACAAATATTTCAAAAAGTGCTTTGGGCACAGGAATAAAACAGACTTGCTAAAAGAGATGCAGGAAGACTTAGGTCATTTGAAGTCAGGCCTTGGCTGCTGAAGGAGATTAGACAAGGTTCACCAATCAAAATGAAGGATGGCACCTTCTCTCTACTGTTCTAGGCAGGAGATAGGACTTTTTTTCCATTTGGAGAGTCAACAAATGTAAAGCTCCATTGCCAGCTCATTAGTAAAAATGAAAAGGCACAAGTAAAAGAGTGACTGAGAAACAGAAGACAGGTCCCTGATTAAACATGTCAGCCTGCTCCTGGTGCAGTTTTCTTAACTTCTGACATGTCAGTTAACAATCTGGCTTATTTGAGTCCAGTGGCTGTGGGCACTACATCTCCCTTGCAGCGTTACCTGCCTAAACACAGTATGCCCGCAGGCAACCAACCTAGAAGGCTACTTCTCAAAAAGTAAGTGAACAACACTCTATATTTCATTTCTATAGAACATTTAGGTGAGATTTTCTAAATAGAAAGAGTTCTAGAATTGTCCAAGATCTTCCAAAGTCATTGAAAGGTTTAGGGGTTAAAAGGAGATACTGAGGTCAAGTACCCTTGGTAAGAGATTTATTTAAAAGACTTATTAACACCAGACAGAGAGACAGACAGACCCACAACAGAGGCTCTGTGGAGAATTCAGGTCTTCCTGACAGGGTGGCAGTCCCTTTGTATAGGTCTCACCGGAGAGGGAAAGCTCCACATAGCCAGTTGGTGTGTGATTTCATGATGGGTGGCAGAAGGCTGGGAGTGCTAACCTTTCCAGGAAGGAGTGTGTGTCCAAGGATGCAGGGAAATGAGAGGAGGACACATTCAGTGAAGGAGTTCCTGTGATGCATTAGCGTCATTGACAATGCAAGGGGAAGGGTGAGCTGCCACCTTCATGGAAAGTCCTCTAAGATCCAGTCTGGTAAGCTGAGATCTCTAAGATTCCTTTAGACTAGCACCCGCTGTTCTCCTGCACACCTGGAGAGTCATTTATGGGGTTAGAGACCCTCAGACAGGCTCTTGGCAGGGATCTTAGAATTTCCTCTACAGTGTAGATGTAAGAGGATACTGTGGGTGTGTTTGGCCTGATCAGCAATCTGGTCTAGATTCTGACAGGCTGGCTGTGGATTGCAAAACTGTCCACTTCTTTTCTTGCCGTTGTCTCTTTCCGCCACCACCATGAGTCCCAAGTGACCACGACATTACACCCTCATGCTGCAGCCTATGCCTGAATTGACATTAAAAAATATTCCACAGATGAATTAAGTTTCTGAAGTAATGCCATTTAAGATAAAGAAGCCTATTTCGAAACAAGCTTTGGGGGTTGCTAGTTCTTGTCATCTAGTGGGATTACAAAGAAAGGCTCCACACTCTTAGCCAGCTCCTTGTTTCCTACAATAATAGCATGACTCTAGCCATTTCCCTCAAAGGAAAGGCTCTCTGCCTCCTGGCAGTTAAGAAACCATCCTTGAAGGATAAGTGTTTGATGAGGAAACAAGCATGGTAAAGGTAAAACCAGCAATTCCTCAACATCAATATTTAAAGGCAGTGTGTAAATTGTCAGAGCATTTTCCTTCCATACCTTTTCAAGGCAGTCTGCAGGCAGAATGAGAAGGTATTGAAGTCTAGCTGCAGGGTTTTGAAGGGCACTAAACACTCAGTGGAAATAACAAAAGAAAGCCAATCAGTGGGGTGCTGTGACTACAAACAAATGATAAAGGTCATTATTGGCTAATTCATTTAATTCATAGGGATACAAAATGTAGACTTTCAGTAGGTAGGCACTGACCTAATTCCTTTGCTGTTAAAAATCATCACAAATCTTGCAGATTTGGCTAACTAGTTTATGTTGAAACCTCTCTCTTGAGATCTGAAATGGTTTCTTATTTATTTATTTATTTATCTATCTATTGTTTATTTATTTAAGATTCTCTCTCTGTCTCTTTGTCTTTCTCTGTCTCTCTGTCTATTTCTCTCTCTCTTTCTGTGTGTGTGTGTGTGCGCGCGCGTGTGTGTGTATGCTTTAGGTGAATGAGTGAAAGTGCTCACACAGCCCAGTAGCCTTGTGTTCCCCTGGAGCTGGAGTGGCAGGAGATTGTGAGACACTGACACTGGTGCTAGGAACCAAACTCAGATGCTCTGAAAGAGCAGGATTCCCTCTTAGCCTCCAAGCCATTTCCCCAGCCCTCCTCTGTAATGAGATTTAAACGTAAGAAGTTCTTTGAAATTAATCAAGTATTTGGTTATAGAATATCCAAACATACATGTTGAATTGAAAATTATACACACACACACACACACACACACACACACACACATATATATATATATATATTATCGAAAGCAGTCTTTCAAGGAAATCATTGTATTTATTTGATTGTAAGACATAGTAAGCAAGATTGGGTTTAAAACATATATAAGATATAAGGGCTGGAGACATGGCTCAGTCTGTAAAGTGGTTGCTTTGCAAGTATGAGGACGTGAACTCCAGTGCAGTGATATATTTGAGGATGATGAGCCCTGTTGAACAGTAAAACTTGACTCCAAGACTTTGTGTTTAAAAGCCAGAGGAGAAGGCAGGAAGTGATTCCAACTAAGGGACAGTGCTGACAAGGTCTCCTCACTGAGGAAAAGGGCATTGGTTAATTATCATTTACCCCTTGAAGGTGCTGGTCACTCTAAGAAGGTCCCACAACCTGAACAAATGAAGCCATGCCTCCTTGCAGCATTCTGGCTGAGGCAGAGTTAAGCAACTGTCTGTGCCATGGTTTACGATGGCTCCTACTTTACAGTCCTATTCAGAACTTGGTTCTTCCATGTCCCTCTTCACATAGGCTATTCAGACTAAAGCACGTGATGTGTGATATGAAACTTCACACCAGAACCCAAAGTTTATAAAGGTAGACATTTTCTTTTGTTTATGGGGTATCTTTGAATGTTCCTATGTCTTTTCCCATGGTTCTGTTCAAGACAAGTATCTTTTTTCACTCTTTAAGTTAACCCCTCTGGGCTTTAAAGGGAAGCTTCTCTTTCTCTTTAAAGTCCCAATAAGCTGTTTTTAACATATGATAATGTTCCTTCTCTTTCTCTTCCACCTCAAGTCCCAGTCATGGTCTCAAGGCCCTTTCTTCTAGTAAGTCCTGTTCCTAAAAGGGCAATTTTATCTCAGGCCCTTTTTGGAAGCACCCAGCCTAATCTCCTTTTCTACCTCATAGAGAATAATCTTAGAGGAGCAAAAATCCACAGAGCCTCTTCAATGGGGCTCAGCGAACAGACTGGGTTTTTTGGATTTTGTTGTTTGGTTTGGCTCACAGTTGAAAACAGACATACTCACAGCTTGCAATGTAATGGCTCTGGCAAACCCCTATTTTTTGATTTCTCTTCAGCCTCCGCTGGCAAACAGGAATAATTATCTGTATTGGCTACTTTTGTGGGTGCTGTGTAACTAAATCTTGGCCAAGTACTGGTGTATTCTGGCTCACCTTGTCAAGGTACAGTCTACTCTGTCAGGGAGGACTGAGGCTGCCACAGTCAAGAAATAGAGAGAGAGATCAATGCTGGTCCTCAGCTCAGTCTCTCCTTTTCATTCAGACCAAGACCCCAGGGTCATGGGATGGTGTTGCCCAAACTTAAATTTAATATCTTCCTACTAAGATTTACCTAATGTAGAAACTTTCTTACTGATGTGCATGGAGGTTTTTCTCCCAGGTGATTATCCCTCCTTTCAAGTGTTCAGTCCACATTATTCATTACACTGCTGTCTCTCAGACTGGACCTTGTCTTGCAGTTGGTCTTAGTTCTTGGGTGGATAGCTTCAGTCTTCTGCTCTCCTTGCCTAGAATCCACAATAGAGATTAAAATAGTGAACATGAATGAAATCAAACCTAGATTTCAATCCTTACTGTATAGACAGTTTATGCTAACCATTTACAATCTCTGGAATTGAATTAGAATTTTGGGCCTTGTTTTTAAAATTCTTTATTTGACACTCATGATGTCTAGATAAGCTCTAAAGTTTACAGATTTTTTTTTTAAATCAAACTATCATACACCTTGATATTTTTGGGTTTTTTTATTTTTTTATTTTTACTTTATTTTATTTTAATCACAGGTCATTCACTTGTATCCCAGCCATAGTCCCCTTCCTCTTTCCCTCCCAATCCTACCCTCCCTCCCTCATCTTCTCCTTGTCCTCTGAGAGGGGAGGTCATCCTCCCCTTCCATTTGATCCTAGCCTATCAGGTATCTTCAGGACTGGCTGCAATGTTCTTATCTGTGGCCTAGCAAGGCTGTTCCTCCCTTGGGGGGGGGGAATCAATGAGCCAGTCACTGAGTTTATGTCAGAAATAATCCTTATCCCCTGTACTAGGGAACCCACTTGGATACTGAGCTACCATGAGAAAGACAAAGGGGATCGACATTGGAAGTAGAAGAAAACAAGTAACAGGACAGGAGCACTCCACCTTGATAATTTGACATGAGAAAATTAAAACTTGATTAACTTCTGGTCCAATCTGCTTAACAAATGAAAGACATTTTTCCTACAAAGTACAGCTAAGAATTTGGAATATAAGGTTATACCCAGAGTGACTTTGGCATTGATGTTTATGGTGAGATACAAAACAATGCCAGTCAGCCATATGGGCACCAATGGTAAACCAAAACACAATTTACACAAATCTAACTCAGCAAAAATGAGTTTATTAGATTTTCTTATAAAGCTCCTAATTTACAGGAGTCTGGGCAAACCCCAATACAGCTATAAACTAGAAAGTCCTAGCCCATCATGGGTATTTTCATTTCCAATGGTCAAGAATAGGACCACTACCACAATTTCTCTGCCAAATTTGAAGAAAGATTTAATTAAATACTGTTCAAGATGATAGGCTCTGGCCAGGACCATTCAGGCGTTCCCAGAAAATGATGAAATAGATTTCATCATGGCTCATAAAGGCAAACCCATAAAGCTACGTCTTTCTTCCCAGGTTCAATCAGAGGAAAGCAGACATCCTGATTGATACACCTTCTGCCTACATATGATCAGGCACATCTGCTGTAGTGCAGTTGCGCAAACACACTTGTTTAGGAGAACAGAAGCCTACAGCCTTTTGTCTTACATAGACAACACCCTCCAGCTTTTCAGGAAGGATTTGGGCAGGTGCATTCACAGGTTAGAGGCATTTTTGTTTTATGGATCTCCTAGGCACAATAATTATAACTTAAAAATAACTTTAGCTCTCACATGATGACTTCACAGAAGTCATGGAGTGCCCCTTTCAATTAGCCTTTCACCTCCTAAATACATCAGTTTCCCTATGATCAATTGCAGCTTGGGGAAGGAGAAACAGCTGTACTTCCAAGAGAGGTCTCCCTGACACTGCCTTCCTCCACCCCTTAGAGAGTGTCAGTACCTCCATTACCATAGACCTAGCTGGATCTTCTCTAATTGTCACATGACAAGGTCCAAGCTAGCATTCCATATGACCTAAGACAAAAGAACCACCCAATGACTCAAACCCAAATGCCTTTAGAAGCAGGCTGATAGATGAATTTGACAGCAAGGGACACTTTCATGCTAAAAAGCAAGTATAAGTTGGGTGAGCAGGCATTTGAAACTCAGCCCCAGCTACAGGTGGCTTTAATGTTATTTTTGTTAGCATATTTACATCATCCTATTCATAATAGTATTGGAATCTTTTTCATGTTCTTTATTAAATTAAGGCGCTGAAAAGATGACTCAGTGGCTATGGCCACTGGCTGCTCTTCCAGAGAATCAAGGTTTAAATTCCATTGCCTACATAGCAGTTAGCAACCATTTTTTACTTAAGCTCCAGGGTATCAGTACCCTCTTCTGGCTTCTGTGGGAACTATACACTATGATGCACATACATACATGTAGATAGAACATACCCCCAACACACAAAGGCACGTTAATTCAGAATATAAGGTCAAAATAAAATTTCTGTTATAGAGGTATAAACTCCATTAAACTTAGAAATCAGAGTGGTACTTTAAGCTAACATTGAATAGACACTGTCATAAACTTCTAGTAGTAATTTTCTATTTTATATCCTGTTCAGTACAATTTTTCCAAGATATAGATTTTAATATCAACCATTCTGATTTTGAGGCTTATGAGTGTATACTTTATTCAGCAATCAGTGAACTTTTGTAGAAAGCCACCCTTTCACATGTACTACTTATGAAGTGGTTATTTCCTTTGTGATTCCAATTTAGAGAAATAGTTTTCACATCAAGCAAGTTTTTTTCCCATAAAGTCACTTCAAAATCACGTTTTATAGAAAGCTTTAAAATAGCATAAATGCTTTCAATCTTTTTTTTTTAAATCATTTCTTGTGCTTACAAAAAATTATTCTTTTTTTATTTTTTTTTTTTTTTTTTTTTTTTTTTTTTGTCCTTCAAAGATTTAAAATGCCTATGCTTTGGGCTAGAGATTGATGGCTCACTGGATGCTTCTGCTTTTTGGTTTTCAGCATCCATGTCAAGCCCCTCACACATGACAGTCCCATAGGGTCCAACACCCTCCACTAGCTTCTGCAGATACCAACACTCACATGAATACATAATGCCACACAGACCCAAATGCATATACACAATACAAAATTAAAATAAAAATCTTTAAAATAGACAGTTGCGGTGGTGCAAGCCAGTAGGATATGCTGAAGGAGGAAGAGGCAGGAAGGTCACGAGTTCAAGGACAGCACAGGCTACACATTGAAAAAAAAAAAAACACATTTAAAATTTGTATGTTTCCGAAGTCCTGATAGAGCTTTCCATTCAAATATGGTACAGGTAAGAACATACATGGTTCTTATCCTAGCAAAAGGACAGGAAAAAGCCAGGCTTAGGATGCTAAAATAATGCAGAAGACAAGGCAGACAGATTATTTACAAGGTTTTGAAAATTATAAACTGGGTGGACAGTCACAGGTAAATTATGATTTCATTTTCTCACTATATTCCTACAGAAGGATTGATAGTAAAATCTGGAATTTTTCCTCTATTCTTCAGGATACTCAAATAAATTCACCCAAAGAAAGTGCAAAGAATGTCCAGAAGAATTCTGCCTTGCAGAGACACAAACACCTTGATTTGTACACGTCATCAAATTAAACTATTGAACGTGCTCTGGGGATTATTCTTAAGTATCTAGTTGTTAGTGGGTCCTATAAACCTGATGAATAAAATATAACTGAAGAGCTATAGACAATAGATAAGATGAAATTTCACCAGGAAATGAAGGCTAGGCTAGGTTGGAGGGATAGCTCATCTGATAAGAATATTTGCTATGCAATCATCAGGATGTGAGTTTGAATCTCACAAGCACATCACAAGCCATGTATGTAACCCAGCTCCAAGGCATCCTAAGCTCTCTTCTGGCTGCCATTGGCACACACACACATAAACCCACACACATGTTCATGTGGGCGCACACTCATATGGACACACACATCCACATAGATAAATACAAACTAAAAGCACTGAGAGCTAGGTATAACGACCTTTTGAATTTAAGATTCAAGAACTGGAGAGATGATTCAGTGGATGAGAACACTTCCTCTACAAGCAGGAGGACCTTAGTTTGAATGCTAGCACCCATTAAAAACTCAACCATAACTGCTTTTGCCTATAACCTCATTATTGGGGGGTTGGAGACAGGTATATTCTAAAAGCTCACTGGCCAACTAGCGTAGCTCAAAGAGCAAACTTCAGGCTGTATAAGATTAAAGTAATAATGGCAGAGAGTGTTGGAAGAAGACATCAAAGAACTTTTTTCTGCCTTCTGTATCCAAGTTTATGGGTACCTACTCACATTCATACCTCGACACAAATATTTCCCAACACACACACACACACACACACACACACACACACACACACACACACACTCAGGCATACTCATTCCTACCAAATAGTAAAATCAGCAAGTGTTTTGCTTATAGGCACTTCTTTACAATCTGGCTAATAGAAGATGAATAGGCTCCTTTGATTTTCCTTGTTTGTAGAACAAAACCAACAGATATTCAGATATGATATCCATTGTTAAATACTTTTGAATAATCTTATGCTAATGCCACAGAAGCCTTCTAAACACTCATGCATACAATATGCATACCCACAATACATATTATGCAAAAGAGGGAATAAGAGTCATAGTTAACTTGAAAATGTACACATTTGTACTAATACATATGAAAACATGTGACATGTACAGAAATATATTCATTTCACTGAAGATTAAAGTCATAATTATCTTAAAACTGTGTGTATGCAGTACTACACATATGAACATGTGTTAAATACTAATACCATGTTTTTCATCCTTAATATCATGAGGATGATGACGATGATGATTATTATTTTATTATTTTGCAGCAAAAACCCTTCTGGGTATTAATCAGCCTCTGCCTCTGGTCATTGATTATTTCTCCTTGACTTGAGAACAAGAACTTTACTTAGGAAGCCATGACTGATTTTCAGGCATCATAACTGAGTCAAGAAGATGCTTTTGTGTAGGTTTGAAGCTTCTTGGGATATTCTCTGTCTACTTTGACATGTGCATTAGTATCATCCTTGTTTAGGCCGTTACGTTGGTGAGACTGTATGGGTGCATCTTCTGACATTACTAAGAGACATAGTCTCACAACAAACTCCTGATTCTCTGCTTCAAACCCCCAGAAAGAACTATAGGAAAGTGAAGAAAGCTTGGAATTGCTTTCCCAAAGCAGATCAAAGCAACTGGTTGTTCAGTGTTAAGCAGTCAGCCCTGAAAACATACTTATGACTAACCTTATATGGATTCAGTAGGTTATATTTAGAAAAAAAAATATATATATATATATCTAAAAAATTTAAGGAAAATGAGTAGGGGTGTATGGGAGTATTTGAAGGGGAAAAAAGAAGGAAGAAAGTTAATATATTATAATTTCAAAAATTAAAAAATGCTTTTGACAGTATTTTTCTCCAGAAAAAAAAGAGAAATTTCAGCAGCAGAACTATCTAAGGAGGCACTGGTGCATATTTCTTTTTTATGGGTGGTCCTCTTGAGTAAGGAAATATACAAGACTTGCAGGGTATCCATCCTGTCATTCAGCAGGCAGGCAGATGCTTTTGCTTTCTTCATAAAGCTAAGGTTTTGAGAGGTTTTAAGTACAGGGATAAATGAAATGTATTGATATTAACATACTCTTCCATATGTGTGATTAATAATCTTTAAAAAACAGGCTTGATGACATGATTCAGTGGGTAGGGCAATTGCCACCAAACCCCATGATCTACTTTGGATCCCTGGAACCCATATGAAAGGAATAACTGACTACTGACTCCTGAAAGGTGTGCTCTGACCATCACATGTGCTCTGTGAGGAACACATGACCACATACACACACATATGCTCAAGCACAATGCAAACATACATGTGCACACACACAAATAAATATATATATATAATAATCATATCAAATAAGTGTGATGATACAAGCAGATGGACAGAAAGAGAAAGAACAAAGGTCACTGGAATTATTTTTTTAAATTGATTTGGCAATCTCCGGATTCAGATATTTTTTTTCCTTTAAGAAAAAGCTGACCACATGTGAGTCATAAAAGTCAATAAATCATTACTGAGGTGAGGAGGCTCCTGGGACACTGCCTTCTGAGTATTTCAAGACCCATCACCATTCAGATGGTGTCAGCATTTACACACCAGTTGTAGATCAGTATTCAAAGTCACAATAGAAGGAGACAAAGCTTGAGTACCTTGTGTCCTCAGCAAAACTATCATGCTAAAGGGGCCTTGAAAAAAAACAGGGGCCTGGAGCCAGCTGAAAGCACATGGGGCTATTTGGCTTTGTTTGCAACACACATCCAAATGCCTCCTAAATGCTTGCCACAATCTCTTCTGAGTGAATGGAAGGAAGGAAGGAAGGAGGGAAGGAAGGAAGAAAGGAAGGAAGGAAGGAAGGAAGGAAGGAAGGAATGAAGGAAGGAAGGAAGGAAGGAAAGAAGGAAGGAAGGAAGGAAGGAAGGAAGGGAAACTTTTCCAATATCTCTAAAAAGTATTTTACAATAAGTCTCATCTAAACAGAATCCAGTCAGGGCCGTATATTCCAATTAAGTTATTACTTTTCTTCAGACGTTTTTACTTGGCAAGTGACTTTTACATGCTCTCCCTCACCCCTCTATTCCTATTCCTCTACTCGTTTTGTCTCTTGAGAAAGAGCCTCACTATGCAGCTCAGACTAGCTTCAAACTTGGGACCTGACTACTCTCAGCCTCATGAGTGCTAGGATTACAGGTATGTACAGCCACACCCAGATCCAAGAATTTTCTAATACATAATTATTAGAGACCTTATGTTTGAATCACGAGGCAAATGAAGTTCATTCGGAACAGCTGTGTCCAGTGCTCTATAATCAATGAGCCATATGGCTACATCTGGCTGTGTACTGCCTTCGCTTAGCATCATTCTTGACTCCCATATTATCTTCTAGAAAGACATGCTCCTCTTAACAAGCCAGGTATTTCTTTAAATCACAATATATTTGTATTTGTTTGTACTTTTTTTTTAGTGAAAAAAAATGAAAGAATTTTATTTAACAGCAGGGGAAGAAAGAGAGAGACTGGAGAGCAGAGTAAAGGTGTTAGGACTTAGACTGGATCCACAGTCACCAAAACTGCCTAACAGGAGGAGACTCAAGGATGGGTTGCTGTAGTCCTGTTTGGGACCGGGGGTGGAGATTTAAAGAGAATTAAAGAGTGGATGTGGGACAGTAGCCAGAAGTTGTTAACGAGAACAATGTTGGCTGTCATCTCGATGGTTATTCTAGGGATCAGGATAACCTCAACTGAGTGTGAGCAATCCACAACTGGAAGCCTGTAGGGTTGTCAGGATGCATCCTGACTGCTTGATTGGTGCCTAACCTCACTGCTCCTCACAACAACGCTAGGTCAGGGCTGCAGGCCTCTCTCTCAACCATTCGTGGAGATTCCTGTGGCACAATTGGATGGCAAAGTTTGAGTTCAGGCCACCAAGAAAGACATTTATGTGTGGACAGTTCAGAAGTGTTGGTGGGTAGTTGACTTGCAGGCCCCAGCCCCTGCACAGCAGTGGGACAAGCAGCCAGAGGTTTCATAAAAAACTTCCATTAGAAGAACACCAGATAAAATGTTTTGTTGATTACATGGTTTTCCTTCTTTCTCTACAAATGCTTATTGTGAGTCAAAGAAGAAACTGTCCTACATCCATATACCAAGTACTTGAGACATTTACCAATGTCTCAAAATTTTCAGGAGCCTTTAGCCAGTTGAAAAAAATTACTCATGTGCCTTGACTAAAAAGAATATGAGCTTACTTAATATAGACTGCATGATTCCTGCTTATTGTATTTTAATAATTAATATAGATTAAAGATGCTATTAAATATTTTTTACTTTTATTTGAAAATAACAAAAACAAAATACCTGAATAGATTTCCATGTAATCTGGGATATGTTTAGTAAGAATATTTTATATGTATGCTACTCTCTTTCAGTGTCTATGGGAGATTAACATCAGAGCCCTTCTGGACACCAAAATATATAGATATTGAAGCCCTTGTATAAAATGATCTGGCATTTTCAGGGCCAGTGAGATGGTTCAGAACGAAAGGCCTTTAGCTGACCACCTGAGTTCCATACTCACAACCCACATGGAAGAAGGAGAGACCTGACTCAGGGCCAGCAGAGCCCTGGCCTCCTCGTGTTGTTTGCTCTCTGTGTACATATAAAAAAAAAAAAATAGGACGGACAGACATAATAAAGTCTTCAGTGACACAGTGTAAATGTTGTTTTATTTCCTCAGATGAGGGGATGAGAGAACAGCTGTTCCCAAGCTTTTCTAGTTCTTTCTGAACTCTCCTTGGCTCGTTCAATTCAGCTGTTTTGGCCCAAACTCCACTCTAAGCGATGGATTCACCTGGCTTCTCTTGACTTCTGACTGTATTGCTCTTCCTGGCCTCAAATTAATTCTGGAAATATGTTTTAATTTTCTGGCTCCTTCTTATTCTCTAGCTCATTTTGTCTTCATCTGTGTCTAGCTTGTTCTCTTTGCAACCTGTCCCTGTAAAACTGCACCAGTAAAGAACTCTGTAAAAAACAGCAACAACAACAACAAAAACCGTCCTCTCCCTGGGTGGTGGTGGCATTCGCCTTTAATCCCAGTACTCACTCAGGAGGCAGAGGTAGGTGGACCTTTGTGAGTTCAAGGCCAGGCTGTGAGTTCCAATACAGCCAGGGCCAGGCTGTAACACAGACAAATGTCTCAAACAAACAAGCAAGCAAAAGTCAAAATAAAACAACTCTCCTTTCCCTGTACTCTCAAGTCGTCTGTCTTTCCTGTCCTGTTCTCACGTATCCTCATGTATCTCATGTATCCTGGGTGTATCCTTTACCCAACTGGATCTGTTAAATATTTCTCCGATTTGTCACTTGTGTCTGTGGCTCAATTAGACATCACTTTCAAACATGGTTGCTTCCTTCTATAAACTAACTTTACCTTCACTGGGATTAAAGGTGTGAACTAAGGATGTGTTTGTATTCCAGCCAGATCATACTGTAATCTGGAGTGAGTTTGCATTCCAGCTGGATCACCTAGACCTGGAAGGACTTTGGATGTGATCCCTTGTCAGAGCAGCTAGGTTGCTGGATTTAAACTCCTCTGCAATACTTGCATGCAGAGTCTGTGCACCCTCCCATGTACTGGAGTTCATACTAGGTAACTAATCACACCTCCTAATCCAGTGTCCATGCTGCATGAGAGGCTGCTCTGCTGCATGAGAGAGTCACAGCATGTTACATGTCACTTATTTAGAAACAGCAACAGCAGTAAGGATGTTGTTGCTTGGTCCAAAGGTGACAAACCTGTGAAACCAAGGCCTTATATGTGAATATGATGCCCTTTCCTTAAGATTTCAATAAAGGAAGCTTTCTCCCGATCTTAACACTGTCGCTTTCACAGCAGTTAGTGTTTTTTAAATGACCCATTTATGTATTTCATTGCAATGTCCCCTATATGCTTTCAGCAATTTTCTATTTAATAAATATTTAATTTTGTAAATAATGAAGCACAATTTTGCTTTGGGGTATGTTTAAATTTAGAGGTCTTTGGAAATTTTTATCTATTCTATCACAAATAAATAAAGTAAGGTATGCCATGTGACCTTAAATGCTTTGTCACATAGCAAGGAAGGCAGAGGCAGCCACTTCACGAGAAAACACTGTAATAAAGGGAAGAACAACAAGTTGTCACTGGAACAGAGGAACGAAACATAGGTATCTATCCACAATCAGTAAATGTGACGCCACGTACTTTATATAAACTAGTTTCCATCAGAAATATGTTTTTGTCATCAAGTTAACATTTTCTTACTATTAGGAAAATATTAAGTAAGAAAACATAATAAATGGAAGTTACCACAAGCTCATAAATCAATGTTTGTCTTTTATGTGACGGGACCATGTGTCAATATTGATTTGTGAGTGAAAAGATGTTTCTCCATGAGATTATGTATCATTTGACTGCTAACTTTACTTGATGAAATATTTGAACATTGTATTTTTTTATGTGAACAATATGGACAAAATGACTAAATGAGCCATTTTGCTATTATTTTTTAAAAGATTAAAGTGATGTATGTGTGTGTTGGCTTGCATGGCACAGTGCTTGTATGGAGGCAGAGGACAACTTTATGGAGTTAATTCTTTCCGTCATCTTTATGTGGGCTTGTGGGGTAGAACTCACATTGGCAGGCTTGTGTGGCAAAAGCTTTTGCCCTTTGAGCCATTTTCACTGGCCCAACAATATTTCTTCATAAGTTAGGAGTGGATTGGGGAAAAGAGTAAAATGAATTGAAATAATTGTAAGCAAAATATCTTATAATTATATGTTCATCAGTCTAAAGAGGATTTAACAGAGCACTGTCTGAGACCCTTGGTGAAAGCACGTAGACCTGAGGTTCCAGGTCTTTATGGAAGTCTGTCTAATTGTCAGCTGATCAGAAGTTAGCTAACAGAGGATCAAAGATCACATGTGAGAAAGAGAACAGTTTCTGTGGGATTAATTATGGAATATTACTGGGAAAAAAAAGCTTTGACAGCACCACCAAACCAAGAAGGGAAGGGAGAAAGGTTATTTTCTGTTACTTGAAAAGTCTAATATTCAGTCATTTATGAGACCTATAACAAAACAGGAAAGGGTGGGTTTTACAAAGGAAAACCAAGATTTACAAAAGAAGATTTATTTTTAACTGTGTGTGTGTACTAACACACACACACACACACACACACGCATGCATGCACACACACACACACAGGAGTGTGGTGCTTACAGAAGCCAAAAGAGGGCACTGGATCTCCTGGAGCTGGAGTTAAAGGCAGTTAGCAGTCAAATGATAGATAATCTTATGTGAAAATACTCTAAGAACTTTTCACTTACAAATATTGACACATGGGTTACTTCACAAAAAATACAAACATTGACCTGTGAGTTTGCAGTAACTTTTAGGTATTAAGTTTTCTTCCTTAGTATCTTCCTAACACTAAGAGACTGGAATTACAGTGCGCTGCCTGGCATGGGTTCTGAGAACTGAACTTGAGTCTTGGCAAAGAAGTATGTGCTCTTTTCCCCTAATACATCTGTCTAGCCCCTCTGTTATTATTTGATGGCTCACATTTTCCTAGTTTCCCAACATTATAACTACTATTTTAACAAAGTATTTATAAAAACACTTGTTGCATTTATATCTGGGATCTCTTAAAGGTAAACTGAAATTTTGCTTGTCTATTTAATTTTGAGACTTTTTCTAAGGTTATTTCCAAGGCCAACTTTGAACTCCTGACCTCAAGGGCTTCTCCTAGATCAGCCTCCTTAGGATCTGAGACTAAATTGGGATTGCCAGTTGATGGAAAATTTTCTAGGATTAGTTCTTATAGATGAGAACTGAATTCCTGAAAGTAAAGTACATGCAAACTTTTGAGCAGACTATTGTCTATCAAAAACAAATTACCTTTCTGCAAGATTCCCAGCAATACAGTGTGTGTGTGTGTGTGTGTGTGTGTGTGTGTGTGTGTGTGTGTGTGAAGGGAGTGTATCTGTATTGCGGTATGAAGTGGTGATTGTGTGTCTGTGTATAGTAAGTGTGTACACCTGTGTGTGTGTGTAAGAAAAGAGCAGTATTGTACTGGCCAGTTTTATGGAAACTTCATACTGGCTGGAGTAGTCAAAGCGTAGGGAGCCTCAACTGAGATAATGCTTCCATAAGATTTGGCTCCTATTTCAATGAAACCTGCTTGGATACTGAACTGCCATGGGCTACATCTGAGGGACTGTCTCTGACATGAACTGATTGGCCTGCTCTTTAATTACCTCCCCCTGAGGAGGAAGCAGCATTACCAGGCCACAGGAGAAGACAATGCAACCACTCCTGATGAGACCTAATTGACTAGGATCAGAAGGAAGGAAAAGAAGACCTCCCCTATCAGTGAAACTGGGGAGGGCCATGCATGCAGAGGGTGGAGGAAAGGAGGGATTGGGATGGGAGGAGGGAGGGAACCACAGGGGAGATACAAAGTGAATAAAGTGTAATTAATAAAGAATTTAAAAAAAAGATTTGGCTCTAGGCAAGCCTATAGGGAATTTTCTTTAGGAGTGATTGATGGGAATGACCATTCTTGGGCGGGTGGTCCTGGTTTCTATAGGAAAACAGGCTGAGCAAGCCATGCAGAGCAAGCAGAAAGAAGCAACCCTTGATGTCCTCTGCATTGGCTCCTGCCTCTAGGTTCCTACCAGGTTTGAGTTCCTGCCCTCACTGCTATTGATGATGAACTGTTATATGTAACTGTTAGCAAATTACACCTTTTTCTCTCAGAGTTACTTTTGGTTATGATGTTTTATCACAGCAATAGAAACCCTCACTAAGAAATGTAAAGTGTGTGTGTGTGTGTGTGTAGTGTGTTTAGTGTCTGTGTATGATGTGGGTGTCTATATAGTGTGATATATGATGTCTGCATAATGTATATGTAGTGAGTAGCATGAATGTGTGCTGTGTGTGCATACATGGTATGTAGGTATGTACGCAATATGGGTGGTTTACGTGATGTATGCATGTGCTGTGGTGTCTGTGTACGTGTGTGGGCAGGCAGATTTGATGGCTTATGGGAGCTGTCTGCTACCTGTGGATGCTTCTGTCTTCAGGCTTCTCATTGTGTTACGAAGAAACTACCACCACAAAAATCAAATCACTAATTTAGTTTATATTGTGCCAGTTTAGTTTCTAACTGATACAATTGTGCCTTATGCACTGTGTGCTCTGGCAGTGGGAGGTGAGCCAAACCACGCCACTGAGCCCTTAACACCACTGGGTACCAGCTGACATCTGTTCCCCACCCCATACTTAATAAGCTATAATAGATGCTTGCTTAAAGGTTTGTTTATGATTACTGCAGTAATTAAATTTTTAAACATGAATTATGGCTCTGAAGTCACAGATCTTTAAAATTTGTGTTTTGAAAAATACAATCATATTAGAGTATCTATTTTATTTATTAATTTACAAATGCATGTCTTTGGCTACTCTTAGGACCTCTTAGGATTTTTTAATTTACTAAGATTCTTTTGTAAATTAAAGCTATTAATCTTTGACTGAAGAGACTATTAATCTCTGATCTTCTGTGTGTGTCTTGAATATGAATTATTTGTTTTGTGATCCATTACTTACTGGTTACAGCAAATTTTAATCTTTATGTTTTCCTTTTACGTACACTCATTGTGTTTTGCCTTCTGGATTTTTGTTTCATTCAAGAGAACAGAAACTTTGAAATCTTTCATAACCAAGGAAACAAATTTGACCTTTCTTTCTGGTTGTGTTTTAATGGCATGATATTCCATTTTAATCTTTAATTTTGCTAAAACCCATTTTCATCACTGTAACCTATCCAGTGTAATATTTATTCTGCAGCAAGCTATTTATCTCCATACCATTTATCAACTAACTTATTTTTATCACTTTTTTCATTTCAATTATTACTCTGTGTTTCTTAAGCCAAACATTTACTGATTTATACATCTCTACTATGTATCAGAATTTCTATGCATTGTGATTAAACTAACATCCCAAAATTAGCAATTCAGCTTAGAAAGAGGCAACATTTTTTATGTCAATCCTGCTTGACATAAACTGAGAAAGGACCATGTCATGAGTGTTCTTCTTTTTTTATTTATTTTTTCCTGTGTGCATATGTTCTTGCAAGTTCAATTGCATCCATGTGTGCAAGCCAGAGGACATTCTCAGATGGCATCACTGTTTTTGGGTTTTGAGACTGGAACTCTGACTTAGCCTCGAGTGCTCTCATTCTGCTGAGCTGGCTGACCAGTGCTCCTAAGGTCCTCCTGTCTCTGTGTCCTCAGCCCGGGATTTCAAGCACTCAGCATCCCACCTGGCAATCATAATGTGGATTCTGCAGATAAAGACCGGTCCTCGTGCTTGCAAGGAAAGCATTTTACCAGCTGAACTATCTCCACAATCTTCTCTTTCTTCTTTCTGTTCCCATTGGAGGGCATGTGATAAAATAATCTTTGATACTCTTCACTACATAGAAACTGCATGTCCACCAGCCAGAAGGCTCTGGTTTGATGAACACTGAGCAGAAGTAACATCACTGGCTGAGTTGGAAGGCCACAGTCTCCCTTCATGAGGCTTTATTACCTTTTTGACTACTATCCAGTTCCACTCAGGCTTCCAGAAGACACAATGTCCAGCTTCCTTTCTGAGCCCTTGACAAAATTCATCCTTGTCCTTGTCCCACTTGTAAGACTCCAGTACAGATACTCTGACTGACATCTGGACTTATGCTAGGCGCAACTTTGGAAGGAATCATGTTCCCCAAAAAGAGGCTTAAGCTGTATCATCCAAAGTCCATCTATCCACTCAGTTTCTCAAGCAAGACATAGAATCTGTCAAACTGTCAACTCCAGCAAGAAATATATCTGTCAGACACCAAATCACATGAAGATAACAATTCTGTGTGGTGACACAATATTATAAAAATATCACTTACATTCTAAGGGACTGGGACTTTTGCTGGACCTCACAGCCGAAGTTAATGCTGCACCTTGAGGTCACTTAAGACCACTAGCTCACTATGTACTCCACTTCTGTGAATAGCCTGCCTTACAGAGAATAATGTCACAATTACTTGCCCTGGATTTCCCATGTAATTAACATTTACAGGCTAAGCTAATACACAGCTGCAACTGGGCAATCTGCATTCTTCCATGCCCCTGCCCAGAAAAATGCATGTGGGTCTGTTCTTATTTGTATAGAAAACAGATTTTTATACAATATATTATTTTTTTATTAATTACACTTTATTCATTTTGTATCCCAGCTGTAGCCCCTCCCCCACCTCCTCCCAATCCCACCTTCCCTCCCTCTTCTCCTATGCTGCTCCCCCTGTCCAATGATAGGGGAGGTCTTCCTCCCCTTCCATCTGACCCTACTCTATCGGGTCTCATCAGGACTGGTTTCTTTGTCTTCCTCTGTGGACTGGCAAGGCTGCTCCCCACTCAGGCAGAGGTGATCAAAGAGCCAGCCCATGAATTCATTACACAATATATTCTGATGTTGGTTCCCTTCCCCCGGCTCCTCTCAGATCCTTCCCACTTACCCAAACTCACAACTTTTCTTTTTCTCTCTCTCATTAAAAAAAAGCATAAAAGAATTGTGATGTCTGACTTCAGTAAACTCAAGCTTCTTTACATGTAGCATAGAATCTATCTACTTATTAGGGGTAAGATAATTACTTATTAGGTAATTACTTATTAGGAGAGTAATCTACTATGCCTCTCTAGCCTTATAAATGACATATCACTAAATAACTAGGGTCATAAGAGAATTGTGACCTAAAACGCCTGGTACTGATTCTTATTAGACTTAATATTGTGTTTCTTCACCCACAGTAGAGAGTATAGGTGAGGTCATGAGGGTTGCTATATTGTGAGCTTCACTATAGACAACCTGGCATTTTAATTTTCTTAACTTTTCGTCCAAAGAAACCACCTCAAGGTATCAAAAGCAGTGGACTTGGAAAGGGGCACAGTGGAGATGAGGGAGGGAGGGTGGGATTGGGAGGGAATGAGGGAGCGGAACACGGCTGGGATACAGAGTTAATAAAATGTAACTGATAAGAAAAAAAATAAATAAAAAATATCATGTAAAAAAAGCATAAAAATAAATGAAATAAAAACAAGCTAGAATAGAACAAAATAAACAAACAACAGAAAAAAGTGAGTCAAGAAAAAGTACAAGAAACTTGTGGATGCACATTTGCACATACATTTTAAAAATCCACAAAATCGGAGAGTGTAATATATATGCAAAATACCTATAAGATCAAAAATTTTTAAAGCCAAACAGATAATTATGAGACAAAAACAAAAAACCAAACCAAACCAAACCAAACCAAAACAAAACAAAACAAAACTTTCACAAATACCATTCAGTTCATTTTGCATGGCCATCTACTACTGGGTACCATGGGGCCTGCCCTTAAGTATGGTTTGTATATCCATTGGAGATAAGAGTTCCATTGACATCAGTTCAGGATAGCTTTTGGGTTAGGGTTGAGGGCTTATGTCCACTTCTCCTCCTGGCACTGGGACCCCATCTGGCTTGGATCTGTGCAGGTTCTGTGTATTCTGCCATAGTCTTTGTGAGTTCATATGTGTACCAGCCCTTTTATGTAGAGAAGGCTTCATTACCTTGTTTTTCTCCATCTCCTCTGCTTTGCAATCTTTTGCCTCCACTTTCACAGACTTCCCTGATCCATGAGCAACATGTGTAACTTCTGCTGAAAGCAGTAAAGACAGACGTTGAAACCAACTTCCTAAGATCTAACATAAAACTTGAAAGCCACCATTTATGGTTATTATCTGATAAGCAATGATGTTCATTATCTGGGTCAGTTAGATTCACTTGGAATGACTTAATCCTTTGCAGAACTCTGTGAAAATTTTTTGTAAATTATCCCATTTCTTCCCCATGTGATGCCTTCTTTGCTGTTCAATAAATCCAGAGTGAAACCCTTTATAAGGAAGTGACACACACAGGTGAAAGAGACAGAGAGCTTGAAATAAAGAATTCAAATCAGAACTTGCTCTGGTTAAACTCCAAGTGGAATTGCTTTCCTTTCTTTCCTTAATGTGACAGGAACACATTATTGGTGACTCTGAGTTAATCAGTAATGCTTATAATCCACACACTTCTGCCCCAATTCTTTTATTTGAAAATAAACACAGAGTTGTGATTCTGTTGCCTCATTTGCTGACAAAGGTGACAACAGCTTTCCCACTTGTAATTGAAACTGTAATTTCAAAGGCACCACAGTGTGTTTTTCTGATCTCTGAGACCAAATGCACAGAGAGATCATTTTCACAACTCATTTCCTGATGTGGACAAAAATTCTATACTCTCAACTGCAGATGTATTCCACAGGAAGTTTTTTTTTTTTGGTGTTGTTTGTTTTTAATTTTTTGTGTGTAGATAAGGGCACATTCCATGGCATATGGGTAAATGTCAGGATACAGTTTTGGGAGTCAGGTGTTTTCTGTCACCATGTGGGTTCTGAGGCTCAAGCGCAGGTCTTCAGGTTTGGTAGCAAACTTCTTGACCTAGTAAGCCATCTCATAGCCCCGATTATTTGTGTTATTATTAGCATATATTAATTATAATGGGTTTACTATGATATTAACTTATTTTATATTTAAAGTTCATGTGTGTGTGTGTGTGTGTGTGTGTGTGTGTGTGTGAGTGTGTGTGTGTGTGTGTGTGTACACTTTCCAAAGCTGATTCTGCAAAGGAACATGGAGGCCTTTCTGAATGAGGACTGAGCACCTTATCTAGGGTCCTCTTTCTTGCTTAGCTTCTTTTAGGTTTACAGATTTTAGTATGTTTATCCTATCTTATATGTCTAATATCCACTTATAAGTGAGTATATACCATGTGTGTCTTTCTGCTTCTGGGATTGCTCACTCAGGATAATCTTTTCTAGTTCCCACCATGTGCCTGTAAATTTCATGATTTCCTTGTTTTTAATTGCTGAGTAGCATTCCATTGTGTAAAAGTACCACAATTTCTGTATCCATTCCTCCGTTGAGGGACATCTGGCTTGTTTCCAGGTTCTGGCTATTATGAATAAAGCTGCTATGAACACAGAGGTTGCTACGCATAGATTTCAGCTACACATTTCAGCATGTGACAGGTCAAGCCATTCATCGCTCTTCAGAGACACACTGAAACATCATGGAAAGTGCAAGCTTTTGAAGCTGGAGCAGACATCACATTCAAGCTCTACCTTGCCCTTAACTACCTGAGTAACCTTGAGCCACACTCTTCATCTCATTTAGGTTATTTAACACTACAGAAAGATGAAGAGAATAGTAATAGAGACTACTCCAAAGGCTAGTTACTATAATAAAAAGAACAGTGTGTGAAAAGATTGTTCTGTACATTCAAGGAACATTTAGAAAGAGCATACATCACTCACCATGGATACATATGCAAATACAATACAAGCACCAGTTTGAAAATGTATAGCAAACTATGCATTATGTATCATAAATCAAGAAATACTTAATGCATTATTCACTTTCTTGTATGATTTTATCTGACCTGTAATATGTTTTGAGATAATCCAAGTAAATAACATGTCAAGGCACTTGGATGGACACATACTTACAAAGAAAAATTAGGTCTACCTAAAATTTCATTTTTCTTTTCTAAGAAAATATTTATTTTATGTGTATGTGTGTGAACAGGTGGGGTATTCATATGAGTACAGGTGCCTTCAGAAGACAGAAGAGGACACTGGATCCCATTTAGCTGGAGTTATAGGCCATTGTGATCCAAATGACATGGGTGCTGGGAACCTGGCTCAAGGCCTTTTAAAATAGCAGCATGTGCTCTTAACTGTTGAACCATTTTTCTAGCCCTGGTTCTTCATTTTCTACGAACTCCGACTCAACACCCATGTTCCCCTGTGCACTACATTTCAGTTTAGAAATATCCTTTTTTGGGTCCTGTTTTTCTTGTTCTAAAATACAACTGTTTTGCTTTCTCCCAAATTACAGAGAATTGGGATAATGCTTTATTGTTTGCTTAATCTAGAATCAAACCACACAATGACCAAAACAACAAATTACCATTGCTTTGGATGTGAGAGAATAGCTAGATATTTGCACATCAGTGGAAGGAACATCCTGCTGTCTGTGGCCAATGTGCAAATGAAGCCATTTAGAAATTTTGTCTAACAGGGCCATTATGACACATTTGTTGTCAGATTGTCGCTCTGTTTTCTGCTAATGTCTTGCCGCTGATGTTCTAAATGGTTAAGGAATTGTTTCTCTGAAAATGTGTGCTGAGTGAACCCCGGTGTGAACTATTAGGCTTCCTTCATCAGTAATCATTTTCATATGGTAATTGGAGATGTCAAACTCACCCCACGCTTCTTTTCTCAAATTCAGGAAGCTCGGCAGTAGGTCTCTTCTGTCATTGTTCACCTGCTATTACCTGAAAGTGGAACACGTTCTGAGGATATGTCCGTGAATGTCCAGAGGGACCTCAAGCAGGTTCCACAATTTGAAGAACAGGCAGAAATCCAGTGGTGGGAAATAATTAAATCCCATATTTTAAAGGCATTGTCTTCTAAAAGCTTTCAGTAGCATGTATTAATTGTACATAATGACCTGATTAGCTTTAACTGACAACTTGACACAGCCATCTGAGAGGAGAAGGGCCCAAGGAAGGATTGATTCAATCAGTTTGGCCTGTAGCCTCATCTGTTTGGCCATGCCTTGATAGTTAATTAGTATATGAGGGCCAGGCCCAATGTAGGTGACACCATTCCTTAGGAAGGCAGTGTTGGACTGTATAAGAAAGTTAGCCAAGGATGAATTTACAAATGTGTCCAAGCAACTTCTCCCCATAGTTTCTGCCTGTGAGTTCCTGCCCTGACTTTCCTTAATGACAAATTGTGACCTAGAACTATAAATCAAGTAAACCCTCCTCTGTAGTTAACTTTGATCAGAGTGTTTTATCACAGCAACAGAAAAGTAATTATACACATAATAATAGCTTTCATAATTTCATACATGTATATGATGTATTTTGATCATATTCACCATCATTGCTTTTTGTTCTCCACTCCCCTGTTGATCCTTTTCCTCATTCCATATAGTTTCTGAAACTATTACAGAGTCTTACAGAATCAGAAACTATTGCAAGGTCTTTGTAAGTTAGTAAAGCACATTAAATCTGTAGATGTTTTCCAATTTTGTTTTCTTCCTTAGTAACACATAAAAGCAATTATTTATGTCCAATTGAAATCACATCTCACTTGACAACCATGAAATTGTAACTTCTACTAACAGGCACGTAATTTGACACCCACATCACAAAAATAATGAATGTTATATATCTTATTCAGCTGGCTGGTGGGTCAAACAGAATCTACTCAGAGCCTTGGGAAACATAGCTTTTTGGCTGGGTGATAAATGACAGCCTCAAAGAAAAAATCTTTTCCTAATTTTCAAACCTCAGCCATTCTTCTGTAACTTAGACCTTGTGTCTCTGGACATTGATGTATAGGAAAAAGGATCATAGATATTGTATATCGAAAAGGGAGTGATCAGACACATCTGGTAAAAAATCAGAAAGGAATTCTGGAAATGTGACCTCAGATATTCCCATCTGCATGTCATGCACAAGAATCAGATCTCATGTACTTATCACTTTTTGTTCAATGTGATGCCTATTAATAAAGCATTAGGTTTTTGTCTGTTACTGGGCCTACTCTGTTTTTTTTTTGTTTGTTTGTTTGTTTGTTTTGTTTTGTTTTTGTTTTTGTTTTTTTTTTTGCACAGAATAAATTCTCAGAAGATAGAGGAAGTTTTCTCCTCTTCAGAGTAGATAGATAGTAGTAGACAGGTAAATGACTAGATAATAGGAAGGGAAGAAAAGAAGATAGCAAGAATAAAAGAGGAGGAGGCCAGGAGAGAAGGAGAAAAAGAGGAGGCTATAGAGCCATGTAAATCAAAATCATGTAATGCCTTATCTTCTATAATATAGACTTTAATTTATGGATCATATAACCCTCAGTTGGGGAGGCAGAGACATTTAATTAGATGAAACAGAAAATATTACTGAAATAATCATATCTATCAGAGAAAAATAAAGTTTGTTAGCAAATTCAACACTCTCGATGCATTTAAATCAATAATTAGCACACCTATGTTTGTTTGTTTGTTTGTTTGTTTGTTTTGGTATGAATGAGGCTGCCTTCCCAGCTACCTTAGTCATGATTTCAGTTCTTCCAGTTTGATATATGAAGGTCAGAGAATTTGGGTGCTGTGATATAATTCAGAGAAAATGAATGGCAGTGACATCTCTCACTCAATGACCTTGAGATCATTTCCATTGAGTCACATGCTGTGAAACCCAGGAGTGAGGGAAGTCTTGACAAGGTGAATACTATAATAAAACTTAATAAAAGAAAACAAATAAGCAAAAGAAGCAACAAAAGCAAAGGAAAAGGTCTAGGATCAATGATAAGGAAGACGATCTTTAGCAAGGTCTCAATTCTAAGCTCACCTTTAAAAATACAGGTGTGGGCTGGTGAGAGAGTTGGTGGATAAGGGCTTTCCTCAAAGCCTGATCACCTAAGTTCAGTCCCCAGGACATACATGGTGGAAAGAAGGACTCATCGTCCATGAAACAAACTGTCCTCTGTCCTCATTCATGCCAAGATGTGAGCACCTTTCTCCACATACAAATAAATAAATGTGAGAAACAAAATGCTTAAAAAAAAAAAAGGCCAACAGATGTGAGTCCACCAATCTAATCAAAGGCTGTGCTAACTAGACAACAATTGCGGCAAAACATATACAGCCTCTTTTAGAGGATTCCTTAAGCAGCTGGGTAGCAAGGAGAAAAGATGGGATTTATGTCTGCCTCGCCGCAGAGAACATGGGTGTCACTGTTGTAACATTACTTACATATATGACAGGAGAAGAATATACAGGTATTGATCAAATGCTTTGGATAAAAACAGCTTCTGTAGTAATAGCCATTCTCTAAAACACAAGTCAATTTGTCATGCTGTCAGTATTTCTATATTATTTCTTTGTCCATTCCTCACAAGTATTGAATGCCATCCGTGAGACTGGATTTTTAAGTAATCATTCTGTCTAACACTCAAAACTCCTTTTCAAGCATTCATTTTCATAGTTTATCTTCTAATCATCTGACATTCCACTCATCATTTAGTTTCTGAGTTTAAAAAATTAAAACCAATCCAAAGACTCTTCATATTTAAGATGTTTGACCTTGCATTATGTTCAAGTTCCTGAAAACATATTGTATTTAGCATCTCATTTCTTCTCAATCACCCATTTCCTCAGTTTCTAGGATCTTTTTCTATTTCTAAGACATGGATTCCAGTGTATTCTGGTGTCCCAGGGTCTCTCTTTTAAAAAGAGATGACTTTTCTTTTTGTTTATATACGTACATGTGTACATGCATGCATGTGCAGTTGCCTTTGAAGGTCAAAAGAGGGAGCCACGTTTCTTAGGGCTGGAGTTGAATGCTTTTGAGCCTCCCACGTGGGTGCTGTGAACTGAATCTGAGTCCTCTGAAAGAAAAACAAACATTGTTAAGTACTGAGCACTAGTTCCTTGTGTCTGATTTTTCAAAACTCCTGTGTTGTTCTCAGTTTGGGTTAAAGAGAACCGTGCTCAAATGTAATGCTTAAATGTGAATGAGCAACACCTGAGTTCCAAGCCCTGGGCCGTATTTTACCTGTCTTTGGTTGATACTTACATGCTGTGTGCATTTCCATTTAACTTAGTTTGCTTTAAGCCATCCCTAGGAGTCAATTTAGACAGGCTGTTCTTGAACCTATAGTTATAACCCTGTCTCAGTATCCCCAACCCTGGGCGTTACAGACAAGCATTGCCATATTGGTTGTTAACTTATAATTAATAATGTATAGTGTGTTTTTTTCTTTTCCAAATTCAACTTTAAAGTTCTTATTAGTCACATTCTTTGTAGAATAAACAGCACATAAACCCCAATCAAATGGTCCTGATCTCTTGGCTAACCTTGGCTGTCAAATTGTCACCGTTAGGAGAGGGACTCTCCTGAAAAATTGCCTCCACAGATTGGCCTGTGGACATCTGTGGAGCCCTGTCTTGACTGCTCATTAATATAGGAGGACAGAGCCCACTGTGGGCCGCATCTCTAGGTTCTGTTCTTGAGTCTCTGTCTTAGCTTCTCTCAGGGAAGAACCTTACCTGGAAGTGAAACACAGAATAAACCCTTTCCTCACCAAGGTGCTCTTGGGTTACAGCATTTATTTACATCAACAGAAACAAGCTGAAACACTGCCGTGCCTCTTAACTTAGCTACCACTAACCACTCACATCAAATCATATTGTCTGGAATATTCTTAAATTGTAATAATTTATAGTAATAGCTATAGCTAAATTGGTAAACTGGTATTGGCAAAACCAAAATCTCATGTATGGGAATAACCCTAAAATGTCTATGGTAGCTACTTAGTACCATAAACTGTTGCCTATGAAATATGAACATTACTAAGGAACAGAACACAGTTTCTGATTTATTGGAAAACTGAAATGAAAACAACAAAGAGCAAAACCATGAAATATATTTCAAACTTAGAAATTAGAATCTCATCTTCCAGGTAGTTTCTCTTAAAGCATGCAATCACATCTATCTTGGTCATCATACCCAACACCTCCAGGACACTGCACAAATGCACTAATAGAAAACAAATTTTCACCCTTACCTCATTCCAAATATTTGGCCCTCATCTTAAAAGCAGCAATAAATCCTGACATTCCCCTGCACTGTTCATCACTATGTTGCTGACTCAGCAAGCTATGCCATGCTGACTATAATTCCAGAAATAATGCCTTCACAAAGCAATATTCCCAGATATGCTGAATCAGCATCCTGAAGGCCATGTAACACAAAGAGATGCCTGAAACACCGTGTCTGCGACAAGGTTTATCAGTAGAAACAGGTACTCACCATGTAGACAATCTCACGCAGGTAAGAGAAATCTTTTAACCCAATAGTACATGCTATTACATAAATTGTAATAGGAATTTCATAGAAATTGAAACATTTTCCTTCTAGAGGAAGGCTCATTAAAACTCAGTAAGCAAACAAAACTCACAAGGCTCAGGAAATAAATAAACTTACAAGTCTCAGGAAGCTCCTGAAACTACATGATTCACAAAGCCCCTCCCAAGGTAGATAATCAGTAACATATTTTTGCCAAGAGGAGACTTTCCTCCCAGGCCAGCTGGTCTGCTTGAAAGTCCTACGAGGAAGTCCAAGGATGTAGATCCTACATTTCTAATCTATGTTGGGTAGGCATGTGGATAAGGATATTAATATTGAATTATACATATTCTTGTAAGTAACCCCAATGAATTCACTGTTTCTCTAATTTAGACTTGGGTAGAATTATTTTGTTGGTCTGACCTTGGTGGCCTATCTAGAGTAAAGGAATGTTTGTTCACATATTCCCAGGAAAAGTCACATGGAAGTATGTGGCAGAACCTGGAGATTTTTTGTTTTACTCTTTTATCTGATATTAGGAGGTGTTACTTTCATAAATCTCTGAATCTGATACATTTTACTAGATTCCAAGATATGACAAGATAATCTTTGATATTTTGACTTATTTAAGTCAAGATGATTATGTGATTTATTATATTGCTAAAATATGAATTTTACTTTAACAAGTCTACTTTAGAAATACAATGACATTAGAGTCGATGATAATGGAACAAAGGGATGGTGGATGACATATTTGAGAGCTCACTTCTTGATCCCCAAGTAGAAGGTACAGAAAACAGACAAAAAAATAGCAGGAAGCTTGACACCTCAAAACCCACCCCTAGTGACACACTTACTTTAATAGGAAAAACATCTCCTAATCCTTCCCAAACAGTTCCTTCAACTGGAGACCAAATATTCAAAATATGAGCCTATGGATGTCATTCACATTTAAACAAACTATATATATATATATATATATATATATATATATATATA
>NW_026585504.1:61470902-61483402 GCF_907164565.1 Psammomys obesus | reverse complement strand
ATATATATATATATATATGGAATTTTCAAGGATATTTTGAAGTCCTTAATAATCTACAAATTAAGCACTTTATGTTTATCCTGGCAAACAAATAATGTCCTTTAAGATTAAATAAAATTATATGCTGAGAAGAAATATGAATGGCCCTGATGAATAACCAGGTTAATTCATTTATGAAATAAATATACTGTTCCTATATATCCATGTGTTCTTTACTCCAGTTCCCTGTTCTTGGTAAAATTACACTTCACATTGTGATACATTTACACAATGGAATACTATGCAGCAATTAAAAACAAGGAAATCATGAAATTGGCAGGCTAATAGTAGGAACTAGAAAACATCCTGAGTGAAGTATCCCAAAAGCAGAAAGATAACATGGTATATACTCACTTCTAAGTGGGCATTAGAAATAAAATATGGGATAAATATACTAAAATTTGTACACCTAACAAAGCTAAGCAAAAAGGAAGACCCTGGGTAAGATGCTCAATCCTCATTCAGAAAGGCAAATGGCGTAGATATTGGAAGAGGAGGAAAACAGGGAACAGGACAGGACCCTACCACAGAGGGTCTGTGAAAGACTCTACCCAGCAGGGTTTCAAAGCAGATGCTGAGACTCATTGCTAAACTTTGGTCAGAGTGCATGGAATTTTATGAAAGAAGGGATAGATAGAAAGACTTGGAGGGGACAGTAGCTCCAAAAGGAGACAAAGAGAGCCATAAAAAACTGGGCCCTGGGGGTACTGTTGAGAATGATACCCCAACCAAGGACCATGCAAGGAGAGGACCTAAAATCCCTGTTCAGAGGTATCCCTTAGAGTCAATCTCCAAGTGGGTTCCCTAGTAAGGGGAGCAAGGGCTGTCTCTGATATGAACCCAAATGGCCAGCTCTCTGATCACCTTCTCCTGGGGGTTTGCAGCATTGCCAGGCCACAGAGGAAGACAATGCAGTCAGTCCTGATGAGACCTGATAGGCTAGGGTCAGATGGAAGAGGAGGAGGACCTCCTCTATCAGTGGACTGGGGAATGGACATTGGAGGAGATGAGGGAAGGAGGGTGGGAATGGGAGGGGCTGAGGTAGTGGGGCCACAACAAGGATACAAAGTGAATAAATTGTAATAAATAAATAGTAAATAAATTTAAAAGACCCAAGAAGTTCTAAAGAAGCTCCTTAGGTCTCAGGAAGCAGACAAAGCACATATCTTATTAAGTCCCTGAACTGACCCCAAGCTTATGGAAGCATTAAGGACTGCTGGGAAGATGACAAAAGCCCTCCAGAGGCCTGGAATGGAATATCTGCTCTGTTGAGCTACTGACAAATCATGCAGCGAACTCCCCAGTCCTAACTTTCATGAGTCATCACCCATGTTGGGGTGGGATTTACACATGCCATTGCTTGGAGTGGCCACTGCTTCTAGAAATATTTCCTTTCCCATTTTCCTGTAAGTTACTCCAACTAACCCACTGGCTTACTGTGTTGGACTTTGGTGGTATTGTGTTGGTCTGTCATCAGTTTCCTATCTAAGATGAATAGACATACTGTCTCCCCAGAAGATCTGTCACACAACAGTAACTATCATGGTGCTGGAAATAAAAACAGTTACGGCTGAAGCACCCATAGGCTAGGAAGACAAATGAGAGTAACCTTTTCAATAGTGCAGATGGGATACGTCTAAATAATGAAGATCATTTTGTGAGTGTATAAGATTTGAAAACTCATTTACCTGGACACGTAAGATCACTGGGTTCCTTGAACTGTACTGAAATCACAAATAAGTTATAATTTTAATAATAAATACTAATACACATATCGAGGTAAGAGTATCCCTTACATATCCCTTACCTTACATATCCCTCATTTTTAAGAATTTGCTCTTTAGCAAACACAAATGTCAATTACCCTTGTAACTAATACATGTCTGGACACACTATTAACCTGAATAGAAGTTATAAGTATAATTTGAAATTAACATTCTGATTTGGTATGAGGGAGGGGTCATAGTTGATTGTTTAGTGGAATGCTGGTTTCTTGTTGCACTTATAGAAGTTAAGAGATTCAGTCTGTCAGTCATTTTTTAATTCATTTTTTTATTTTTTAATTTATTTTACATCCCAAGGGTGCCGCCTCCCACTCTCCTCCCAGTCCCTTCTGTCTTCTTCCTTCCATCTCCCTTCCCCACCCCCAGAAAAGGAGAGCCCACTCCTCTATATCAGCCTTCCCCAACACATCAAATAACATCAGGACTGAGCATATGTTCATCCCCTGAGGCCAGGCCAGGCAACCCTGCCAAAGGGAAGTGATCCAAAAGCAGGCAATAGAGTCCATGTTAGAAACAGTGCCCCACCATGCACTCACCAGGCTCTTCATACGAAGACCAAGCAGCCTATTGGCTACCTGTGTGCAGGGGTCCTACGTCCAGATCATGCATGCTCCTTAGCTGATGTCTCAGTCTCTGAAAGCCCCCATGGGGCTGGGTTAGTTGTCTCTGTTGGTCCTCTTGTGAGGTTCCTGTCTCCTCCAGGTCCTTCCATCTTTTCCCCAACATTCCACAGGGACCCCAGAACTCCCTTCCATGCTTGGCTGCCAGTTCCAGCATCTGTCCAGATCTGCTGCTGGCTGGAGCCTCCAAGACTACAATCAAGTTAGGCTCCTGTCTGTGAACGTAGCAGAGCATCATTAGTGTCAGGGGCTGGCTTTCTACTATGGAGTGGATCTCAGGTTGGGCCAGTTATTGGTTGGACTTTCCCTCAATCTTTGTTGCCTCATTTTTCCTGAACTTCTTATAGGCCAGGTAATTTTTGGATCACAGTTTTTTTTTTTTTTTTTTTTTTTTTTATGGGTTCAGATGGCCCATTTGGTAAAGTCTGTTAGTCTTAATGTAAAGCCAAGCAGCACGGGCCAACACCTAATGTAATAGAAAAAAAAATACATAGTTTTCCTAAAAGTAGTTTATAAATAAGAACTGGAAGTGATAACACACCAAATAAATGGAATTCAGAAAGCAAAAAATTAGAATCCATACTCTGTTTATAAAAGTTCAAATACTTTTTTAATTTCCATTCCAGTACCAATAACAAAATTTCAATTGGTTATAAGTCCTGTTTTATTTATACATATATACATTTTCTCATAGTTTTTCATAGCCTTGAAAAGCAATGCTAAATCTTTTATATGCAGACAGGACATTGGTAGCTAAATCTCTCACAAATTTGATTTTTAAGTTCATTTTTCTATCAAGTTTCTTTCTGTAAAGTTCTCTTTGCCTTTCTGTTCCCTGTTTTTATTCTATATGTTGAAAATGATTTTCTTATAGTGTTACTTATAAATTATGCAGCAAGGGCTGGAGAGATGCTCAGTGGTTAAGAACACTTGCTGTGCTTGCAAAGGGTCTGAGTTAAGTTCCCGGCACGCATGTCCAGCAACTCAAAGAACACTGAAACTGCAGCTGCATGTTCTCTGAGTGATGAGAATTTCTAGTTGCAGAAGAAATTCCTTAACCTTGTGAGCTGCCCTCCATGGGTACTTGGAACCAAACTTGGCTCCCACAGAAGAGCAGGTAATTCTCTTCACTACTGAGCCATCTCTCCAGCTCACTGGAAAATTGATGGTGAAAAGTTTCCTGTACCTTTCAACATACTGAGTCCCATCTATTATTTCCACCTCCTAGATACCACTAGTATCTTGGTTCTAGTAATGAATAACAAAGAAAGAAAGAAAGAAACAAACAAACAAACAAACAATCTCCAGTCAAAGGTGATGTGTTCTGGAAAGAAAACTCACACTTACTGAGCAATATTCCTCCATGGGATTCAGGGGGGTTACTGAGCACAACTGTATGGATAGTAATTAAGAAAATTCTCGACACTTGATTTCTGAAAAGTGATAGATGAAAAGATAGAAATTCCACAGGTAAGGAATCAGGCATAGACAATTCACAGGGCTTCCGGCAGGTGGCCTAGCTGATTCTTAGCCTCAGGTTTACCCCAGCTCCATAAGACTCAAGCAATGCTGTGATGCATAGGCCGTCACTGATATCCTGCTCTGATTATTATATGATCCAGAAGTAGGTGGGTAACCACTCCCTAAATGAGGTTGACTGTGCTATAAAACAGATAAGAAAATGCACATGCATGTAGGTTTAATCATTTTGGGTCAGGAAAGGAATCATGGACAGAAATAAGGAATTTGCAAGTCATCTCTTGATGAGACAGTCTCCATATTCTCTTACCTCTTTCTTCCCTCTTCCTACATGTTCTATGTTCCGACATTTTGAACTCCAAGGCTTGCATTAGTTAAGCTTCTCATCCCTCTAATTTAGATTGAGACCTTCTGGAGGACAACCAGGCATAAAGAGAATGAGACACTATTGATGGTGTCTGGTCCATCAGGCATCTAGGCAGGCATATCTTTCTCATGCCCATAGCCTTCTAACTGCCACAACTACAGTTCCTTGGTTCTTTAATCAAAGCTGATTCTGTTCACACTATAAAAATCAGAGGTTGAATCCAGTTCCTAGAGTTGGAAATCTTCTATTTTTCTATTATCATGCATTTGTTCATCTTCACCCTTTACTTCCTGCTTATCAACTCCTCCAGGGTCTCCTACCCTCTCAAATTCATACTTCATCCACTATTTTTGAAATACAGAACCCACAGACTACAGTTAGAATTGCCAATATATACTTAGATATAGGGTTGACCAGTGTAGCATGAGGAATATGCTAGGAGTCAAGCCCCTGAAGGAAACAGACTCTCCACTTACCAACAGCCATAAATTGTCAAAATACATCAAATAGAAATGGGACTTTTAAGACAGAACTTCTCACTGAACTTAGATCTCACTGAATCAACTATCCTGCATGGCAGGCAAGTACCAATGAACCTTCTATCCCCACTTGCCAAGATCAGGGACTACATTCCACTCAGACTTTTGTATGAGGCGTGTGAATCCAAATGCAGGTCCTTATACGTTCAGGGTTAGGGCTTTACCCACTGAGAAATCTGTGCAGCCTGACCATGATGGTTTTTGATAGGAATATGAATGGTGCTTCCCTTATTATAGCACAATATGTACTGAATAAATGACCCTGATAATCTTGATTTCAATTATGAGTATGAAGGTTATTGACAGCTCCTGTTGGGAGTCATATCTATGTGAACCCATATAAGAAAGAACATTTAGAGTCTAGTCACTCATTCTGCCCTATGCAGAGTGATTCATGTAACACATGCATGGGGAAGAGGAATATTTCAAAGCAACATATAAGAAAAGGAGTTACGTGTTTTGCAGGCATAGCTTTTTTTTTTCTATCTTCCTCTCCAAAGTATAGAAGAACAAATATATTTACAACTTATGCATTTTAAAGACATTGTGGGAAATGACTGATACATATCTAAACAGAGTTCTGCTAGACATCTAACTTCCTGGAGAAAATTTATCTTATTTATTACTGTGGTGTGTGTATTTGATGTGAATGCATGAGTATGCAGGTATATGCCACAGCACGTGTACAGAGGCCAGAGGACAGCTTTCAGGAGTAAGTTTTCCTCTTCCGCCATGGGTTCTGGGGACTGACCTCAGGTCATCAGGCTTGCACAGCCAAGTGCTTTGATGTGCTGAGGCTGCTCGCTGGCCCAGAACTGTGTTTTGATAATCATTTGAAGGACCGAAGCATAAAAAAGGCAACTGATATAAGCAATATTAGCAAATAGCCAGTGCAAAATAATGTATTTAAGTTTATTGAACATACACTACTTATCCCTAGAGGAGATGGGAAAGTGGTGCCGTCCTTGATGTTTGCTTTGATGAGTTTTTGGTGACTATAGTTTCTGTTGGGCACATTTCTGGTAAGAAACCTGACCTCACTAGAAATGTTCCCTAATTGACCCTTGGTTTCTTCCTCAAGACATTCCATGCCTTGCTTTCCATTTTGGAGAGCAGAAGTGATCACAACCAAATCCAAACTGCCTGTCAGAAGATTGTTTTTGTATACTGGCGCTAAAGTGAGGTCTGAACTTGGAGAAGTACATTAGTTAGTGTGTGATCACATAAGTGTGTAGGGGGATATGCGGGCATCCATGTATTTGTAGATGTGTGTTTGTGTGTATGAATACAGAGGTAGGAGGACATCCTCTGATCTCATTTCCAGGAAACTGTGCTCTTTGTTTGTGGAGACAGAATCTTTCACTGATCTGGAGCTTGTCAAGTGGCCTTGGCTGCTCCAGGGATCCCTCTAGCATCACTTATCCAGTGACATGATTACAAGCACATGCCACCATGCCTAGCTTTTTTAGGTGCTAGGGATGAAATCCAGGCTCTCATGTTTGTGCCGCTGCACTCTTTTCTAGCCCACATTAGTCATTGCTGAAAGACCCAGCCTGTATCACCAGAGTTAGCAGATAAAAGAAGAGAACCACCAAGTTTTCAAAAGACAAATAAAAAGACAGAAATGTTTAAAATCAGCATAAATTTAATATATGACAAAATTATAAGAATTTAGCTGATCTACTATTTTCTCACTGCCATATGGGTGCCACAGGGAGTGAAGACCTATATATTTCTTGAAATGACCAATGATCTTCATATGAAAATATATTGTTGTGCTCTATTGTTTAAACATAGTTCACAATTTTTAACGTGTGTGCATGTGCTTGTGTGCACTAGCGTGCATGAGTGTGGGTGTGTGGGCAGTGGCCACATAGGCCAGAAGAGGACGTAACGGCAGTTTTGAGACATCCAGCATAGGTGCGAGGAAGGATGTTACTTGCTGGCTTGCTCCTGACAGCCTCCTCAGCCTGCATCATACAGGACACAGGACCACCTGCCCAGGAGTAGCACCACCCAAAATGAAACGGGAACTCCTACATCGAGCATTAATCAAGGAAATGCACCACGAACTTGCCTTGTCAAGTCTTATGAAGACACTTAGTCTATCAGATTTCCTCTTCTCTAAGGACTCCAGCTTGTGTGACAAAGAACCTGACCTGGGACAGGCTGTTTAACATCCTAAGGCTGATCAGCACAGAGAAGCACAAAGGCATGTGGTTTATGAGATGCGCCACCGACCCATTGAGGGAACAGAGGAAAATATTACTGCAGAGCTTGCATCGGGGACTCCATAAAACAAACATATTTCCCATCGTGTTCACACTCCCCAAATAACAAACAAAGACAGATGGGGTAAACAGTCCTGCCAGTGGAACCTTCCAGTCCCACACTTGACTCCATCGTGCACATTTCTCACACCCAACTTAAAAAGCACACCTGAAAGCCGGGCACAGTGCTGCATGCCTATAATCCCAGCACTCAAAGCACTCGAGGAGGCAGAGGCAGGCAGATCTGAGAGTGCGAGGCCAGCCTGGTCTACAAAGCAAGTACAGGACAGCCAAGGCTACACGGAGAAACCCTGCCTAGAAAAACCAAACCTAAAGAAAAGAAGAAAAAGCACACATAAACTCATGTATAATAAACACCTTCATATTTTATAGAATGTAATTTCATATATCACTTATGTTTATTTAACATATAATCTAATAAACTATATAAATAAATACAGTGTGGATTTTTTTTAGTATTGATTTTTTAAATGAAAATTTCCCATAAAATGTTATAAAAATTAAAAATTTACATAATAATCTTATATATTTTTGAGTTTTTTTATGTTATCAAACTATAGATTTAATATACATGTTTATGCAATATTTTTTATATTTTATAAATTTACATTATTCATATTTTTAAAATATTTAGTTTAAAATATAAACAAGTCTTGTTTAAGCAGCTATACTGTTGACATCATAGAAGACATCTTGGTCCTCTGGCTTTTACAGTCTTTCTACTCCTCTTCAATGTTTTTTGAGTCTTAGGTATAAGTGTTATACATGTACAAACAACATCAGGATAAAGAAACAAAGACAGTTCACATGCCAGTATTGATGAGGGAAATGCCATAGGGTTCTGATCCTACATGAAGAGCTATAGGCAACAGAGGACTGATCAGAAAGAGAATTGGCCTTTTCTAAGGATGAGCTCCTTAAATAGTTATCCAATACCAAGTGCTTAGCCTTAATACACACATATGCAGGGAATAATAATAATAATAAAACCCAGCAGGTTTTATTTATGTGTTTATTTGCACATATGTTTAACAATAATTAAAGAAAGTCATGAATTTGATAGAGGAGAAACAGTAGGGATTAAAGGAAAATGGAGGAAAGGGGAAATAATGTAACTATTTTAATTAAATAAAATGAAAAAATATAAATAGGAAAAACAAAGTGGAAAATTGCCTAAACAGTGAAACAGGAGCTTTCTTGGTAGACAATGATTGGATTAACTTCTAGAGACCGAAAATGGATTGTTTATTGCACATATTCTATGGCACTGAGCAGTGTTCACACATGTGTATAGCTAAATATTCGATACAATGTTGAACAACAGAACACCAGAACATGCTTCTCCTAGAAACTGGCTCCTGATATATAGAGTCAGAGACACTGGAACACTGTGATGGGTCCATGAGTCTTTCACTATGTCAAGGCACTGTGTTAGATGTATTGGGAAAGTACATAAAAGAGGACTTATTTTTCATTGCCTCATGAAATTCTAAACTTATTTAAGATCATTTGCTATTTCTATTTAATGCTATCTCTAGAGGAGGTGATTGGCTGGACATAAAACCCCATATGCAAGAGAGATTTTACAGTCACAAACATGCCAACCATAGCTGCCTGAGAGTTACCTCAGCAGCACTGTCAGGAGACCAAATGCCATGTGTTGAATGCTAGCCCATGTTGTGTTATAGACAGGCGATTACTAAAACAAGAACGTAACGGCTTTAGAAAGTCAGGCTTCTGAAGTCTGTCAGAAACACAGACACAGCGATCTCCCAGAGACCTTGTTGGTGTTTAAAATTTATACTGTATCTTATTGATAGAGGAACTAAATTCCAAGGACATGATGGGATTTACAGAGTCACAGCAAAGGAAAGTTTATTCATTAGAGTTCTATTCAGGAGGGGATATTTATGATCATAATTTATTTCTAGCTCCTTCCTTTCAAAGATGAACTGTGTTTTGTTTTGTTTTGTTTTGTTTTCATCTCCTTGTCTCTTGCTCACTTTACAGGCTTGATGTCAGCAACAAAAAATAATGAAATTCAGATTGAGTGTGCAAGAGACATTTTTCAAGGAGGAAACCATCCAAAGCTTTCTGGAGGGTCAGAGATCACATGAAGGAGAAAGAAGGCCTGTAGTAGCCGTCCAAGCTGAGAGTATAAGTGGTCCAGTGTGCATGCCAGTCTTCTAGCTTAATAAAGTGACATATAGTTAGCACAGACAAACAAGAGAAAGAAACCAGCCCAACCCACTCACAGACATGCAAAACTCGATTTTATTCTTAATAACATATATGTGTGATGCATGTGCGTGGTACAGGGGGAGTGCATGTGAATCCAGGTGCTCCAAGATGCCGGAACAGTGTATCATATCGTTCAGAGCTGGAGGTACAGGTGGCTATGAGCTGCCTGTTGGGTGACAGTAGACAAAGGTGGTCCTCTGCAAGAGTAGCAATTGCTCTTAACCTCTACGCTATTTTTTCAGCCTTTTAGTTTTCTTTATAATTAGTAAGTATTAGTATTAATGACAATTAAAACGTAAGAGATGTATCTCATTTCATTTAGTGTATTTAATTGTTTGTTTGAATGAGGGAGGGTCTTACTGTGCAGCTCTGGCTGTGCTAACACTCACTCTGTAGACCTGGCTGGCTGAAGTTTGCACCAGACCCCTGCCTCACTCTCCAAGTGTCAGACATGGAAATCACATCAGTATGGCTAGTTGATTTTACAAATGCTCAAGAAAAAAATGCATGTTTTTTTTTTTTTAATAAAGTAACTGAGGTTATCAAGAAGGATGAGCAAGTGGAAGTCAGACATGCCAAGCATGTGTTAGTGGAGAAAAACAGGTTTATCTGGGAATGTAGTTGCCTCAGACAGCTCTGTCTGAATGGGCTCATTTCTTGAAAATGGGGAGAGGCTATGCCACACATACAGGAGTGGAATGGCTTGCTCATAGTTTCATGTTTTCCAGGAAGAGACATTGCCTTTTTTCTCAAAGTATTTGTTTGTTTTTCACCAAAGAGGATTTATTTCTCTGTGTAGCACTGACTATCCTGGAAGTCCCTCTGTAGACTAGGCTGGCCTGGAACTCAGAGATCCATCTGCCTCTGCCTCCTGAGTGCTGGAATTAAAGGCGTGTGGCACTAACACCAAACAAAGATTGATTTATTCTTATCTATTTGTGTAGGTGTTTTGCTGGCATGTGTGTCTACGCACCACATACATGCAGTGACAGAGACCAGTCAGATCCCGTGGAGCTGAAATTAGAGATAGTAGGTGCTAGGAAAAGACCAGAGTCTTTTTTTTTTTTCCTGAAGATTCTTGCAAGATAGAAGCAATGGCCTCCTGAGCATAAAACTCCCTTTTAGGAGAACTGAATATGTGTATTTGTACTGAAGGTTCAGAAGAAAATAAAGCATAGGGTAGGACATGCCAAACACCCTGAAATTAATTCTGCTTGCTGGACCTTCGGTGATAAGGTCATTTCTTTTTGAACTAAGAATTGCAGGGTTTTTTTTTTTCTTGCCATTATTTACCAGTATCTATGAAATATTGCATGTTAACTTAATCACTTTTAGGAACGATAAATTTAGGACCAAGGAGATGGCTCAGTCTGTAAAATGCTTATCAGGCAAGCATGAGAACCTGGGGTTGAAACCCTAGAATCTATATGCTTCTGGACATGTTGACAGTCCTAGTGATGCACAGATCTTACTAGCCAGTCATATTAGCTGAATGAATGGTGACTAGATTAAGTAAAATATTGTGTCTCAAAAAAAAAAAAGAAAGATAAGTATAATGTAGTAAAGGTAGCTAAAATTCAACTTTTAACCTCTACATATGCATGTATATATACATATATATATGTATATAAACATGCATGTACAACACACACACAGACGCACACAAAGAGAGAGAGAGATGCAAATAGTCTCCAACTCTAAAATGTTTTGACAATTTGGCATTCTATAATGTGCATATAAGAAGCACCAAATTAAAATTGTTTTCTCAGAAAATGTGTTTATTATTATCTACACACAAGCCAATAGGGGAGTAGAAGCCAGATATTTAACCCCCAAATCAATACCTGCCTTAGTATACGTAGCAATACATTTCATGTTAAGTTCTCAGCAGAGTGTTAGTATGTAGTAACGGTTGTACTCAATATTCCCGCAAGAGGCCAAATGGCTTAATCCAATTGTTTTGTGAACAGCAGGTAGATAGCTGGATTATTCTGATGAATGGAAACACTTTATAGCAAGCATCTCTGACTTCCCCAATTGCAGGATTTCAACCAGCTGTTTATTCCAGTTAGAGTGGGACACAAGAGTGTAACTATAAATCTGAAGTTAGGGATAACCAGGCCCAGTCATAGTAATAAGCATCTAAGATAGATATAAGGTATTTGGTATAGGGTTTATTAGCTTTCTGACATGGTGCTAAACTCTTTAAGCATAGTGACAGCAAACAGGCTTCACATTTTTGAGGATTAGATAAATTGTTCTTCTAACCCCACACATTCAAACAGCCTACAAGGTGGCAAGATGTATTATTTTATAAGTGGCTAGCATTGATTATTTCTTTATATATTTGCAGAAGCCTATGACTTCTTTTTCTCCACAGCTGTACCCGAAGCAGGTTTCACAAACATGATGGCGGAAATACAAAATCACTACATGATTACAACATGAGCTCTGTGAGGGACAGGACTCTGGGATTGTCTCTGGCCTCCTGGAGGACTGAGAGCAACAAGGACACCCAGCTAACACATACTAAATAAATTGTCCGCTTGGCTTTCAGTCTCTCTGAAGTTGAATCCCAAACTCGGAAGAAAAAAAGAGACAAGAGATTCAAATATATTTCTGGTGGGTGTGACTGATGTTTGTTGTCACTTAGTTCAGCCACGATGGTTATGGGATACTTTGGAGTCCTAAAAATTACAAATTTTTCTTGAACATCAGTACCTGCAGAGAAGGAGGCGATGCATTTTGGAACGAAAGGCTAATTCTATGACATGTACCAAGAGAGCCTTTCTGTAACCACAATTGTTCAGCCCATCTGACTCAGAGAGACTTACAGGACAATGAAAGTGTGGATCTCAGGTCTTCAGTCTTCATACCTGAGAACAATATGAGGCATTAGCTTTAACAGCTCTGATGGTCTTGGCTTCTTTAAAACTAATCCAACCTTGTGAACACAGTGTGTCCTAGTTTAAAAAAAAAAAAGAAAAAGAAAAAGAAAGCAAGAAGCAAATAGAATCAAACTCTACCATCTTCATAGACTGACCTTAGAGGACTATAGAATTTTAAGCTAGGTTCTCCACCCCTCACCACCTCTGTGTGTGTGTGTGTGTGTGTGTGTGTGTGTGTGTGTGTGTGTGTGT
>NW_026585504.1:61449389-61470892 GCF_907164565.1 Psammomys obesus | reverse complement strand
TGTGTGTGTGTGTGTGTGTGTGTGTGTGTGTGTGTGTGTGTGTGTGTGTGCGCGCGCACGCAAGCTCACATGTGCAAAAATGTATCTGAAGGCTAGAGAACAGATTTACTTGTCATTCCTACCCACCCACACTAGGACCTGGGACTCAGCAATGAACCTAGGCCGGCTAGCCAGAGTGACCCAGGGATCTACCCATTATGATTCCCCAGGGCTAAGGTTATAGGCAGGCACCACCCTGCCTGACTTTTTAACCTCATGCTTAAACAGTAAGCCCTTTTGCTATTGAATATCTCCCTCGTCCCCAGGTCTATTAAAACATAAGCTATCAGAAGCTTAGGGAACCTATCACCTTTACAAAATTACATTCCAGGCAGGTAGTCTATTTATTGATGACTAGAAAAAAACAGAGCTGATTCCATTGATCAGAAAAGCACCACCAGCCACTGCCTGTGTCCCTCCTGCCTGTCTGCTAATTAGCTAGCATCGACCCAAGCCTGTTTAGGCCAAAAGCATTTTCTAGGGCTGAGCGTTCCAGTGATTTTGCCTTTTAAGAATCAGGGCTGAAAACCTTTATAGAAGCATCATAGAGGGACACAAATGTTTTACGGTTGAAACCTATTGGGGAAGCAGACTTCTTCCCTGAGAAATCCCTGTTCCCTCCTATAGCACAGATATGCCAGACGAAATCTCTCATAATGAACAGTGGGAGAAAAAGACCTTGGAAATCCTTTCTTCTGTTCCACACAAAAGGGAGGAAACTTAGAAAGCTCCATGTTCAAGATCATATCACGTCAGTCTCTGATGACTCATTGGAGTTTGTTGACTAGGTATTTGGCAAACACTCCTGCACATTTGCTCCTGGCATGCATGTCTAACAGATGTTAAAAGGCGAAAGACTGACATTTTTATGGTATAATTAAAGCTCTCCTTATTTCTCAAGTGCTATTTAATTTAATTTTAATCAGAAGTAATAACCACTCATAATTTTTGTAATAGTGACAGTCCAGTTGTGTGTAAGAGATTACCTATCGTTCTTCAGGAAAAAGTCTTTCAGAAAGATGGTCTCTGGCTTACATCAACTTAATAGTTCTCAAATATATGGAAGCAATGAGGTTACACTAGCAGAAGAAAAGCCTTAAGTGGTTTCATAAACGGTATTTTTAAACATGTGGTCAAGACTCCAATATAATGCTTATTGGCTTCTCTAAGTATAGTGGGAGAGGTGGTGTGTGTGTGTGTGTGTGTGTGTGTGTGTGTGTGTGTGTCTGTCTGTATGTCTTAAAACTGTGGTAGGGTTGTATTTACTGGAAAGACCTGACTTTCATTTATCAAATCTGATACAAGTACCCAAGCAGATGATATTGAAACTAGATACTGAAAAACTCCCTGAATTTAATGTCAAAAATACTTAATTGGCTTTTCTCATTACTATGGCAAAATATCCAACAAGAATAAACAGAAAGACTAAAGAATTTGTTCTGGCTTGAAGTTTAAAGCAATATTCCACCATCCTGGGGCTGTGGGCAGGAGGGGGAGACTGGATGGCTGCAGTACATCTGGGTCAGGAGGCAGAGTTAACAGGAAGAGGGACTTGAGCTTGTCCATAAGACTTCCCCCCCCCCCAAAAAAAAGACTTCAGTCCCTTCTTCTAGGGATCCTCTTACTCCAGAAGCATTCCACCTTTTAAAGGTTCCACAACCTTCCTAAGCATCACCAGCTTGGGCCCAACTCTTCAAGCACAGGGCCTTGTACTGGACTACCAGACTTGAATAGGAACCTGGCTGAGGTATTTATGGGGAGTGGGGTATCAAATCATCCACTTCAGTCCTAGCAACACCATTGAAAATGAGCTCCTCTAACATCCACACTTCACTAATGTGACTCCTAGAGCCTAAGCAGTGAGTCTGGTTTGCTCAAGCGTCTGACTTTCAAGGAGGAGACTTCCTGATTGCACTTCAACAGCATGTACTCCTCACAGCCCTGCCTTCACACCGTGACGCTCTGCTTAGAAAGACGAAAAAGCAGACATTGCAGTTCTGAGCCAAGAGCATCAAATTAAGTTATTCTTTTCCTTGTGAACTTTCCTAATCAGAGCCTTGCAAGGATTAACTCACTCCTAGAATTTGTTATTTACTCTCTTTCCCTCCTTCTCTCTTTCTGTCTCCCTCCATTTCCCCTTCATTCTCTCTAGTACTCTCTTCTTCTGTGTGTATAAATAATTTTCTTTCTGTATGTATGTATGTATTTATGTCCATTTGTATGTGTCTGTGTGAGAGTATGTCACATGGGTGCAAGTACTCACAGAGGAAAAAAGTGTTCATTGGATCCTGTGGGCAGAGTGCAGGGGATTTCACGAAAGAAATGGGAAATAGTGAGACCTGGAGAGGACAGGAGTGCCACAAGGAGAGCAACACAACCAAAATATCTGAGCACAGGGGTCTTTCCTGAGACTGATAGTCCAAGCAAAGACCATGCATGCAGATAACCTAGAACCCCTGCACAGATGTAGTCCATGGCAGTTCAGTGTCCAAGTGGGTTCCATAGTAATGGGAAGAGGGTCTGTCTCTGACATGAACTGACTTGTCTGCTCTTTGATCACCTCCCCCTGAGGGGGGAGCAGCCTTACCAGGCCACAGAGGAAGACAATGCAGCCACTCCTGATGAGACTGATAGACTAGGATCATAAGGAAGGAGAGGAGGACCTCCCCTATCAGTGGACGTGGGGAGGAGCATGTGTGAAGAAGGAGGAGGGAGGGTGGAATTGGGTCGGGAGGAGGGAGGGGGCCACAGGGGGATACAAAGTGAATAAAATGTAATTAATAAAAATTAAAATAAAAAGCATACAAAAAAGAGATAGTGCTACCTCAAGATCCAGCTATACCAGTCATAGGTATATATCCAAAATTAATTGGATATCTTAATCATGATGTAAATGGATCTTCAGATGTTTTCCATGATGCTTACACTTGTGCACAAATCTCATTGTTTTTCCACCCAACTCAAATGGAGGTGATTTCAACATGACCTTTATGCCAATAAATACCAAATTTTCCATTGAGATAAAAAAATATGCACATTCTTTTGGAAAGGTTGCTAATCTGTCTTATGTCAAATGAAATTATCCATCTTATGTCTAAAGAGATATGAGCATACTTTTGTTTTAGTGAATTCTCATTACAAATGAACCACTTATCTTTAGCATAAGTACCTTTAGTATTATATAATAACATACATGGGCAATACCTAACATTTGGAAAGATAATATGATAAATAAAGGCTCATAAATTATTGAATACTTATTTTCATATTTTAAAGACTTAGATTAAATGAAATCTTGGTTTTAATAAACATTGCCAAATATGGGGTTATTTGGCACGTTGCCATTAGTTTCACTCAGTATTATAATTTAGAAAATCATTCTTTTAAAAACTGTGTTTATTTTTGTCACTCTATGATGTTTGTGTGTGTGTGTGTGTGTGTGTGTGTGTGTGTGTGTGTGATGTACATCCATGTGTATGCCCATGGAGACCAGAAGAGGATGTTAGATTCATTGGAACAGGAGTTACACATGATTGTGACCTATCTAAATTAGGTATTGGGAACTGAATTCAGATCCTCTGCAAAAACAGTACAGGCTCTTAAATGCTTAGCAATCTCTCATGGCCAGAAGAATGATCATTTCATCAAATTCTAAAATGAAATATAAGAAGAGACCATCTAGTACTGTCTGATATGTGTGATTATGAGTGACTGATGTCTTGGGTGAAATGTCCTATTCTCCCACCCTTTTTTTTCTTTTTATTATTATTATTATTTTATTATTAATTACACTTTATTCATTTTGTATCCCCCCATAAGCCCCTCCTTCCTTCCCTCCCAATCCTACCCTCCCTCTCCCATCCTTTTAATGTGTGATATTTCAACAATATGACTAGTGTAGTACAAAGTAGCATAAAATGTTTATTAGAAAAGGTAGATGTTAGGTTTTACCTGAAAACTGGATTAATGCAAGCAAGAAATTGAATTAAAGTCTCCAGTGACTTCTGAAAGTAAAATAAAATGGCATAATATCAAATGGGAAATTTCCTATTCACAAACATATATATTTGATATATTTGGCTGGAAAAAAGTCATTGATTATATGACTTCTTAGCCTTATTTATTTTTCCTAAGGATATCTGATAGTGAGAAGGAAAGGACAGGATTTGTGGAGAGGTAAAGAGAGAAACTGGAGAAGGGGAAAGTGAAGATGAGAGAGAAGGAAAAGAACAGGGAAAGGAAAAGGATGGGAGGAGGAGGGAAAAGAAAGAAAAGGAGGTGAAGATGGAATGGGAGGAAAAGTGGAAGGGAGTGGGTGAGAGAGATGGGGAGGGGAGAGGTGAAGAGGAAAGAAATAAGGAGGGGAAAAGAGGGAAATGAAGGATCTTCCTTTTTTTTTTTTTTTTTTTCTTGACTTCTGATGCTTTGGCAGCTGGGCCATCCTAAAGAAAGATTTTCTGATTGATGGTCTCTCCAATGTTCTTAAATAACAGAGCCTCATTCATACAGCAGGTCTCATCAAGGAAAGTTCAATACCACATAGAGACAGAGGAGTAGTAACAAAACTTATAGACTTAAGTAATAGTGGAGAATGAATTACAATAAAACAAATCTAACCAAGAACAAAAAAGTAACACCTCCCCCCACCGAAAACAAAGCTAAAGCAAAACATAGATCACTTGTATTTTTTCTTATTTCATTAATTTATTTATTTAATCACTAGGCAACCTGACAGAAGTCCCCTCCCTCCATTTCTCCCAGTCCTACCCTCATGGCCCTCCCCCTCATCCCTCCCTCTACTTCAAAGGGAGAACCGGATGGGTGACAGCCCACCCTAGCACATAAAGTGAAAGCAGGACTAAGCTCACTCTCTCTCCCTGAGTCCAGGCAAGGCATCCCAGCTAGGGAAAAGAGATCAAAAGGCAGGCAAGAGAGTCAGGGACAACCCAAACTCCAGTTGTTAGGGGACCCACATGATGACCAAGCTGCACATCTGCTGCATATGTCCAGCCCATGAATGCTCTTTGGTTGGTGGTTTGGTCTCTGTGAACCTAAAGGCCCAGGTTAGTTTACTCTGTAGGTCTGCTTGTGGTGTCCTTGACCCCTGGGCTCCCTCAATCCTTCCTCCCACTCTTCCACAAGATTTGCAGAACTCTGCCTATTGTTTGGATGAGAATATCTGCATATGTTTCCATCAGCTGCCGGATGAAGCTTCTCAGAGGTTAGTTCTGTTAGGCTCCTGTTCTGCAATCACAGCAGAGTTTCATTAATAGTGACAGGGACTGGCTCTCTCCCAACGTGTGGGTCTCAGGTTAGGCCAGGCATTGGTTAGCCTTTCCCTCAATCTCTGCTCCATCTTTATCCTTACACTTGTTGTAGGGAGAACAAATTTTGAGTTGAAGGTTTTATGGGTAGGTTTGTGTCCTCCTGGATCTACTGGAAATTCCACCTGGCTATAGAAAGTGGTGACTTCAGGCTTCATATCTCTTGCTACTAGGAGTCTCAGCTAGGGTCACCTCATAGACTCCCTGGAGCTACCCTTTGTCCCAGAGATCTTTCCTCCCACGGCCCCCTTGCATTGAGTCCTAGTCTCTCTCCCAGTCTTCTTCCCACTTTTCCCTGAATCTGATCTTCACTCCTGTTTCTCAGATATCTATTTCATTTCCCTTTCTGAGTGAGATTTAAGCATTCTCATCCAGGGTTTCCTTGTTAACTTCATTTCTTTGGGTCTGTGGATTGCACACATATTTTATTTAAAAATAAGCCCCCCAAAACATGATAATATGGATTTTGGTTTTCAATGAATCAGTAATCAAGAAAATTTAGTTTTTTCAAAGATCTGTTTTTGGGATGTTTGGGACTGTCAGCAGATCTGAGGCTTGCTTCTTCCTAAATTCAAGTCCAGGAAAGATGTGACTCTTCACAGTTGACAGGCTGTCTCCTCATCAGGAAGTTCAGGACAGCTTCAGTCCTTTCTAGGTAGCCATCTATTCCATGCAAAAAATAACTGTTCACTTCTGAGAATGACACAAATAGTCTCAGAATATTAAACATCAGACAGAGGCGATGGCTCAGCAGGTAAAGTTTCTATCTCTAGTGCACACATGGCAGAAGGAAAGAATTGACTCCCACAGGTTGTCCTGTGACCTCCACATGAATACTTTCACACATTTGGACATGTGTCCACATGTACACACACACAAATAAATATTGGTAACAAAAAACATAAACCTTAAATTAAGAATATTAAACATAAGCAGATATTGTAGCTCATACCTGTAACCTCAGTGCAAATCAATGTTACCATGAGTTAAAGATCAGCCTGGACTGAGACAGTAAAACCAAGTTACAAAATAACAGTAACAAAAACAGGAGTTTGGGTGGCAGCTATCAAAAAAATGCTTGCATGGCAAGCATGAGGAATTCAATCCCCAGAATAAACATGGAGAAAGCCAGAGATGGTAGAGTACATTTTTACCCCAGTGCTGCAGAAGTGTGCACAGGCAGTAACCCAGGGATCACTGGCTAGGCAGCCTAGCTGACTTAGTGAGTTCTAGGCCAGTGAGAGACCCTGACTCAGAGACAAAATGCCTAAGGCTGTCTTCTGACTTCTAAAAGCATATATATGTAACTATACATGAACACTGAAAAAGTAACATGTGGGTTTAAGATCAGCCTGACCTACATAGAGAGTTACAAAAACTGAAAAAGGATGTGAAACACAGATTAGACATGTTGGTGTCGACCTTTGATCCCAGCACTTGGAAAACTGAGGCAGGTAGATCATGAATACAAGGCCAGCTTGGACTACACAACAAATTACAAATTAGCCTAAACTGCATAGGTAATTTTCTTTTAAATGAATCAACTCATATCTGGGGACATGGCTATGTTCAGGATGAAGCTTAGGATGGTTTTCTTCTAGGCAAGGTTCTGCCCTTAGAGCAACTGGGGAAAGACATTTCTTTTCTTTTGGCTCCAGTCTTCTTGTTCTCTGAAATAGCATACAAAGGCTAATTTTGTGCTCAAGTTTCAATATTTAACTAAAATAGACATGAGGGAGGCATAGGCCTTAGTAGAATGGAACAAACAGTCAATCATAAAGACATAATCCCACAAGGTAGCATACATCAGTGTGGCATGTGTCTTGATGACAAGCTAGAAACGTGAGCACAAGTTGTTAGAGCATAAAATAGACCTGAATGGGTGCCACGCTGCAGGTTCAACTCGGTACCTGAGAGGCTTGGATGGTTTCTGTGAAGTAGTATGAGTGCAGCTGCTGGGTCTTGTGAGAGAAGACTGGGCAACTTCCAAAGTCACATGTTGGAGAGATCCAAGATGACAGTGTACCTGATCAGCATGCCAGCAGTGACTGCTGAGCAACTGGCAAAACCAAGCTGTGGGCCCCTAAACACCAGTCTCTGTGTTTACCAGTTACCACTGTTATGGCAACACCCTCAGGCCTCCTGACACCCAGGAGCCAAGGGAACATCCACAGATGCTGCTCCAAAGCTCAATGCATCTTCCTCGGGAGACAGATCAGACCTCTGGGCTAGCAGATTCTCCAAGATGGCTGTGTCTAGCAATAACTGAGTCTGAGCACAGTGTCTGGGCAGTGGCTGTCTCCTGATCTTTCCCTGGTGAAAGGAGAGCACTTGGGTTCCTAAGGAGTCCAGTTGGTCTACAGGATAATATATCTAAGGAAAGCCAAAGGCAGTTCCCTGAGAACCACCCACTACTCTGAGACCATACCTACCAATCTGAGGAAGGATTCTATAGGATCATGGAGCTTTCTGACCAGGGCTTTTTCCACCCCAACCCAGAACTTCAGCAAGCATCAGAGAGCGCAGGGAGTCTTATGGAAGACTGGGGGGATAAAGTGACCTGGAGAGGCCAGGAACTCCACAAGAAGACCAACGAAGCCAACAAATCTGGGCCTGGGGGGACCCGTGGATACTGATTCACCAACCAAGGACAGTGTATGGAGAGAACCTAGACCCCCTGCTCATATGTAGCCAATAGTCAGCTCAGTCTCCATTTGGGTCACCTAGTAAGGAGAATAGGGGCTGCCTCTGACATGATCTCTGTTGCTAGCTCTTCAATCACTTCCCCTTGGCAAGTCGACCTTGCCAGGCCACAGAGGAGGAGGATGCATGCAGTCCTGAAGAGACTTGATAGACTGGAGTCAGTTGGTAGGTGAGGAGGGCTCCCCCTTTCTGAGGACAAGGGGAGGTAGGAAGCGATAAGAGGAAGGGAGAATGAATCACTAGGAGTCTTGGGAGAGGGCTATGCTATGATTGGGATGTAAAGTGGATAAATTAAAATAAACAAATTAAAAAACAAACAAACCTGAAAGAAGTCACAGAAACCCAAGGGACTCTGGGAAGTATTACAGAATCTATAAAAAAAAAAAAAAAAAAAAAAAAAAAAAAAACCCTTTGTCCTGAGAACCAGCATTCACTACACATTACTCCCTGACTGTGAATGTAATATAAGCAGCTGTCTCGGGATCTTGCCACCATGCCTTTCTCACCATATTGAGGTTTATTCTCAAACTGTGAACCAAATCTTTCTTTCATATGTTGTTTCTGTCAGCTATTTTCTCAAAGCAACAGACAAATAAGCAATGCTGGTGTGGATCCTGGTGAAGATGATGATGATTTTGTGGTCTGAGTGATGTAGCTCATGGCTTGTTCAACTAGGCAATCACACAATTGTTAAACTTCATTCTAAGGCCAAAGTACAACAACATGTAAAAAAATGCAGTGTAGAGTGTCTTAATACCAGATATCACAGCTATGACAGAGCAGTCATTATTCTGGTTAAATTGCTGGCTGCCCTGTCTTGTCTATGAAATGAAAACAAAGCAATGACAGTCAATAACAAGTAGAAGCAGGTGAGTTAACCTCAGTTAACTCTAATCCTCATTAGCCTTCTTCCTCCCATGTCCTAAAGTGTGTAGTGTCTATAGGAGCCAGCAGCCTAGGAGAAAACATTGCCAGGCAGTACAGGATACTTGTGAAGGTGCACAACAGTTTCCAGGAAGATCACAGGGTTGTAGCTCTAAGTTTGATAGTTTCTATCCCTAAGCTTAGTTAAAATCAGTCCTTACAAAGTGAACCACTTAAGGACAACCATGAAACATCTCTAGAGTCTAATAAAACGTAAGTGATGCAAACAGGTGACAAAGTGTGTGTCTGAATGGAGGAAAGAAAAGGCTTATACTAAACAAAGACAATTTTATTTTTGAAAATATAAGTTTCTCTGTTTGTATATGCATGTGAATATACACTCACATTCATATAGGTGCTCACTCAGGCCAAAAGAGAACGTCAGACCTCCCAGGAGCTGGAATCCTATCCTGCTGCCTGTCACCAACATGGTCCTGGAAACGGAACTGGGTCCCTCTCAAAAGCAGTGCACACTCTTAATCACTGAGCCATCTCTATGGCCTGAGAGAACTGAAGTGGAAAACACAGCACTAGTAAAAATGTTTAACCATCGTCAAAAAATGTCAAGGCCTGCATTTGTATTCATAGATATAAGCCAGGCATTTGATAAACTCCAACACTACTCTTTACCTCTTGGTAAACTAGAAATGGAAAATTTTCAGGATTAGATCAGAATGTTCCAATCTGAGAGCTGGTTCAATGGGTACATTAGTTGCCATGCAAGTGTGAGGACTGAGTCCAGATACACAGAACCCAAATAAATGATGAGCTCAGTGACACAGGCATCTATAATTTAGTGTGCTCTATGAGGGAACTGGAGATAGAGATGAGACGTTTGCCAGAATCCCATCTGCCTAATACAGCAGTGAGGTGTAAGGCTGACACCAAAGACTGTTCTCTGACCTCTACATGACTGATCCCCTAATCACCTAAACATGGAAGAGAGAACCTATGGGACAAAACTGTCTTTTGACCTCTCTATGACCTCTATACTCTCACCACACGCAAATACTTGCACACATTCACAGACAATGATAATAATTATAATAAAAATTAAATTGGAATAACAATAAGATAAAGATTGAGAAAGACACCTGAGGCTGATATGTGACTCTACATACACACACCCTCACACAAAATAAACTTTTAAGAATTAAATTTTTTAAAAATGGGCTATTTTGCTGAGAAATACTTAAAGGCTCCACAGTACTCTTTGAGGCTATACCTTCATTGTTTTATGGAACCCCTAAAAGTCCCTATTCTAAATGTTTAATCATCTCTCAAAAGCTTCACCTTAGGGACCAAGCCATCGGCACATGGAATTCTGAGAAACGCTCACAAACCCTATTGTAACCCTTACCAAAATTCTAAAATACATTTAACTGACAATTTAAACATTATACAGAAACAAGCATGGAAAAAGCCAGAGCTTTCAACTTGCTTTTCCTAATAAAATAAGGCTTCGTAAATCAAAAGTAATGATGAAAGTGTGGGACTGACAGGAAAAAAAATGATAGACACTGTAATGAGCAACATGAAATGGCAAAACTATTAATGAGCATCTGTGGTTAAAGGATAAGGCAATTATTGTACGGATGAAAAACATCTTTACAAAATTGGACCAATATTCAAATATAAAGTCTGGTTGAGGGACAGAGAAGGAGGCTTAGCGGTTATTGAGCGTGTTCTACTTTTGCAGAGAAGCTGAGCTCAGTTTCCAGAACCCATGTCAGGTGCCTCCTAAGCAAGCATAACTCCCATTCCAGGGACTATGGCATGCTCTTCTTACCTCAACATGCATGTGCATTTGTGCACACGCCCACACAGAGACATTCACAGACACTTAAACATAATTAAAATAAGAGAAATCTTTAAAACCACATACATACATTCCAGCTGAATATAAATGTCAAAAAATTAGAAGTCAAAAATCAAAGAACAACCTAATCTATGTGTGTGCCTTTTCGTTGTTTATTTGAGCTATGGCACTGAGAAAGAAACAGCTTGATAGTGTAACTGTATAAAAACTAACACCTGCTGTTGAGCTATTCAAATATAACAGGACAGGTCATGGTAGGAAGTAGATATTCAGAATCTGAAATAATTATGCTTAGCAAAAAAAAAAAAATCTATACCCTAGTAATAATATTGTCATCTCAACAGGAAAAAAAATAGAAAATGAGTAGAAATCTTGAAGAATGTTGTACATAGAGCTATTCACAAGTAAGAAGTTATGTTATAAAAAGACATTCCAGGAGCTGGGTGGATGGCTTAGCAGGTACACACACTTGCTGTTTTTCCTTAGGTACAAGAGTTTGATTCCCAGCACCGAGGTAGAAAGGCTCACAACTGCCGTTAACTGTGACTACATGGGGACCTCATCCTCCCTCTAGCCACTCTTAGCACCTGCATGCATGTGCACATTCTCACAGGCACACACAACAGACAAAGGAAAACAAACGCACGCACAGGCAAACACACACACACACACACACACACACACACACACACACACATACACACACACACACACACACCAAATATTTTTTTAAGATTCTTAAATTTGTAATGACCAGAAAATCTGAAAGTTAAAATCATAATAAAATGCACTTTCCTAGCAACAGGTGAGCAAAAATTAAGTAAGTTGATACATGTAGATATAATTAAAAATACTCAGGTACCATTAGAAAGCATGTAAATGAATAACATAAAAGAAAACAAAAACACTTGAAAATCGCTGTTAGTTTGAAAGGTGATGGGGTGATGTTCAGATTCAAATATTTCCTTCTGTCCAACAAACACTTGTTTGTCTTAAGGTTCAGGGAAAATAGTCAGCATGGTGAACACTATTCATTACTTGTTTATAAAATATTTGCCTTTTTGTTGTTCTTTTGTTTTTGTTTTTAATTTTTTGAGACAGGCTGATTTACTGGGAGAGACATAGAGAGTGGCTGCCTCTGCTCCAGTGAGAAGCAGCAGAGGACTGAGCAGAAGGAAGGGTTTATATAGTTTCCGGGGGGGGGGGGCGCAGAGCATTACATGATGTATATTTCCAGGGTGGGAATTAATGGGACTTCAAGTACTGAGATCGGGTTCTTTTACTTTGTAAGGTGGGGACTGGATCTGGCCACTAGGCCAGTATTCTGTGGGTGGAACCTGGTGGCTGGAGGTCCTCAGGAACAGGGCCTGGCCACTCATTCCCTCTGAGGGGCTTACTGATTCCAAGACTTAATACATGCTGGGCAAGCATCCTACCAACAAACCCAAATTGCCTTCCTAAAAACCTGCATTACTACAGTTATCAACAGTGTTTCAGTGGAAATGTATCCTTAGTCATGTCTATGATTCTACAGCCCGTTGCTGCTTTGAATCAGGTGCACTCAACCAGGGGTCTGTGTGGAGTTACTTTTGTTTAAAGTCAGCGGCAGTAGACTCTGCTGCCAGCCTTTGCAAAGAGTAGATGGTGGTAAATTGAGAGAAAGATATTTTTCAGCTTCAGTGTTTCACTAACCTTTACTGATCCTGACACTGGGCTGTCAGATTCCGACATCCTCCAATCAATAACTATCACTCAAAGAACAAGAGCCTCTAAGTAGTATGCACGGCACCATGCCTAAGACTGGCACCCAAGCTCTGGGTGTGTGTCCCCAGACACTCAGAAATCAATTGTCAAGGTTGCTTCTGGCAGGTGTGAGATACCAACCACACAGTCTCCAGGGAGGAGTAGCAGACCTCAGAGTCCAGAGCTTTCACTATGCCCTAAGTGATCTTACATCATCTTAGCCCTCATTCTTTCTCTGTAAATAATGCCCCTGTCTCTGTGGCTAAAGAAAGGTCAGAGACAGATATTTTTCAATGCTATCAGGTTTAGAATTCCTGAAGGATTTTAAGTTTTGAAAACCTATGTCAAGGGGATACATCTCTGCTCTGTGAGGGCTTTTGTGGATGGGAAAGACTGGTTTTATACTTTAGATATTTTTCTATTTTCTTTAAAATCTGCCTCCCAGTTTGTCCGATGCATAGACCAAATGCAATGAACAATGAAATACAAAGGATGCCCGAAGCCGTCCAAATCGTAGGGGAGCCAGCTTCTTCAGACTTCTGGTTCATCACAGGTTAGAAAAGCCTGTTACGAATCTTGAGGAACCAGTGATGGGGTCTGTGTTTCTAAGCAACAGGAGTTTTTCAGTTGAAGATAACTTTATGGAAACTTCATTCCCCTAGAATAGAAGGATTTTAAATTAAGCAAAGCTCAGAGACCCTGAAGCCTGGCCCTCCAGCTAGCCTTTCTTTTGATGAAAATATTTCTGAGATGCATTACATCCTTTCTGTCTTAGATTGTTAGGCTGAGATTTTAAAATATTTTATCCTTGACACCAAATAGTATAATATGGGCAGCTGGAATGGTTGATATTGATTGAGGCTGGCAGGATCTAGAATCACCTGGGAGACAAGCCCTCTTTGTGTGCCTGTGAGGGAGCGTCTTCATTGGGTTGGTTGAGGTAGGAAGACCCACTCTAAATGTTAGCAGCACAGTTAGCTAGGGGCCTGGACTTAATAGTAGGAAGTGAGAAGTAGGAAGTGAGCTGAACATGGCAGTCATCCCTCTGCTTCCTGACTGGGTGCAGTGTGACCCCCTCCTGTCCAAGCCTCCTTCTGCCACCAATGACCCTCCATGATGAAATTCACCCTCAAACTGTGAGGCAGAAAGCCCCCTGCTGCTTTAAGTTGCCTTTGTCGGATATTTTGTTATAGCAATGAGAACAATAACTAAATTGAACACTGTAATTGTTACCAAGTTTACATGTCACCATCTATGCCCCGCCCAGGTCTTACCACAGACTTTCAATAAGGCAATTAAAAGAATCAAATTGTTTGTGGAAGGGAGAGAAAGGAGATTTCTTTAATGTGTCCACATTGGGAAGAGGTCCATCTTCAGGGTCCTGGAGTGAGATTAAAGCTTACATAGAAGCCAAAGGAAATGCACATCTAAGCACTGTCAAGCAAGGTATGGTCCCAACCATCATCACCCACCACTGTTGGAGCTTTGGTTTCACCTCCATGGGGGACTTACAGTGTTCTATAGGACAATCCTCTAAACCAACCTGTTGCCACCTTCAAGAGTTTGGAATCACCCAATTTGCAAAAAGTCATCACAGTTGACATTCTTGTTGACATTTCTACTTGAAAGTAAAGAAAGGGAAGAGTCATGAGATCCTCACTTGAGGAATCAACCACCCTCCCGACCAGTAGTAGGCAATTTTTCCCTAAGTGAACCTGGCCTGAGGTCTCTGGGAAGGGTTAAAGAATGTAGTGGGAAGGATGAGGGGGAACTTCATCTACACAGCCATGGGGAGTCATCATTCATTCGTGTTGGTTACGACCTTCAAATACAGATACTTTAAGGTACCTACAGTCCTGCCTGTAACCCTTCATCCATGCTCTGGAAGTAAGCCAAATAAGCTCAGTCATTCCCTAGAGTGAACTTTGGTGCAGCTGTACCTTGTTTTGCTGTTGGCTCCTATCTCCACCCACACACAGCAGGAGCAGTCTAGATGTGAGCAGCCTCGCTTGCCCTTTAAAATGGTGCTGGGGTTTCTCACTTGGGTCCTCATGCTTATACAGCAAGTGCTCTTCTACACGAACCCACCTACTACAAATTTTCTTTGTTGAATTATTTGACTATTTTCAGCTTAACACATTTACAACTCGGAAAATAGAAAATTAAGCAGGTGTATGAAATGTCTAGAATATATGATTCAAGAGGCATGAAGACTGATTTACGGGGGTGAAAACATTTGTTGGAAGTGTTACTAATGCCATAGGCATAAAGTGGCATAGGGAGAACACTGAAGAAAAATCAGGCCCTTCCTGAGTAGGGTCTCTTCTTATAGGTCTCTGAAGAAGGGGTCTTCAAAGCAAGACTCTATAAACAGCAAGGCCCTCTGATTGCACAAAAGGCTCCAGAGAAGGGGCAGGGGAGATGTATAGCCACAGATGCCACAGGTGGCCCTTTGATGTGTCCAAGATAGAACACCCAGATTCCGCTAGCTAGAAAGTCTCAGCAGAATCCTCAGTAGGTGCCTGTCAGTATTTTTGAGAAGGGAGACGTTAGCAGTATTCAGGGCTGGATTCTAACAGGTATAAAATAGTAAAGTTTGGTTAATGTCTAAATTGTAAGTGTATAGTTAACCAAACAACTACAGACTCACATGTTGGAAATCAACTGTGCTCTTCCAGAGTACAACTTTGAGCTTATTCACCAGCACAGCCTGCATGAGAGAATCATTCCAAGACACACTCCCAGCTCACTTGCTGGTCCTGGCTTTGCATTTGGCTTATATGGTATGGATTCCTTTGAGATAATATTTTTCTCAGCATAATGGTAATGTGTGCCAGATTCAAACATGTTACTGTATCTTTTTTTTTTCTTTTTTTTGTGGATGTGACCATGTGTGTGTGAGCATACACACCCATTCATGAATATGTGGAAGCTGAAGTTGGATTTCTGGACATTTCTTGATTTTTTTCTCTACTTATATTTTGAGACAGTCTCTCAATAAACATGGAGCTTACTAAACCTGGCTCACTGGGATTCTCTTATTTCTGCCTTCCCAACACAGGGTTCATACATAGTATCCAGCTTTTAAAAAATGCAAGCAATGAGGATTTGAACTCAATGCTCATACTTACATATCAAATGTTTTATCCACTAAGCAGACACTCCAGCCCATGCGACTGCATTAATAAACTGCCGTGTAGTAGTCTTTGGTATGAAATAGACCATACTATCTCCATCTGTTTTTTGTTTTTTAATCTATGAAGATTAGGATAAATTGTAGTGTTTGATATTATGAATAAAACTAGTGTGTGCTTACTTTTTAGCAGACACATCAACTCTGTATTTCAGTATACATAATTTCAGAGAGAGTTGTACCAGGTAATGCTATTAACTACAATTACAAAGTATCTGAATGATTTTTATCTCTAATTGCAATGCATTCAACTTCCAACTTCTCTGTATATCTGCTAATACTGAGCAAGATGGCACAGTGGTTAAAGGCCCTTGCTGCCAAGCCTGATAAAATGAGATCAGTCTCCTGGATGCATATGGTAGAAAGAAAGATAACTCGTTAAAATGATCTTGGACTTCAAAATGTGATCTATGGCTATGGCACATGTAGTACTACAAGCACATGCATGTGTATGCACACAGACACACACGCACCCAACAAACACTAACTAAATAAACATAAAAATTTCATTTAAAGTTAAAAGAAGCAGATTTTCTGTCTGTAATTTGTGTGTATGGTGCTATTTACAAGACCCAAACAATTTGGTAATCCATATAACATCAACCCTGATCCACAATTTTTATTTGGGATTTTTAGTTTTCTCCATAGAATTCAGAAAAGCAGAAACAGACATATGTATGTACACATATGTACTTTTAAAGTTTCATATTCATTTCACATTCTGATTTTCTGTGTGTGTCTTCTGTATATTCACAATCTTTTTTTGCTCATCAACTAGAAAGTGCACATGATTTTGTCTGTCTTGAGACTGTTAGCAAACACGTGCTTCCATTTTCAACAATCTCATGAGGACATTAGTCATCTCAGCCTGAGCCCCTCTAAGCCTGCTTGGGCTTACACCATATGAGGATTTGGGTACTTTTTTGATCTTTTTGGTATAAAAGTGCACAGCCCTTTACGAGGGTTACTAGAATTACCTAGTTCTGATAGGAACTACTTTCTATTGTAGGAAAGAAAGCTTCCAGTGGTATGTTAAATGCTAGGCCATGCTGAGCGCTGCAAGGGTCATCCCTGGAAGAACCCATTGCAATACTTCTGAATTGTTCCCATTGCTTTCCCTTTTTTGTTTATTACCTCTTTCATCAAATACATCTAATTGAAATCATTGTTACTCAATTAATTATAAACTCACACCCAGTTGACATACACTTTTGCTACTACTTTTTTTTTTCTTTCTCAAGTGTATCTATGTTCACTTGTTGTTCATTCTCAATGTGATCTTGTCAAAGCAATCAAATAATGAAAACTATTAGCATTTGATTAAAAACCAAGAATACAGACTTGGGGAGATTTGAAATTTGTAAATAAACAAATGAGATCTTAGACACAGACTTCATGAATGTGAAGGAAAGATATCCCTTTAAGTGGAATCTACTTTGGGACCTTAGAGAAGGCTTGGGTCAATCTCCAAACCCACATGACTAGAGGAGAAAACTGACTTCTACCACTTGACTTCTCACCTCCACACTGTGCACCATGGTATATGCGTGAACACTAGCATGTAAAAAATATGTAAAAATATTTTTAAAGACCCTGGTTTAGTTATTAAAAAGAACTCTATTTCAGTAATGCATCTGACCAAAGAACATGAAATATGCTAGTGTACAAAAAAAAAGGTTAAGAAAATTCAAGAGTTGAGTTGTTGCCAAAGTTATTAAAAAATGTTAGTCACTGTGTCTTTGGACTGATTGTCTGTTAGGACACCTTTCATTTCTTAGACATTGTTTGTGTTTTTCATAGAAAACCAGGAATACAATTAATTTGAGAAACATTGCTTCTAAAGAACCAGAATTTCTTTTCCATACAACTTTGGTAATGTGTGAGTTACTTGTGTGTAATTTTGTTCAAAATACTCATCAGGAAAAAAAAAAAAAACCTTAAATAAGTATAAGCTTATTTGAGCTTATGGTTTCAGAAATATTTCAGTGTATTGTTTTATGAAAAAGTTTGTCTGTGTGTCTGTCTATAGTGTTGAGAGTCAGGAACAAAAGCTCTTGGGATGTTGGTAGACCAGATGCCAAGAGCAGAGCAGACCAGAGCCAGGGTTTGTTCCAGACTTCAAAGTTCACAGTGACTTTTTTCTTCCATCCATGGTCTTGCTGAAAGGCTCAGTAGCCTTCAACATAGGGTCATAAGCTAGAGGCTGAGCATTTACAACACAAGTCTCTGGGGACATTTCAGAGCCAACACACACACACACACACATGCACACACACACACACACACACACACACACACGCACACACACTTCTCTACTGTCATACTGGCTAATCTGTGTCAACTTTGACACAGGCTATAGTCATCATAGAGGAAAGAGCCACGGTTGAGGAAATACCTTCTCAGATGAAAGGCATTTTCTCAAGTACGGATCAGTGGGGGAAGACCCAACCCACTGTGGATTGTGCCATCCTTCAGTTGGTGGTCCTGGGTTCTATAAGAAAGCAGGGTGATGAAGCCAGGGGAAGAAGGCCAGTAAAAAGCACCCTCCATGGCCTCTGCATTACCTCCTGCCTCTAGGTTTCTACCCTGTTTGAGTTTCTGTTCTGACTTCCTTCAATGATCAACAGCAATATAGAAGTGTAAGTCAAATAAACCCTTCGCCCCCAAACTTGATTTTTGGTCTTGGTATTTTGTTGCAGCAATAGAAACCCTGAACTAAGAAAGCTTGTTACAGGATATCTACCTAGGACCCTTGATTCAAGAACGGGAAGCTAAAACATACTAAAAATTCAATATATTTAGTCTTCTTTTACAATAAAATAACAAAAATAAAGTTGTGTGTATTTCGTCTTTCTTTTTAAATTAATATTTGCCAATAGTTCAGAATAATAAAAATGTGGATACGCATGCTAAAGTAAATTAAAACTCAATTTTTAAATTCATATTACATATATATGTGTGTACACATATAGATTGTCTTTTAGGTTCATTCTAAAACTCTCCAGAAAAACAATGTAAAGAACTCACACTTACACTTATTGTACTAATAGTTGAGGGAAAGGAGAGAGACAATATACAGATAAACAGATACATGATAGACAGATATAAAGCAGTTGTATATAGATGAATTATGAATTCTTGGCAAAGAGAATTCTCCATCCATCATGTGGGGCACATGATACTGAACTCATCAGGGGTCATCAGGGTTTGCTGAGCCATGTTTACCAGACCAACAAGGTCACTTAATACTCATTTTAATGTTGAGAAAAGATAAGTCAAAATAGCTACTCATGAGCAACACAAACAACTCTTCCTGCTTTGTTTGAAAAAAAATTTTTTTTTGGTCCTCTTCAGCCCATTTTTTTTCTCCCCTGTCTCCTTGACCCCTAAATAGAACCTTTACAATTTCAAGTATATTTTATTTATTTCCACATAAGATACTTGTGTAGTGGGGAAGGCATTGTGTATCCCTCCTGAGCGGAAAATAAGAGTTCCCTGGTTTTAACACTCCTATTTAAACTTTGTTTGTATGTGTTTGCTCTGTCAAAAATAAAGAGCGCGGGCTGGGGAGATGGCTCAGTTGCAAATAATGTTTAACCTGAGCTCCTTCCCCCAGAACTCACGTGAAAATGCTAGGTGTGGTGGCATTCCTTTGTAATCCCAATACTCAGGAGACAGAAACAGGGGAATTCCTCAAACTCACTCTCCAGTTACCTTAATGATCATCTGTTGTCCAGTGGGAGACCCTGTCTCAAAGGAAGTGGATGGTTCCTGAAAAATACACACACACAGACAACACACACACACACACACACACACACACACACACACACCACCCAGTGAACATTCTGACATGCACAAAATTATTCCCTGACCATCTGTGTTCTCCACACCTGCTGGATTCTGTACTGCAAAAGAAACAGAAACTCCACAGAGACTATGTGTTAGAAATTGTCAGAATTGCATTTGGTATGGGTGTGCTACAAACAACTGAGTGGAAGCCGAGAGAATATATTATAGCCATCTCAAAAATAAAACACCTAGGCTTACAGAAATACACACACACACACACACACACACACACACACACACTTATTTCTTAAAATATGTATTTTTACTGTGGTGTGTGTATAAACACATGAGTTTGTATGCCTGTGCCTGTGCATGCATGTGTGTGTTTGAGTGTGTTCAGGTGTCCATGGAGCCCAAGAGAGTATCAGTTCTTGCAAGTGCAGTTTTTGTGGTTGTGAGGTGCTGGACATGAGAGCTGGGAATTTCAGATGAGTTCTCTGGAAGAGCAGAAAGTGCTCTTCATCTCTCAAGTTCCCAGAACTAGTTTTTAAACATTAAAAACTATAATCAAGGGGAAGTGGGAATGCAGTCTTCCTCTCCCACAAATTATGCAGCTGGGTTTCGCACATCTGGGGAAATGGCAGTGGCAAGCACATTTGGAGTGTGATGACAATCTCACTCCAGGAGAGCTCACTCACCTCCTGAGCAGTATCTCCCTTAGCAGGAAAGTACATCTATGATTTCAATAGCACAGCTACTATCTAAATGTATGACCTTCGTGGGTAAAATGAAAAAAAAAATCAGTTTCAAGTTATTTTCCTTTCATTTGTGTTTATTTTTCTCTTAAAGAGTAAATATTTCTGGTTTTACGCATTAGTCTTTTCCAAGAATAGCTGAAGTGTGTTGGATTCCTCCTAGCCCCATAGTCTTTTAAAACTATTGTTTTGGTCTAATGACATTGTTCTTTGGGTTCATCTATTGTGCCAGGCCCTTAGATACTAACATCAGCAAACTCTCTCTCGTCCTAGTAGTTCACTTATATTTTCACTCTAATTTTACCTCTATTGCTCACTGATCTAAACAGAACTGTATTCTATTGTGGTTTGAATAAGAAATGGCCTCCTGCTGGGCATAGTGGTACATGCCTTTAATCCAAGTACTTGGAAGGCAGAGGCAGGGAGATCTCTTGGGAGTTTGAGCCCAGCTATGTATGCATGTTTCCAGGACAGCCGGAACTACACAGTGAGACCCTGTGTATATGTATATTCATGTATAATCAAATACATGAGCTGATAGAGAAAATTTCTCTATATATAAACAATAGAAATTTTCTCTATCAGCTCATGTATTTGAATACTTTGACGGAGGTTGATAGCACTATTTGGGAAGATTTTGAAACTTTTAGAATGTGGTCTATCTAAAACAATAGTATGTTACTAGGAGCAGAATTAGAGGTTGTATAACCTGTCACTACTATTTCTCTTTCTGCTTCCTGTGTGTGGATGGAATATGATGTTTCTGCTTCCTGCTTGTACTACCACATCTGCCTGTTCCCCTGTTTCCTTGCTTTCCCTATGATTATTGACCCTGCCCTTCTGGTACAGGAAGCTAAAGTAAAGTGCTTCACAGTAACAAAAATGTAAATCATGCATATACTATACCACAATGTTATCAGTGAACTATGCCTTCACAAAGATATGAGAACAGCTTAAATAAACGAATTAAGCACTTGAGAGCGTGAGTATATGTGTACTGTATGTATACAGGTGCTCATGGACAAGAGAGGAGGCGACTGGATTCTCTGGGGATGCAGTTATAGGCAGTTGTGAGCTGCCTCGTGTGTGTTCTGGGAATCAAAGTCAGGTGCTTGGAACAGCATCTGAGGCATTGCTTGGGCCTATGGTCTTCTTCTTCTTCTTCTTCTTCTTCTTCTTCTTCTTCTTCTTCTTCTTCTTCTTCTTCTTCT
>NW_026585504.1:61429748-61449379 GCF_907164565.1 Psammomys obesus | reverse complement strand
CTTCTTCTTCTTCTTCTTCTTCTTCTTCTTCTTCTTCTTCTTCTTCTCCTCCTCCTCCTCCTCCTCCTCCTCCTCCTCCTCCTCCTTTTTCTTTTCCTTCTGCTTCTTTTGATATAGGATCTTATTCTGTAGGACAAGCAGGCTTGAGCTCACTCTGTAACCAAGGCTTGCCTCCAACTCTCTGTGAATTATATGTGTTGGCCTCTCATATGCTGAGGTTACAACAGTGAACCACTATGCCCATTGGGGTAAACTATTTTTTTTTCATTGTTGTATGTGAATGAAATGTGTGTGGGGGTAAGAATATGAGTATCATAGCACAGATGTGAAATCCACTGGATAACCCAAGAGACTTGGCCCTCTCTTTTACTACATAGGATCTAGATTGGACTCCTGTCTTAGAGACAGTTTTATTGTATTTTTTCCCCTGAGCCACCTCTCAGGCCTCAAACCCCTGACACATGGCTAACTGTGGTGCCTATTAGCATACCAAAGTTCACACTGCCTGCCAGGCTCAAACAATACCTGTGGCTTCTCTCTGCTCTTCTCACCATAACTACTTCTCTAATCTCTCTAGCCCAGAGGCTTCACTTCCTTTCCCCTAGCTTCTGATTTCTACAAAAATCTACCATTCCAGTCTTGTGTTCTCTTGGTCCAATGATTGGCTCTTGGTCCCCTCTCTCTTGCCCCCTTTCTCTTCTCTCATGGCCTAGTTCAACCTGCTGGTCATGTTCAGACTACTTCTTTCTCTTCCTGTTCTGAACGCTTCCAGATGCCTCTGGCTGCACTCTCATATCTACAATAAAACTCTTCTCCTTTATCATACTTTGGAGCGGTCTTGTCTTCATATCATTCACCATGACACTAGTCCCGTCTTGAGGATTATTTGATGATTTATTTGAAAACTATGACAACTGTATGACTTAGCAATTCCATTACAAAATATTCTTCTAAAATGCTGGATCATGGTGTAGGCAGAACAAACATGCAATAGAGTATACAGAAAACAGTTTCAAACACAGTGATACAAACTAGTCTCTTCCACCCAAAATATCTGAAGAGCAAAGAGAGGTGAGAACCAAAAAGGCAAGAGAGAGTTGCTTAAATGGTAAATTGAGAAAACAGACAAAATCCAGGAACACTGAAAGCTGGATTCACTAGGGTGATAACAGGCTCCAGCTCTGAGATTTTAGTGATCTAGAAGAAAATGAGGAGTTTCCTGCTCTGGGGATGTGTCCCAGCTTCATTTCCTTTGCTATGATAAAATGCCCTGAAAAGAGGTAACTTAGGACTTAATTTAGCTTACTTTTCCAGGTTATAATCCATGGTTCCTAAGAAGTCAAGGCAACTAGAGCTTAAAGTAGCTACTCATATCACATCTCCAGTAAAGAGCAGAAATCAACGTGAAGCTTGCACAGTGTTCAATTAGCTTTATCTACTCTTGTACAGTCCAGAGTCCCAAACTACGGAATGGTGCCATCTACTTTCAGGCTATTTTCCACATCTATTAAGGCAATCAAGACAACACTTATAGACATGTCCCAACCTGACGTAAATAATCCATCACTGGCACTTTCATTCTTGCTGTTTCTAGATTGTATGGATTTGGCAACTGCAGCTGATCATGACATGCTGCAAATTCAAGAGAATGAGGGTCTCTGGGAGCAAATTGAGCAGAAGCAAAACTTTATAAGGAAGACTTGCACGTTACCTGGCGACCCTCAACTCTCAAAATAGTCACAGGTAGTCAGGTAGCTGACACCTGGATGCAAACAGACTGCCACCAGCCTGCCAGCCACAACCAATGATTTTCATTCACCCTGAAAATCCCTTTCCACTCCCCAAGGTTTATACAGCCCTTACCACCTTAAATAAACTCGCACAAGCTGTTTCTTTGATTGATTGTATAAGAGCTGCTATTTTACTGAGCTGTAACACTTGAAGGGCTGTTTTGGAGAAGGCTTCCTTTCTGGATATTCACCACTGGACCCCCGGACCTGCTTGCCTTGTTGCTCCTGATGCCCACTCCCAAACTGTTCCTACCCAGGCTTTCCCACAGTGTTGGCCAACCGACTGCTCCTGTTCCCTTTCCTCCTGGCAAGGGCTTTAATGGCCTGAAAGGGATATAACTCTCCTTGAAGAAGGCATTTTCCCAGGTGGACCTGGATCCTGCAGGCCTCATGCATTCTGGACTCTGCTTCATTCTTCCCAGCTTGGTATTGAGTGGCATCTGGACACCCCAATAAAGTAGGCAAAATTTAGAACCACAGTGCTGAGAACGAACTTGCCATACCTCTACTCCTCCAGATCTCAATGGAGTAACTGAAACCCTATTGTCAAAATACTCTGCTAGGGAAATCAAAAATTTCAGAACTGAGACTTGTGTAGACCCCATGGATCTTACCTATACCCTGTCAATTAAACAGGCAGGTCACAGAAAGGTGAAACAGATGCAGAAGCTGACCATGATAGCTAACCCCCATTATTCACTTGGTGAGATTTTTAGAATGTGCTATGAAAACAGACCTTTGAGCATGCCTACCAGGGAATTCCTAGATGAAGATTAATCGGAGTGTAAAGAACCACCGTAAATGTAGGTGGCACAATTTCACTGGCTAAAGTCCTGGATTGAGTTAAAGAGAGAAAAGCAAGCTGAGAATCAGTATCCCCTTTTCTCATTTCCTGACTACAGAGGCAATGTTGACCAACTGCCTCATGCTCCTGCCACCAACACAGACAATATCTTCAAAGTGTGAGCCAAAATAAACCCTTCCTGCATTTTTTGTCAGCTACTGGGTGACAGTAGACAGAAAAGCAATTAGTAACATTAAAAGCAACTAATTACTGACAAAAATTATGTACACACAAACACACATGCCCACAAACACAAAGGCACCTAGACAGCTCGACTTTCAGTTTAGTTTACCATTCTTCCTCTGTACCCAAGAACTATAAGTCCTTGGTGTAAAAGCAGCCAGCATCTGGGTAACATGTGGCACTCAACACAGCACAGAGGGCTTCACAGGAGAAGGAAGGAGGGACGAAAGGGAGCAACGCCTGGTAGAGATGGCTCCACATGCGGAAACCTGTGCAGCAGGGAGGGCATTCTGTCCTAACTCCACTTGAGTCACACAGTATATCGTTCTTCCCTCCTGAAGTCAGCTTTGAACAAAAGCAAATGACAGGAGATATTCCTTGCAACAAAGAAAAATTATAGTTAATAATTTTTTTTAAATTCTCCATTGCTGGCAATTTTGGGGTTATATTTCACTTTTGTGTTTTAATTGCTTTGTTTTGCTTTATTTTGATTAAGTGGTCCCTATGGCTGCCCTTTATTATTATGTACACCTTCCATGGTATTTTTATCTATTCTTTCTCAGGTTTCCAATTCACATACTTTACCTCTAATTTCCACTTTACTCTCTTTTGACTTTTTTGGTTCTTTCAGTTTTTGTTTCTTAACTATTGAAATTCTTGGCTTTAAATATAAACTACACTTATCTTAATGGATTCCAAACTTCTCAGCTTCTAAACCTTGTTGAAAGTGAATTGAGACACATTCACACTGCATTCATATACTTGGCTTATTGTCAAATAATTGTTTTATTTCATAGCTTTTCCCTGTAAGGCCCAGTAAGTACCATAAGCCCATGTGAAGACTACACACATAGATTAATATAAAAATAAACAGAGTATGGCAGACACGGCACAACAGAGAAGACAAGTTCATAAGTCACCTAAAGGAGAGAAGAGAACAGGGTGTTAAATGCGGATTATCCCCAGGAAAGCATGCGGCCAACTGCGTAGATCCCCCGCATCTAGCCAAAAAGCCAGATGAGATGCTGCACACCTATACTACCACTATCCCAGCACCTCAAGGGTGTGACAAGAGGATACTGTAGCTTGCTGATGACACACTCTTCCTGTATCTGTAAGCCCCAGGTTCAGTGAGAGGCACTGCTTCAAGTGCAACACACACACACACACACACACACACACACACACATGCACACACAGCACCTACCACATGCACTCCTAATATACAGAAAACAAATGCTATTAAGCAGCAATAATAAAATTTTCCCAGTGGCAGGTCTAGACTCCAGAATTAAGGAGCAACAGGCTTACTGCTTTGCTTAGAACTGTTCCATCATTCCAAGATGACGTCTTGTTGTATTCTTAGGAAGAAAGAAGGAAAAAGGAATTAAAAGCTATGTGAGGAGTTTTGTAAGGGCCTATTGACTGTTGCGGAGACTGGGAACTTCCTTTACTTAGTAACCCATTTCTATAGCTCTTGTTTGTTTCTTTGTTTTTGTGTGTATATGAGTGTAGTAGGGTCCACAGGGGAGGTCAGAGGGTATCTTTGCAGAGTTGGTTTTCTCTTTCCATCTTTATTTAGGGTCTACAAATTGGATTTAGGTCATCAGGCTTAGCAGCAAGCCCCTTTACTTGCTGAGCCTCATCGCTATCCCTAAACACCTCTTTAAGTATCAATATGTATTTGACTTATCAAGTGAGAATTTTCAATGACTGGATTTTGGGATGACTTATTCAAATTCCATCATGCAATAAAGTGAGTATTCCCTTGCCATCTAAGAAGAAGGTGACACAGGAGAAACACCACAGGAAAAAAAAAATTGAACTTTCTTTTCTCTGGAGTAAAGCAAAGATGGGCTATTTATGCAAGTCAGATGGATTTTCCAGATGAGTTCCCCCCTCCCTTGGGATGTGGGTTCCATTAAGATGAATCTAAGGTAAAGGCATTGCTGCCAAGCCTGATGACCTAATGCAATACCTAGGATTCACAGTCTTCTTCAGACCTTCAAAAACATGCGGCCCCATGCACATGCCTCGCCCCTGCCCTAAATAATAAAGAAAGAAAGGCAATGAAAGAACTAAATAAATAAACTGGGGACTTGGAATTCATGGTGCACTAAGAAAATAATCTTGTGGCTGGAGAGGTGGCTCCATAGTTAAGAGTGGTTGTTGCTGTTGCAGAGGACTTGGGTTCAGTTCCCAGCTCCCCCCTCCAGCTGCTTACTAATGCCTACCGCTCCACTTCCAGGGAATCTGGTGCTGTCTTCTGGTGGAGACAGGCACACTGCCATACAGATGCTTAGAAATAAACATCATCTCAGAAAAAGAAGATCTTCAATGCTTGTAGTAAAGCCATTTGCATTTATTTAGTTTCTGCCAAGTTCCATTTAATTTGTTTGCAATGCTGGGAATATTTACAGCAATAGGGAACAGTAAGGTCTGTGTGTTTGTTCATTACACAAGCCAGTGACTCAAAGCAGATACCCAATTTGTTGGCAATTTAATAGAAGAGGGACTGAACCCCTTTCTACTGAATTCCCTGGCTTTCACTTTATTACATAATCATATTTAAAAGAAAAATGTCACTTTCTAGAGGAAATATTTGTATTCTTATCCAGTTAAATATAAAGTATAGCACTGTCAATGTGCTAGACTAATTCCCACCTCCTTTCTGCTCCTTTTCTTTTTGATCATGTTGTATCTCTCAAGCTCCACTATAAATTTAGCTTGTGTGCTGTTAATGTGGCTCTTCCCCTCGTTAGTCTCCTCCAGGCATGTGGCTGTCTACAGATGTCAGGCCCTTAGGCTGTAAAACTCTGGAAGCAATTTGCTTTGAAATATTCTCCTCTGAAGGCCCTTTGTTTAACTTGTGTAAATCTGTTCCGAGTGTCTTCCTAATTCTTTTCTTCTTCTTCTTTCAATTTTATAGATCTTTTGCTTTCTCTTTCAGGGTGAGGGACAATTTTCTAGTGGTCTTCATCTCAGGTCTTCCTGTGTGCTGCTTGACGTTTCATTTGTGCATGTGCATGGATGAGGAGAATGGTCTGTGGACCCCACTTGAGAGCTACCACACTGGCAGCTTGCATGGGGAGTCATGCATGCGACACCACTGGTGTTGTAATAGACACATCAGACTCTTGAGCCTTTTCTGGATTTCACACATTATTCAAATACACGTACAAAGACTATTCTGTGTCTCACTTACTTTCCTTTTTTTCTTTCTCCCACCCACAGTCATTACTTCAGCTTATTTTTGAATTACATGGTTTTCCCAAAGATAAAGTCTGTCTATGTTACTGTGGAAACTGATAAAACTCACATACTTATCCTTCATCTTGCTTAAGTACATCCACCTATTTAAAGTATTGCATGAGCCACAGAAGTTCTGTCCTAGAATCCTATGGTAATTTTTCTCTCAGCTTTGTTTGGGGTTCTTTGGTTTTCTGAGACAGAGTTTCATGTAGCCCAGAGTATTCCAGATTCATTATGTAATGCAGGATGGCTTGGAACTTCTAATCCTGCTGCCTCTGCTTCTGGAGTGCTGGGATCACAGGTGTGTGCCAATATTGCCTGGTTTTTGCTCTTGCAATGCTAGGCAAGCTCTCTATCTGCTTGCTGAGCTCCATCCTCTGCCCTTTAAGCTGTGATAAATCTACTTTCTATGGGACAATGAGATGTGGCCATCTAGAGCTCCTTGTTGGAGAAGTCCTTGCTTTATTCACTTGTCTTCAGAGTCTAGTACCTTCATCCATTCTATGACCACTTGATGACTATTGTGTGGCCATTGTTTAGTAAATATCACATAATGTCCAATGAATAAGATTTTCTCTACAAGGAACAAGGGTCTGATGGTAGAGATGGCCAGGAAAACGCAAATTGTAATACACGGTGTTAAATTGTAGGACTATGTTCTTACTTGAAAGGCACCCTACCACTGAGCAGCATCCTCAAGATGCTGAGAGCCCATGGCATCTCAGGAACTCAACTAGAAAGGCACCAAAGAGAGATGGAGTATTGCAGTGTAGCCTCAGCCGATGCAAGGATATAGACTTTTACAGCAATGTCCCACTGGGCTTGGGAGGGTTGCATTACCAAACAATAAAGGGTCAGCTAAAGAATTGTAGAAAATAAGGGGAAGGTTATTTAAAGTCTACATTTTGGGGTCTTTATATGTCTTTTTTTTCATTTTTTTAATTTTTTATTAATTACACTTTATTCATTTTGTATCCCCCCATAAGCCCCTCCCTCCTCCCCTCCCGATCCCACCCTCCCTCCCCTTTCTGCATGCATGTCACTCCCCAAGTCCACTGATAGGGGAGGTTCTCCTCTTCTTTCTGATCTTAGTCTATCAGTTCTCATCAAAAGTGGCTGCATTGTCCTCTATTGTGGCCTGGTAAGGCTGCTCCCCCCTCAGGGGGAAGTGATCAACGAGCAGGCCAATCAGATTATGTCAGAGGCAGTCCCTCTTCCCATTACTATGTAACCCACTTGGACACTGAACTGCCATGGGCTACACCTGTGCAGGGGTTCCAGGTCATCTCCTCGAATACTCCTTGGTTGGAGTATGATTTTCTGGGAAGTTCCCTGTGTTCAAATTATCTTGTTCTGTTGCTCTCCTTGTGGAGTTCGTGACCCCTCCAGCTCTTACTATTTCCCACTTCTTACATAGAATTCCATTCACTCTGCCCATCAGTTGGCCATCAGGCTCAGCATCTGCTTTGATGTTCATGCTTGTTTGTGCATCTGTATTCATTGTATTAAGAACTTTGAGGGCAGGTGAGGAGTATACTGTGACAAAGAGCTTGCTTAGCACTGCACACCCTGAGTTTAATGCCTAATACCACATACGTTAAAAAGACTTCATAGAGGAGAAGCAAAGGAAAAGTGGTTAAGAGCATTTGCTGCACTTAGAGAAGATCCAAAGTCCCTTCCCAGCATACATGTTGGGCAAGTTCAAGCAACCTGTGGGCTCCAGTTCAAGGGATCCAGTACCCTTCCCTGGCCTCTGAGGACAATGCACACATGTGCACATATACACACAATTAAAAAATATTTAAATTCCAATTATTTTGTAAGCTTTTTCATTCACGAAGCATAATCATGTTTATACACTTTAAAATACTGACTCATCTGGGTGTGGTGCTGCACACCTGTAATTCCAGCACTTGGGGAAGCAGAGGCAGGCAGATCCCTGTGAGTTTTAAAAGTGAATCCACGACAGACATGGCTACACAGTGAAATCGTGTCTCAAAGAAAAAAACAAAAAACAAAAAAACCAAAACAATGTCAATGCAGCCACTCCTGATGAGACCTAATTGACTAGGATCAGAAGTAAGGAAAAGAAGACCTTCCCTGTCAGTGGACTTGGGGAGAGGCATGCATGCAGAGGGTGGAGGAAGGGAGGGATTGGGAAAGGAGGAGGGAGGGAACCACAGGGGGATACAAAGTGAATAAAGTGTAATTAATAAAGAATTAAAAAAAACAATGGGTATGAAATTGCAAAATAAATGGAATCCTAAAGTATCCCTTTATGCAGAGTGACATCCATTTGAGAAGACAATGGATTAACATCCTCAAATCTGCCTCCCATTACCCTCCAGCAGATTGGATGGGATTGGGACACAAAGACCGTCAATCCTTGAGAATCTTGGCACTCTGTTCAGGCGTGAGCACACACCTGAGACTTGTGGTGTCTATGTGCCTTTCATCTTCATCTTACCACATATACTTTTCTCATTCTTCACCTGTCTGGGCTTGGGCATTTCTCAAAAACAGGGTTAGTATCTCTTGGTATCAACCTTTGCTCCTCCAGGACATGTTGCCTGGGGAGGACGAGCAGCAGAAAAATACAAGCATTAACAGTGAGGTTGGGCTGAGCTGGTGAAATCATTTATGCACTGATTCCTTTCTATAGGATAGAGCACAAGTTCATCTCTATAACAGAAGATAAAGTGGCCCTATCCATCCATGCTGTCCCCTGTAAGTATGAAATTTCATAGAAAACAAATAGAAATAGCATTCCCTTTTTGTGGGTTAAAAATCTCACTTCCGTTCATTATAGAAATGTTTACCTGTGTCTCAATTTCATCATCTATAAAATAAGATTAATGACATCCATGTTGCTGTTTTGACATGAATATGTGTGTGTACACTCTGAAATTTATTAAACCATAATTGATTAGCTAGAATATTTTAAAGATTTATTTAATTTCTTCATGTGGATGAGAAATAGTGTGTATATTAGAGTGTGGGTACACATGCCATACACACCTGTTTAGGCCAGAGGACAACTTTTGGGGGTCAGATCTCTCCTTCTGCCTTGTTTTGAGGCAGAGTCTCTTTTGTTGTTTCTGTGGCGACACATCTGAGCTTCCAAATCATTCCCCTGTCTCCATCTCCTCTCTCTCCCAAAGAATGCTGAGATTATAGATGCCTATCAGTACATTCAGCTCTTTGTGTGGGTTACAGGAATTAAACTAAAGTTCCCAAGCTTGTACACAAAAGTGCTTAGCCACAGAGCTGTTTACATGGCCCTTGCTTGGATTTTATGTCAATGATGTTTTAAAAGAATCATTAGTAAAATAAGTTAGCAGCATATTTATTTATTTGTCATTTTGAAGGTTAGAATGCTCCATTGCCTGACAGACACACAGCCAAATGTAAGCCTAGGGAAGGTGCTGATGTACTAGGTCTTCCCAAGTTCTATGCAGCGTCCATACTTTCCTCCAATGTTACCTGAGACTGGGGGTGGCTGGGTGAGTGAAGTTCAGTTCACAGGTAATTGCCTTTCATCTTCTCTGTGGAATCAGAAATCATTTTGTATAATCAAATAACAAGACTTTGATTGCAGTTTGTATCAGCCTAGGACTCAGCTCTGCTCTTGAACTCTGTCACACACTTTCAGAGGAAGGCAGCCATGGGGAATCCGTGTGCACAGTCCTTTCAAATTCTAATAAGGTTTCTTGAAACACATTTCAAGATGCCATAGTCCCTCCCAACTGCTTGGGAACTGGCTCAGAGGCAAGCCTCCTCTTTCATCTTCAAACAACTTCAAAGCTTATTTCTGAAATAAGGGTTTCTTTTCCTGTGGAATTCAAAGAACTCCATAGCCTCATGTGAGGGAAGGTGCTCCTGGCTTTTGGAAATGAGTTTTTAAAAGTCTCTGATGTCTTGATGCCTTCCTGAAGATGACTGGTCTTGACTAGCTGCCAACATACTCAATTGTCTGCACCTTTGCATCCTGGCCTACTTGCAGGAAGCAGAAGGTAGAGAGAGAGGCCTGAAGAATTCATGCTGCCTGTCTCTTTAAGGATGGATTACAGAGAGCCTTCTAAATAAAGGCAAGGAATGAAGGAGGAGAGGGAAAGGAGAGATGGATGGGGTTCTTGAAATATTACTTCAGAGCTTATACCCTGATGGCACAAACATCCCAGGCTCTGCCACTAATCCTCAATAGACCAATTAAAGAAACAACAGTGAAAAGGAGATTCAAGAAGACCATGCTGGAAAAAGGAACCAAGTTGTCTATTGACCCTCCAAGTCCATCTTCAGTGATTTAATCTGAACAGTCAAGGTCGAAATGTGGTCCCACCAATTCCATCTTCACCATCTCTCTCTTAATGCATCTGAAGGTTTTGCATTTCTTTCCTAGAGACAACCTTCTCTCTATGATCAAAATCCCAGACTTTCCATCTCCTAGCCCTGGGGAAATTAAAATTTCTTGGGGTCCATGGTTTTAATATGTCTGATCTGATCAGGAAAAGAGAGCGACATGTTCCTGTTTGGAACAGTTTCATTCTTGATGGTTGAGAAAATAAGGACAAACAGGAAGAAAGAAGGCTATAAGAGAGGAATTATCTTGAGTGCAAATTTCATTCAGCCTAAACAAGTGACAATTTGAACTAAGTTTCTTATTTGAAAGCTGAGATTTCTCTCTCCACTTATCCACTTACCTTGGCTTGTCCCCTGTGCCCTTCTTCCCCATGTAATTTGCACAGGTGCTGAGATGGAGAACAGCCAGACCAGGCTTGATCCACAAAGGTTGTTCTGCGCTTGGTCACAGCCTTCCCTGGAGGTAAACCACCTGCAGTTCCTGGGAAGACTCCTGTAATGTCTAGAGAGATGCCATTTATTTTTCATGTTGCCACCAGAAATGGTGGAAGAGAAGAAGAAACAGATTTATTGACGTTTCTTCAAAACTGTGCAGAAGACTTTTGTCCCAGCAGCGCCTTTTGAAGAATTGTTGCTATTTTTCCTGAGAGCAGAAGCTGGGTACCCAGACTTGTCCACCCCCTCATCTTCCTGTGTTCAGTTTCCATGAACTGGCATCAGGAATATTTTCACTACACCTGTGATGGATTATACTGTTTGATGTTTTGCATAAACATGTATTGTCTTTACAAAGATCCTTCAGCTCTTTCCAGAAAAAGACTACCCTTTAATGATCCCCTGGGCCACCCATATTTCCCTTGAGGATGACCAATCTAGTGAAAGCTTGACAAAAATCAATGATTTTGTGTGCTGTTTTTGTTTTTGTTGTTTTGTTTGGTTTTTTGGCAAGGAAAACGGAAAATTTGTCATGAAATTTAACCTCCAAGAGAAGAGGAAGCTAGTTGCAAGGGGCTGGAGAGGTGGTCCAGGGCGGACTCAGAGAGGGGCACAGGGGGAGAAGAGGGAGGGAAAGAAGGTGGGACTGGGAGGAGATGAGGGAGGGGGACACAGCCAGGATACACATTGAATAAATTGTAATAGATGATAATAATAAACAAAAAGAAAAATAATAAGACTATACATGGCACCAGACACAGTGGCAGATGCCTGTAATCCCAGCACTCAGGAAGGCAAAGGCAGGCAGATCACTTTGAGTTTGAGGCCAGCCTGATCTACAAAGTGAGTCCAGGACATCCAGGATTACACAAAGAAATCCTGTCTCAAAACAAAACAACAGAACTGCCAAGGGCTCTTCCAGAGGGCCATAGCTCTGTTCCCAGCACCCATGCCAGACAGCTCAAAGCTGCCAATAACTCTAGCTTTAGGGTATTCAATGTCTTCCTCTGGCCTCTAGGGAACCTGCATTCTTGTGCATATACCCCATAAACAGACATAAACACTTATACGTAATTAAAGTAGAATAAATCTTAAAAAGAAGAAAGGATTTGGAAAAGCAAAATCTCTCTATAGTGAAACAGTAAAATCATCTTTAGCAAATGTCCTGCCTTTGGCATGCACAAATATAAGAAATCATTGCCAAGTATTCCAAATCAAAGCAAATGAGGTATCAAAATAAAATTGTATTTTCCCTGATAGGTTGTTAGGAATAGGTGGAGGTCAGAAGACTAGGTTGGTTGTCACAGTCTACCCTCAGGCTCTGGAGTTGAACTCAGGTCATTAACTCGGTAACTCCAGCCCACATTTTACAAATTATTTCCTTTAAAGCTTTTCTTAATTACTAATCTAGCCAACATACTTTTTCCACAATAAATTTTTTTAATAGATAGGGATTGAGCATTTTAGCAAGAGTCCTCCCTCTTGATTAGTTTCTTTAGGTGTACAGATTTTCGTAGGTTTATCCTATATTATATGTCTATATGAGTGAGTATATACCATGTGTGTCTGGATGGACATCAGAAGAAGGAGAAAAGAGGGAACAAGTCAGGAGCCTGACACAGTGGACCTCTGAAAGTCTCTGCCCTGCAGACTATCAATACAGATGCTGAGACTTATGGGAAACCTTTGGGCAGAGTGCAGGGAATCTTAGGAAAGAAGTGGGAAACAGTAAGATCTGGAGAGGACAGGAACTCCACAAGGAGGGCAACAGAACCAAAAAAATCTGCACACAGGGGTCTTTCCTGAGACTGATACTCCAACCAAGGACCATGCATAGAGGTAACCTAGAACCCCTGCACAGATGTAGCCTATGGCAGTTCAGTATCCAAGTGGGTTCCATTGTAATAGGAACAGGGACTGTCTCTGACATGAACTGATTGGCCTGCTCTTTAATTACCTCCCCCTGAGGGGGAAGCAGCATTACCAGGCCACAGAAGAAGACAATGCAGCCACTCCTGATGAGACCTAATTGACTAGGATCAGAAGGAAGGAAAAGAAGACCTCTCCTATCAGTGGACTTGGGGAGGGGCATGCATGCAGAGAGTGGAGGAAGGGCAGGATTGGGATGGGAGGAGGGAGGGAACCACAGGGGGGATACAACGTGAATAAAGTGTAATTAATAAAGAATAAATTAAAAAATGTAAAAAAAATTATAGAAAGAAGAGTAGAACCTTGTAGATGTCAGAATGTTTATGGGTTTTCTAGTAAAAGAAAACTTGATTAGCACTACAAATCAGATTTGTCAATTAGTAGAAGATTTAGAGTGAGAAGGTTTAGGTGACTTACAGGATGAGTAGTGTAAGAAGTCAGTGAAATCTAGGTGGAAGCAGCTTAGCTAGTAAGCTCCCATTGGAGCTCCTTCTCTCTTCTGCCAGCCTCTGCATCCTGGCCCTTCTCAGACTGGTTGGGTTTTTCAAGTCTTCCTCAGCAAGGGTTAACATTTCAGTAAGATTCCAGAACAAGCTGGACTTCAGTCTAATCATCTTCCTTGCTTCTTTTTATTTCTCCATCTCTGCATCTGTTGGCTCCCTCTCACTGATTGCTTCTAGGCATCTTACTGTCGATTTGTCTGTGTCTACAACACAGCAACTTGAGGAATCAACCCACACATGAAAAATAAAGCACAGTCTCTAATGATGAAATCTGAGTTTAATAGGAGTAGTTTTCCAGGAATGAAGGTTTGATGTGTTGGAGACAGGTTTTCATGTAGCACAGGCTGGCCCTGATCTTGCTATGCGTCAAGGTTAACCTTTAACTTTTGGGTGTGTGGAAATATGGACATGGTGTGTATGGTGTGTGTGTGTGTGTGTGTGTGTGTGTGTGTGTGTGTGTGTGTCAAATGCACGAGTGTATATGTGATTCCTCATACCCGTGCACGTTTGAAAGCCATAGTAGAAAATCAAGTGACCTGCTGTATGAATTCTCACCTTATTCACTTGAAATTAGTGAGAAATTAGTTTCTCACTAATCATGAAGCTAGGCTGGCAGCCAGAAATCTTCATGAATGCTTTTGCTTCTGCCCCTTCCTCTTGTGCTAAGGTTAGAGGCATACACTCAGCCAGACCTAGATTTTTATGAGTGGTAGGGATTTGAACTCAGAGCCTCATGTTGGTTCATTATTATTGATTGTGATATACTTCTAGGCCTAAAATTGTATTTTGGGTAATTTTTCTCCTCTGTTTGAGCACTGAGATTGTAAGATGGTGCACCAATGTAAGGGGGGATAGAAACCAGGGTTTCATGCATAAGAAGTTTTATGAAACCCAGGGTTCCATGCATGCTCTCTTTAATGAGGTGAGAGAGGGTGGACTTGGAAGGCAACTCTGTCAGAAAGGTGCTTAAGTGTGGGACAGGTGAGCCAGGCAATTGGGAGGAGCCACTAGAAATAGGTGAAACTCCTTTTAATATATGTCTTTTGTTTACTAATATGTTAATGTGTTATTTTGAAATAAAATAAAAACAAAAATTAATCGGTAAATATGTTTTGCCCTCTTTTATTTTGTTTTTATTATTTAGTCTTCAATTAATGTAATAGAGGTAAAACCCTTTTTTCAAGCCTTAACACAGACAAGCTGTTACTGATTATTCAAAAAATATTATATATTGACATCATGTCATCTCTTGTAGTATATGGATTTTTAAAAATCTCATACTGCCTATGACACGTCCTAGTAATTAGTTATCCCCAGACTAATGAATTTTCTTCATGAAGCAAAATTAATTTGAGGGATTTAGTTTCTAAAGTTTCCAGGTTTTGTATAGTCAATTTTGAAGGGTTACTGAGAAACACTTTTTATCTCATTATTGCCCCTTACACATACAGCAAAATCTTATTCATAAAATATCTAATACATTTCAAATGCTAAGAGCATTTAATATTACCACTCACCCAAAATGTTGCCTCTTAACTAGACCTTTCCAGGTTTCTACACACAGGTCACATAGATTTTATGGAATTTCCTTTCTCAGCTATTCTAAGCTAATGAGATACATGATGCTATATGTACTTCAGAATTTCTTAAATGTCATTTAGACAGATAACACACCTGCTAAACAATACTAGATTTTAGAAAAGAATGCTGAATTAAAACAGTTTAAGAACACATTAAGCTCAGAACAAAAGACAAAAAAATATGCAGCATTGAGGAGAGATTTTTCTCTTGTTTCAACAGGAAGCAAAACCTGCAGATCCCTCTAAGTTAATAAAAATTAGACTTGACCAGGAAAGACCTCCTTAAAATCTTGGCTGAAGATATGAATGAAGAGATCTAGAAAAACAAACAAACAAACAAACAAAAAAACCAACAGGTGATGTAAATGCTGACCTGTCTACATGGGAATAGCTCAAGAAATCAGGTGAGACAGGAATGTCTTTGCATAAACAACAAATTTCTTTGGTTACCTGGTCCTCATGACTCACTATTATACGCTATTTTTATATGCCATGGATGGAAATTTACAGTTCGTTTATGCAGTCCAAATGGACTTATAAAGTTTGAGATTCATTAGCTGATTTATGCGCACCACACATTCCACACATACATTAACACAAAGATGTACCTACAATGTTACCCTTAAATGTTCATGTGTTTTCAAAGCAAAAGGTCCAAGGAGGAAGAAGAGACACTAGCAACATCAAAATGAGATCTCCTGGAAGGACATCCATGATCTAGTGACCACTGCCCAGGCCATGTGCCCTTCACAGGCTTCCCTTTGCTCTATTCTCATGGCTGCTTCTGTTATTCTTCATTCTAAATCTGCTGCTACTCAAATGCTTCCTAATTCTCCCAATACTCACCACTGGAGAGTCTTTGCTAGGGAGACCTACAACAGACAAAACTGAATCACAGGAACCCAGGACTGTCCACCTGAAGGATGCTGGACAAGGATTAAAATTCCTCTATACTTCAATTCCATCTCCACTATCCCCAGCCCTTTTCTCTGCTTTCCGTACTGCAACACAGATAACTGACTCCAGGAGGCCTCTATATGTGGAGGTTGAAGACACTGGGAATGCTAAATTAAATCTGCCAGTTGTGGTGGTACTGTGCTTGACAACCTTAAACTCATTTTCAGCTTTCCATCAGTGATCCCTGGAACGATCAGTGGTGAATGGGAGCCACGGGTAAGCTGTGCCCTAATGGTTGTGCTAGATACCCCATTGCTGACCTAAGTCTCTTGCCAGCTTGTCCAGATGTATCTTTACTCATTAACATTCTTCAATGGAAAATCAAACACAGAAAGAGTTCCAAGCCACTGCGCTCCTGGCTGCAATAGATCCAATATACAGCCAACCTCCTTCCCCTAATCAACCACCCCAATGCCTCTTAATGTTTTTTTTTTTTGTTTCTTTGTTTGTTTGTTTTGTTTTGTTTTTTTTTGTTTTGTTTTGTTTTTGTGCTTCTTTCTCCCACCATTATCAGCAGCTGCTCTCATTAACATCTGGCTTTATGAACCCCACATGAAAGTTACAAAACATTCCTCTCTTCAATCTACCCCTTCCCACTTGCTTTGTAGCGACCTCTTAAAGATCCAATCCTACATGTTCCCATAACATCCCTGTCACCAAGCCAATATGTGCCAACCCCTCAGCTTTCTCTGGTGCAATAACACTAAAAGGTCTTACATTAAACCCCCTTTTCAAGGTTGGTGCACCCTGTAATGATTGTTCACCAGGTTGATCTTTGTGAGCCTGAAGAACTTGCTCTCCAGCTGGGAGAAGACCGATAGAAAAGAGAGAGCTCCATCCCTCTGCTTGTCCGCTGGGGTGTCACCATCTCACCAGGCACACAGGAGCCACTGGTGCAACACTTGAACAAACACACCATCTAGCCAGTGGCTTCCAGGACAAGCTTGATTGGCCAGGCAATGGCTCTTGCTACGGACATTCTCAAGTCCCTTCAAAGACAGACCACCTCCCTTGCCAGGGTTGTTCTTCAAAACTGGAGAGCTCTGGACTTACTGACTGCTAAACAGGGAGGGACTTGCACTATTGGGACAAGAATATTATTTCTAAGTCAATGAATCTGAGCTGGTGGAACAAAACACACAAATGCTCAAAGATCTCTGGGGAGATTGCTAAGTACATTAGGAGCCCAACACCCCTACCCCATGGTACTCAAACCCTCTGGTAGCTTGGCTTCTTCCCCTCCTTGGCCCCATACTATGCCATTGGAGCCCTATTCCCCCTGGCATCCTGCATCATCCAATTTCTAAAACGGCAGATAAGTAGTATTGAAAAAAAATCACTACCAATTGGGATCTGGTTCATTAGCAAATTGTTCCCAATATAGAGGTTGATGACTGCAATGACACCTCTGCTTTATACAATACAAAGGCAGAGATGACGGGGGGGGGGGGAGCCGGGTGACTAGCCTGGAGCAAGAGTGAGGTCGAGACATGTGCAAACCCCAAAATTTCATCTTGAGACCAGCAGGAGGAAGGACTGTTCCTTCCCCTTTCTGTATCTGTATTCCCCAATGCATGTAGCCTTGCTGCTTCCACCTCTATTACCCTTGAAGTAGTCATGTAGCCTGGTGGCCAGGTTTCAGATTAAAACGTCTTATTTCTTTTAAGGACATCCAGCTAGAACCTGGAATTCCTCTCCATGCAAATGAAGCATTCCCAGCACTTTGGCCCCAGCCAGAGATGTGCACACACCCTAAAAAACCCCTACCCACTTTCCCAAGGTTTATATAGCCTTTATTCACCCCCAACAAAGAGAGCTGTTTCACTAAAATCTGTCTCAGAGAAGGCCATTTCTCCCCCCCCCCCACACTGCTGCCAACCAAGGTCCTGCATAACCCACTCACCCACGCAGTTAAGCTTCATTCCCTTCAGCCCAGCCTAGTACACAACTGTGTCTGTATACCCAAAGGGCAGAAATGGATCTGGCCAGCACTTGAGTTCAATCTCCAGCACCCACATAAAAAAGACAGGTGTGCCAAAAAATTATTTGTAATTTCAGCACTGGAAAGGCAGGGTTAGAGAAGTCCTCAGGCTCTGTCACCAGATAACTTTTCTTTTTTTTTTTCTTCTTTTTTATTATTATTATTATTAATTACACTTTATTCATTTTGTATCTCCCTCCTCCCCTCCCGATCCCACCCTACCTTCCCTTTCTTCATGCATGCTCCTCCCCACGTCCACTGATAGGGGAGGTCCTCCTCTCTTTCCTTCTGATCTTAGTCTATCAGATCACATCAGGAATGGCTGCATTGTCTTCTTCTGTGGCCTGGTAAGGCTGCTCCCCCCTCAGGGGGAGGTGATCAAAGAGCAGGCCAATCAGTTTATGTCAGAGGCAGTCCCTCTGCCCTTTACTATGTAACCCACTTGGACACTAAACTGCCAGATAACTTTTCTTATAGACCAGAAATGCCTTGTTTAACACACACACACACACACACACACACACACACACACACACACACAGTGTATGTCATCTAAGAAATCACACACACATGGTATAGGTCACCTGAGAAATCACACCCAAGCTTGCCCTCTGCTCTCTACGTAGGACAAAAATGCACCAACACACAGAAACACTCTTGCACACACATACATAAGCACGTAATAATAATAAAAAATACTGGGGACAGAGCATCAGATGGATGGAGTGAGTTAAACAGCTGTGGAGAACAGTGTCATTGCCAAGATTCAGCCATTTTTCTTGAATAAATTCTCACCTGGTTGCTTTCCTCTGAAACATTCCCCTTAAGATTTCAGTTAATTTCCGGAGTTTCAGAAAAAAGTTGACTTTGACAATTTGGGACCAGTTTTCCAATTGCTTTTGTGAAGGAGGGTTTTCAGAAGTCCTTAGTTTGCTCTTTTGGTTTATAGCTGCCCAACATCGAGTTTGATTCATAATGCCTCCTAGCTTCCTGTGGGCAGTGTGAAAAATATATGTTATGTCAAATCTGGAATATGAGCCTAATTCCTTCCACGAACAGTGATTGAGAACCCATGTCACTCAGATCTTTTTCTGTAGAAACTAAAGATTTACAAGCACTAAATAACTGTCCATGACTAGAAAGCTCTCACAATGTTCGGGAGACATGGGGATGGAGAACAAAAAGTGCATTTCAATGAAATTGTAAACATACCAGGGGCAAGAAAGGTAGCAGAGAAAGGGACATTATAGCAGTGTGAACCAAAGTTCCCAGAAGAAAGTCACATCTGTGTTAGAGATGCAAGGCTAATTGACTGACTAGAGCTTTTTGATTGTGGAGAGTTGGAATGTCATAGGTCCAGAGTCAATTTTCTTATGCTATCTTTATCTTTTGTAATAGCCATTAAATGTTGTGTCTAATATAATATCATTGTGATAAGACATTGTAACATGTTGGGTTGTATTAAATTCCTAGAACACTGACTTCTACCATCCCAGAAGCTAGGAGTGGCATCAGACAACAAAGATTATGGCACCTTGCTAACATCTGTCTACATCATGTTTAGATTAACACACTTGTAAGATATCTAGATTATGCCTTTGTTTTGGTTAATAATAACTTTTTAACCAATAACTTAATAACTTCACAAAACCATTTCCATGATGTACTATGGTAACATGAATTTGTGTTTTGGGCCAATCATATTTGGCTCAAGCATAAAAATTTTATTATTCTTTCTATGGTGATGTATGGGTTTTATATAAACAAAGTGTGTGTGTGTGTGTGTGTGTGTGTGTGTGTGTGTGTGTGTGTGTGTGT
>NW_026585504.1:61428721-61429738 GCF_907164565.1 Psammomys obesus | reverse complement strand
TGTGTGTGTGTGTGTGTGTGTGTGTGTGTGTGTGTGTGTGTGTGTGTAGGAGAGACTATTCTGGAAGGGAAACAAGCAAGCAGACTCAACTGAGCAGGATGGTGTATAATTTTTCCATTAGCCAGAATATAATAATTTCTTGGGTTCAAATAGCAGACTTACAACCTGTCAGTAATAAATTGAGAACAACCACCCAATCTCTTAAACAGCCCTTCCCACACGCACGAGAGCATAATATACCAAAGGTGCAGTATTGGCTCATATACCTCAGTGGTAATCACAGCTCTTTAATTGGACTTGAGACCCACTCAACAAGAGGCAAATCACACCTTGTAGTGGAAAGTTATCCAGATACCCAGGCCTAGTGAAGTCATGGGCATTGGAGACGAACCAATAAATACAACTTTACTAAACCATCATAACCTCTAACAATCTAGAAATTTGTTTTATACCCAAAGATAAGTGTAGTTATCACCCCTCATTATGAAAACTTGTATTTGAAACAGAGAGAAACCATTACACAAAACCACATTCAATCAAAATACAGAGTAGATACATCTACAAGGCACTTCCACACCTAAGGCTCAGCTCAGGGAACATTGTGGAAGACAGGGCAGGAAGAGGATCAGAAAGACATAGTTTGCTGTGGGATTATGTCTCTTAGAAATGTCAGAAGGTACATTTCACCAACATGACTGCCCAAATATGAGCTGACTGAGGACTATAACAATAGACATACCAAAGTATAAAGGGAAAGCTCACCAGGCACAACTCTACACCAAGAAATGTAAGCAAATGAGGAGTGCTGAGAGTGAAATAAAGAGGCTTCCCCAGTGAAGAGTCATAAATTAGTTACCCAATACTAAATGGTCTTACCTGAAAACATACATTTAAGTAACATTTTACAGACTGAGAATGTTTTCATTATGGATATCTGTGTTTGGTCATATATATATATATATATATATATATATATATATATATATATATATATATATATATATATATATATATATA
>NW_026585504.1:61370397-61428711 GCF_907164565.1 Psammomys obesus | reverse complement strand
ATATATATATATATATATATATATATATATATATATATATATATATAACATAAAAAGAGGTCATGAATTTGAAAGTAAGGAGTATAGGAGAGGGATTAGAGGGAGGAAACAGAAGGGGAAAATGGTGTAATTACATTATAATTTCAAAAAGAAAATAAATCACAAAAATAACAAATTTATTATATTTATGGGACTGGAGGAAATATAGGGGAGGGGAGAGAGACAGAGACAGAGACAGAGAAAGGTGACACTGAAGTACAGGTGTAGAAGTCAGAGGACAGCCTGGAAGAATTGGTTTTCTCTTCCACTATGTAGAACCCACTGATCAAGCTCAGGCTGTCAGGTTTGGGATCAGATGCCTTTACCAACTGAGCCATCTTGTGGAGCCCACATGATCTCTGAGTTTTGGATTCCTTTTTGATAAATGGAATGCCTGTGAGGACTTGCTCAATATTTTGTGAGGATTAAGTAAGTTAACACTGTGGCATATAATTCTGCTTGTTAAAACTGAATGTTATAGCAATATTAATTATTATATTTGGGAAATATAGAAATACTGGAATTACAAAAAAAAGAAAAAATATATCTCATAATATAAACTATATAAAAACTTGATAGTCCTGCCAGTTGGTATTCTCAGGGGTGACAATGATTCTCCTGTTGGAGATGAGACAAATTCTCCTTGGTTAACAAAAGCATAAATTCATAGTCACCCAGGCACTTGGGTCCTAGAGGACTGAGAAACACGCACAGAGATGTATGAACCATGTCATTCCCACGACTCTCGACCCAGCCTCTCCAGCATCTGAACTAACTTTAGCTCTATACTACCCTTTTAGCCAAATTAGAAGTCGACTTTTTACTATGTTTTAAGAACTAGACAGAGATTTAGCTCAGGGTAAGATTTAGCTCATGCATATTGGGCACGTATCCCACTGACTTATATTCACAGTCCCACTTTATTTTTTGTTTGTTTAGTTTTTATTTGTATTTATTCACTTCACATTCCAGTGGTAGCCCTCCCACTTTTCTCCTTCTAGTCCTACCCTCCCTCCCTGTTTCCCTTATCATCCCTCCCCTGGAATCCTCAGAGAAGGGGAGTCGCCAGCCCACCCATACACCCCAGCATGTCAAGTTTAATCAGGACTGAGAACATCTTCTTTCCCTGCAGCCTGGTGAGGTAGCCCCACCAGGAGAAAGTGATCAAAATCAGGACATAGAGTTCATGTCCGAGTCAGCACCCATTCCCTTCAACTGGGGACCTACATGAGGTCTGAGCTGCCCATTGGCTACATCTATGTAGAAGGCCTAGGTCCAGTCCTTGCATAGTCCTTGATTGGTGCTTCAGTCTCTACAAGTCCCACTGGGCTCTTAGTTGGCTCTGTTGGCCTTCTTGTGGAGCTTCGGTCCGCTATGGGACCTTCTACCCTTTCCCTCACTCTTCCACAAAGGTCCCTGTGTTCCATCCAATGATTGGTTGTGGGTCTTTGCATCTTTATTCATCAGCTGCTGGTGGAGCAACTCAGAGGTCAGTTATGTTAGGCTCCCATCTGCAAACATAGCAGAGTATTGTTAATCATGTCAGGGGTTGGCTCTCTCCCATGGGTTGAGTCTCAGGTTGGGCTAGTCATTGGTTGTACATTCCCTCAGTCTCTGCTCTCTATTTTTGTACCTGTACATCTTGTGCATTTAAGCTCCAGTGTAATGAGGCAACACATGCCCTCTGGAGTCTAGGTGCTCCAATATCCTTTCTGTAAATAGAGTGGGAAAAAACTCAGGTGGTAGCTGAAGAGAGAATTCAGTGATTAAAAGAACTTGCTGTGCTTCTAAAGGACCTGGTTTCAGTTCCCAGAACCCACACTGGGCAGCTCACATCTGCCTATGACTCCAGCTTTAGTTCATCCAACTCCCTCTTGTGGCCTTCATAGGCACAGCACTCACATGGCAGCATATACTCATATGACACACACACACACACACACACCAACAAAACAAAACAAAAAAAAAAAAAAGAAAGAAAAAGAAAACCCAGGCTATAAGCAAGACAACCCCCCAAAGCCAAGACAGTTGAGGCATTGGAAATAGTGTGGCCATTATCATATTATATTGGTTACATATCAACAAAACCACACTTCTTTACTCAGAGAAAGGATGGCCTCTCTGGCCTAAATCACATATGCCCTACTCCCCCACCTCAATCACAGTAGGTTAAACCACATATTAATTTAGCTGTCTTCCTTGGGATACAAGACCTCCTTCCTTTGGGACCCTTTAAAAAGCCTTGCTTTTTCATGTAGGGCTGGAATTTTTCTTTAGATCCTGACTTGCCTGCCTGACAACCTGCGAACCAATGAGTTTATTAGGTTTATGTGCAGAGCATGATTGAAGGGTTGATTACAAGAGTGTGGGTGAGCTCAAAACAGCTGCATCACTTCAAAGTGCCACCCCATTGTAGATGATGACCTCATAGAAGCTGCATAATGGATTCCATTTTTTAGTCAACCTTTGATTTTCCATATACCGTAGAATTTCAGATCACTTGCAGCTGTGGAATGGAAGAGTGGGTAAGGACTGGAATTCCAGGTGAAGGTCCTGTGGTCCTCCCTTACTTCTGTATATTAGGGAGTGCCAATTGCTCCATCATCATTTACATAAATCTCTGAAATGTTATGCCCAGTTAGTTACCATGACTACCCGGTCAAGGTAATCTTTACTTCAAGATGGCAAGGACATGATGATGTTATACCCAGATGAAAAAAAAGCCATGCTACAACAGATCCCTCCAAGTTCCTTGACCATGGAAGACCAGTATTTAAGTCTCTCACTCTTTCTGGGTTTTGGGTACTACCTACTATGTGCTGCTCTCGTGATGGAAAATGCATTTGCACACTTTCCACTGTTAAGCAATTGTCAGTATATGTCTACACATTTTACTACTTGATTTTCAGAAGAGAGGAAGATACTTCTTCGAATTCCACACTGCCATGCCAATTCTTAGACTTGAATCTCTTTACACATATAAGGCACAAGAGTGATATGGTTTCTCAAGTCATATTGGCTTTAATGTGATTGACCTGTAAAATGGTAAATAAACAAAGAACAAAAAAATTGAGTACTCAGCCCTAAGTTGGATGTGCTTATCAAACCTGCACCTTCAAGGCACAGATGCTGGCTCAGAAGAGAAAGAGCAAGAACATGAGAGGCAGAGGATGGAGAGGAATTCTGTAAATAGCTGTCTTCTGGACATCACATGGTGATTACATTCATGATATTCACAGTACCTATGTTTACCTGAGCAAAACATGTTGAAACTTGAGCCAGCCAAAATTTCAGCATGAGGAGCTACTGGCAGGTAAGAGCTGTTGGAGAAGGGAGGTTTTGAAGGTGTGGTCATTGGTAGGTTTCTTATGTGCACAGGTAGGCAGCATGAGTGGGATACAATGTGTTATCAACAACACAGTAGAGAAAAGCATGAAGTTTGGAGGGGAGCATGTTAAGGGATATGAAAGGAGATGGAAGGGAAGAATGGGGATGTATATTACCATATTTCACTGTCTAATGTAATTAATTCTCAATAATAAAAGAAATTATCAAAATATAAGTAAAAAAATAAGGTCATTGATCTACAGTAATGTCTCCTTTGACATTGAGACTGGGGACACATAATTCTTGACTGGACAATGACTGACATGGTTTCTTTCCAAACCTTCTCTCCCTTTCTTTACATTTTAACCCCCATGCCCCCAGCTAGAATTTTTGAGACAGCAAGTCAGAGGCAGGATAGAGATGAATTCCTTCATAAAAACAAATGGTAGCAATGAAACATCAAATTTGGTTTATGTTGTGAAGGAATCTGAGGCTTTTTTCTTCTAGTTTCCTAGTAATTGGATTGAGGAAAGCGGAAAGGAAAGGGGATGCATGATTGGTCTTGATTCTTCATGAATAAGTATATTTTTATTTTACCTTTCTGTGGTGAAACTATATTGGTCCAGAATTTATGGGATCACCTGGGCCAGTCGTAAATGATGTATGAAATGAAAAATTCTCAGAGACATGGCTCTGTAAACACTGACATGGTAGACCATTCACAGCTATATTACATTTAAACAAAGAAAAAATATCCAGCATTTTCTGCCTAAATTGGTGAGTTTACTGTTGTGTATCACACAAATATGTACACACATACACACCTATGCATGCACACTCATACACAAGTATAAGGTAAAAGTTTGTTTTACATTATTATATTTGACATTATTTGATAGAAACAATTACAAGAATATTTTTCTCATAGAAGTTCTTTCTCATATACCTCTCTTATCCAATAAAAAATAGTAAGATATATTTGATACTTCAAAACATGAAGTATATTTTTTATCTACAACAAAAATAAAATTACTAAAAAATTAAAATTAAATTAAAAAATAAATGAAGGGCTGGAGTTATGGCTCACTGGGTAAGAGCACTTCTGCTCACAAAAAAGGATCTGCATTTGCAGCCCCATTGCTTGCATCACTAAGGTAAACATCTGGGCATGGCCATAGATCCCAATAGCCATGGGGCTGTGGAGGACGGAGACAGCGTGTCACTGGGACTTGCTAGCTACCAACCAAGCTCCACATTTAGTGAGAAATCCTGTCTCAATGGCCTAAAATGGACAGAAATCACAGCTCCTCAAATTTTTCTCTTACCTCTATACACACATGGATTTATACACATGTGAGATTGCACATATATGTATTATAGGCTTGATGGTTATAATGATATTAATGATGATAATTATGCATTTGTATAACTGTCTATGGAAATCTGTTGATGAAAGAATATTGTTAGTGAAGTCAAGTCTAAGATTCCTTGTAGGTTCTTTCTCTGACTAAGCTTTATATTTTAGTTAGCTTCAAAGAACACTGTTGGAAATAGGGTAACAGGAGCCAGGGAATCTATGAGATCTAATCATCTCAAATTCTGAGAACTGTTCCTTACTTCCTGGAACTTATTTCTTTCAACAAATATATATCTGTATTGCACTTGGTGAAATATTTTTCTGGGCAAAATTATGTAATATATGAAAGAGTGTTGTGGTCCTTTCTAGATACCCCAGTACAGTAGTGATTTCTGTCATATGTGATGTTGTGTTTTAAGCAGGAAGAAAAGAGGTCCCAGAGAAGAATCTAAGGCAAATCATCTATAAGTTTAGTGGTTTATTAAATCCTTCAGTAGTACTCAGAAAGACCAGGGGGTCTTGCGTGGGATCTCAGCACAGCCAGACAATGCAAGGCTTCTTACAGAAGGGGAAGGCTTGCATCATGAGGAAGCAGAATTAGCAAACACATGACCAAGGATGCATGAGCAATGTAGAAGAACAGGGCAAGTGTGACTTACATCATATGATGAGGGCTACTCTTTCCCTTGGTAAAAGAGGACAGTTGGCTGATGTCTGAATCATAGCACATGGACAGCAGTGACGGTACCTTGACCACCAACACACAGGAGCTGAGGATGCATTTGTCTTTAATGCAGTCCTCTCTACTTAGGCCCTGGTTACCTCCTGACTGTGTGTTCTCTAATGTGTGGAGCCTCTTTATAGTGGTATGATTTGACAACTGGATTATTTCCCTGGACATGTTCTAATATTATATTCTTGGTAAGTCAGGGATAGTGTTAGTAACTATTACATATAGTATCTGAGCACGCACATGCACACACGCATGTTCACACACACATAACAACTAAAGTAATAGCACGGCAAAATGAAGTAAAAGACATTGAAAAAAGAGAGAAAAACAATTTTTTTCTCTGTAGATGACATGACCAAATACAAATAAGAGTCCTAAAACTATAAAATATCAATTAAAAAAGTCATAGATGATACATGTAACTACAAATATTTCTTGGACTGAAAGAATTATTGTTGTTAATGTCTAAACACAAGTAATTATAAATCTCTACCACATAATACCTCTAAACATATGATCTATTATATGTACAATTTTTCTACATCAGCTCATCTGTCAGGGACAACTTGAGTTATTTTTATATCTTGGTTAACATGGCTTGTGATAAAAAGTAAATGATAGGCATCCTAAAATTTCAATATCTAAATTTAATTACCTGTGTATATAAATCCAGAAGTGTGAATGCTACTTTAAAATCATAGTTTGTTTGTTTGTTTTTAATTATACAGGTACTTCCATACTATCTGCTGCAATGACTGTGCCAATTTATACTCCCAGCAAATAATGGAGAAGAGAATCATCATAACAAAATTTTACAAACATGTGTTATGGTTTATTCCCTTTATAATCTATAATAGAGAGGTATTTGATGTTGTGGGTTTAATACCATTTTCTGCAAATATTAGTGGTGTGAATATTTTCCCACTGATATATTGGCTATTCATGGTTCTGCTTTTGAGACAAATATGTTCAGAAGAGAAAAGGAAAAGCAGGAGGAGAAAGGTGAAAGAGGAAGATCAGGAGAAAGAAGAAGAAGAGAAGGAGGGAGAAGCGTCAGGAGGAAAAGAAGAAAGTTTTCACAAAAGAGGGCCAGGGGTGTCACTCCGTCACAGAGCAATCGTCTCTCTGTTGAAAGCTCTAGGTTTGGTGTCCAGCACCACAATAGACAGATAAATAGGTAAAATAATTAATTACTTAATAAGGAGTTAATTAATGATTTGGAGTGCTACAAACTAGATTAACATAATTTTTAATAGGGAAAGTCAATCCACACAGATTCTACAGCTCTTTCAAAGCATGATATATGATTTCCTTTTGGTACCCACCCCATTTTTCCATTTTAGGTGTTTATTTCCGTCCTCTACTCACTCATTTTTATAAGCAATAGTTACTAGGTAACTTACTTGAAGGAAGCAATATGTCCTTAGTTTCTACTATAGAACCTCACATGATACCCAACTCAGTAAATACTCATTGGATTACTAATGAGTATTAGTAACCTTCCTAATGTGTGTGCATATATGTACATGTTCAGGAATGCAGGTGCCTGTGTGTACCCACTTTTGTGAACCTGGATGTTAAGATAGATGTCAGCAATGCCAGTCCTTCCCCAGGTATTATTTACCTTGTGTTTTTTGTTTTTGGTTTGTTTATTTTTATTTTTTTTTTCTGACAGACTCTCAGTATCCTAGAACATCCATGTAGGCAAGGCTCTCTAGCATTAATCTTTAGGGATCTATTTGTCTCTGTCCTTCAGTTCTGGGATTACATGTGTGCTTCACTGTTCATATATATATGAATATATATATATATATATATATATATATATATATATATATATATATATGATTTTTCAAAGCAGGATTTATTTGTGTAGCCTTAGCTGTCTGGACTTTCTTTGTAGACCAGGCTGGTATTGAACTCACATAAATCTGCCTGTCTCTTCTTCCCTGGGATCTGGGATTACAGGCATGTGCCACCATACCCAATTTACTCCCAGTACATTTAATGTGGGCTCTGGGGGTGGAACTCAGGCCCTCCAGCTGCAGTGGAAACCCTTCACTTACTGATCTACTTCCCTAGCCTCTTCCAAGGATTTGATGTGTGTGTGTGTGTGTGTGTGTGTGTGTGTGTGTGTGTGTGTGTGTGTTTATGTGTGTGGTGGGGGAAGGGAGAATACAGACACAGAAAAGGACAGAGAGAGATCCAAAAAATGTTGATCTCTTGCATCAGATTTGTCTTCAATGTGTGCAACTCACTTGTGTTCTTGAATTATCTTTCTAGTCAGTCCCCCGAAAGTTATAAATTGTGTTTTGTAAGTAATTGACTTCAATTTTACAATTTCACACAAGACAATTATATTGGAAAGGATTCACTTCAGTGATACTAATGTGCTGGTCTGGCTTTGGCCATTGATAAGAATCAGTTGAAGAAATATCCCCACATTGCTGCAGGAAGCGGTAATTTGCCATATTCATCATTTTCTGTCTCCTGCAGAGTGCTGTTGCCAGGATTTCTAGATTAATATGATGAAATTGAAGGCAACTGTAATTACAATGTTCTTATCCCACCTTCCATCATTCTCCTCCTATTTTGTTCCATTGGGCCCTAGGATGAAAAGAGAGCCTATGAATCTCTCCATGTTGTTCTTTGCTATTACATTGATTAATTATGTTTTTCATTTATTCCTAATTATAGTTATCTACCTTTCTCATTTGCAAGCATAGATAGCAGTATGTCTTTGGCTTCTGCCATCTTTTATTTTCACACAAACGAAGACTGTTTATATCTGGTAGACTTTCTATGTTAGTAGGTCACAGGAGAGAGACTACCTCATGCTAAACATGGTGGGCATTTCATTTGTATTACGATATGTGACATCAGGGAGATTCAGTCCAACTGGAAGAAGGATACCTGTATCATGAGTAATAAAAATGAATCCAGATTTTGATGGTTCATTTTAGCTGTCAACTTGACATGACTTAGAGTTACCTGGGGCGGGGGGTGGCTCTCAACAAGGGATTGTCTCTGTTAGTTTGGCCTGTGTTCATGTCTATGGATGATTGTCTTGACTGATAAATGAGGTGGGCAGACTCACTCTAAATGTGAGTAGCTTCATTTCCTGTGCTGGATCCTCAACTGTGGAACAGTAAATAAAGCCGACTGAGCAGGAACAAGCTGGCTCGTGAACACACTCATTTCCTTCTGCCACTGACTGTAGATATGGGGGGACCAGCTGTCCCAGTCTCCTCCCACTCTGACTTCACCCAATGGTGGGCTATAGCCTGGAACTGTGATCTAAATAAGCCTTTCCTTATGTTGCATTTGATAGAGACATTTTTGTTCCGCAACATATATGAAAGTAGAACACAAATCCGTCAGTCTCAATAAAACAAGCTCTTGATTAGCGTTTTTAGAAAGGACATTTTGTGGCGTTTTCAGGAGCTTGAAATGGGAACCCAAAGAGTGGGGATCCATTAGTACCTTTAGAGAACTATAGACAGAAAGAACAGATGTTTGAAGAAGGGAGCAAGCAACAAGTGTTCCGGGGATGGCTACGTGGAATATAGGTCAGTGAGTATCTGGTGACAGAGTTAAGTATGTTTGGTTTGGAAATGATTGCAGTGTATTCCAAGTTTGAAAACATAAATAGCCTTTGAATAGGAAACTAACTTGTTAACTTACAAGTTTAAAGCTATTACTGTATATTCTTTAATTATCCCAATTTTCTAATGTGCTCTTTCAATGATGTCAAAATCATTTGAATATAACTGACATAAAATAAACTGTGTCCATTTTAACAATAGCACTATTTTAGATTGGAGACCATAGTGCGTAAGATGGGAGAAGGGGCCATATAAACCTCAGTTTGAGATTTTTTAAAATGGATTTCTATGCTTATCAATGGGCGGTATTTCTATATTTTTGCGTGGCTTTTTAAAGTTTCTGTTATTTTGCTATGTAGACGACTTCCCCTCACATGCAGCGGGTCTCTGTAACCAGTCACACCACAAAGAACAAAGGAAGTTAGGGCACTCACTGTTCCCTCAGCCATTCAACAATGACAGACACAGAGATCCGGTTCTTGCCCTGGAAGACGTGCATAGACACCGCAGCCAATAAAAAGGGAAGAAGAATCACTAGGTGAGACACACTAAACCTAAGTAAAACCCCACGTTCCCTTAGAAGTAGAGGTCTCCCAGCTCTGCAGGGCCGCTCTCTACCCAAGAAGTCTGCAAGCTTGCCAAGAAGCCTTCACTTGGCACGATGCCAACTTCCTGCCTTTTAAACATTTAACAGAGGGAGAAAAAGAATTGACATGCTAGCCAGAATCTGCACATTTACCTGCTGAGCCATCTCCCTGGACTAAATTTTACTTTTAGGAAAGAGAAGACCAAGAGTCAGCTGTAAGTAGAACCCTCTCTCTTGGGACTAGCAAAAAAGAAACGTGTAACTTATGTATAGAGTGTTTTGTCTGTCATTAAAAAGTCACCTACAAAAGTCCTATCAACATCACTAAGTGTATATATAGTGTATGAAAAAAGACAAAAGTATACTTTCACCAAAAAAGCCTCCTATAGCTAATGCCACCAGCATATTTATCAATAAAAGGAAAGCTGGAATTAGTCCAAGTATCCATTAGCAGATCAATGGATAAACTGTTATGAATCCATAGCATGAAATAACATTCCACATTAAAATGAATGAGTTACTGTCATGTATCACACAGATCAATCAACATTATGCTGAGTGAAAGACACTAGGAAATTAAAGGAACAAACTTTGTAATTTAATTTCTATGAAGTTTTAAAGCATACAAAGCTAGTTTTTGTGGTGGGAATCAAAATGATGGGGATATTGAAGGTGGACTTTAAAGGGACTATATAAGAGAGAGATTCTCAGATGACAGACTAGATATTTATGCTTTTGAGCACCAGCCAAGTCCAATTATATTTGAACTACACCAATTCACCTACTCAAAGCTCTCAAATCCACTAGGTAGGTTGTCAATGATTAGTTGTTCTAACCTTTATGATTTATATTACATATGTGTATCAAACTGCATGTGGGTTTTATCTATGCTATTTGAAATTATGTTGTAAGAAAAAAAATAAAAGGGTTTGATAACACGTTACTGATGTAAAGACGGAGAGGGTGTAAATGCATTTGCTCACTCACCTCAAGTGAGGAGCATCTCCTATCACTAAGCACAGCACCTCTTAGGAATTTAGAAGACAAACACACAATATAAACCAAACATTTTCCTGAACTTAGAAATAGGATTTTTTTAGAGGTTTAGTTTTTTGTGTGTGAATGTGTGTGTGTGTGTGTGTGTGTGTGTGTGTGTGTGTGTGTGTGTACATGCATGCATGTGACTGAAATGTCTACAGAGGCCAGAAAAGGGCCCTGGATCCCATGGAGCTGGAGTTACAGGAGAGTATAAGTCAGCAAATGTGGATACTTGGAATGGAGCTGAGCTTCTCTGCAAGAACAGTACACACTCCTTTTTTCCCATTATATTATTATTATAATCATTTATTACAATTTATTCACTTTGTATCTCAGCTGTAACCCCCTGCCTCATCTCCTCTCAATCCTACCCTTCCTCTCCCTCCTTCTTCTCCCCCTATGGCCCTCCCCAAGTCTACTGATAGGGGAGGTCCTTCTCCCCTTCTATCTGACCCTAGTAGCCTATCAGGTCTCATCAGGACTGGTTGCATTGTCTTCCTCTGTGGCTTGTCAAGGCTGCAACCCCCCCCCCCCAGGGAGAGGTGATCAGAGAGCTTGCCACTGAGTTTATGCTAGAGAAAGTTCCTCCTCCCCATACTCAGAACCTCACTTACACACTCTTAAACAATGAGTAATCAAGTCAGTTCCAGAAATAAGTTTTACATTTAATAATTAGCTAACAAACATTACAAATAAATAAAGTTATTAATTACTTGCCAATATTAGGCTCATTGTCAAAAATATGGAAAAACTGGAATGTCAAATCACATCAAAATTTTACAAAAGCTGATACAGAATGTCCCCACAGGGGATATTATAATGCTATATTTTCTCCATGCCTATGAATTAATGAAGTATCAATCAGTCAGACAAAGTTCCCAAGGTTTTTAGCTGAATGTGAGTCAGACTGTGGGTGAGGACACTTTCTTAATTAAGACAAACACTGAGACGTTTAGAAGTTTTTATAAATTGCATACAATGTCAATTATAATAGATGTAGAGATGAAGACAAGTTTTAATTATGGACCAGTGAGATAAAACAGTGGGTAAAGGCATTTGACACATTACCGTGACAACACAAGTTCAATCCCACAATGCAAAAGGTGGAAGAAGATATTCAATGGTTTCCATGCACGTTCTGAGGCAGGCATGTGCCCACCGCCATCATATGCACGTCAAAGCACACAATCGTAGGTAAAATAAAAGCAAGGCATTCCAATCACTACCAAACTGCAGCATTCTTGTGCACACACTGGGGCTTCCAGCTTTCTTTCTCTGAATGTCATTTTGTTTCAATTGTAATAGAAAAAAATAGGTTATTTTTTTTCCGTTGCTCTTTCACATTTCCTTGACTGTTTCATTACAATGAATGTGGTGTGAGCACACAATCCAGAACATAGGGGGGCAGTATTTTAAATGACATTTAAAACTCACTGGTATTTCATTTGCAAGATTTAATTTTGTCTTACATATATGTTACTGTGGTCCTTGAAACCATGGCCTCTCCTAGAAATATCACACCACTGTTTCCAAGATCTTTAAATTTTGTGGACTGAGAGTGAATTATTTCAGACAAATGAGATGGCTCAATAGATAATAGAGCTTGTCGTGAAGCCAGATAACTTGATTTCAGTCCCTGAAACCTACATAGTAAAGAAGATAATGGACTCAAGTTGTCCTCTAACCTCCATGTTCATATGTAGCATGTAAGCCCTTCTCAAATGAATAAATAAGTAAATAATTGATTTTTAAAGAAAATGAATTTCTTAATAGCCCACAAAATAACTAAGTTATTTTTTTTTATAATTTATTCACCTTATATCCCGATTGTAGCCCCCTCCCTTATTTCCTCCCACTCCCATCCTCCCTCCCTCTTCAACCACATTCCCCTCCCCTGATTTACTGAAAGGGGGAGTCCTCCTCCCCTACCACCTGACTCTAGCCTATAAAGTCTCATCAGGACTGTCTGCTTCCTCTTCCTCTGTGGCCTGGCAAGGCCATCCCACCAGGGAGAAGTGGTCAAAGAGCAGGCAACAGAGTACATGTCAGAGACAGCCCCTGTTTCCCTTACTAGGGACCTCTGTAGGCTTAGATTTTTTTTAAAAAGAAACAAATCTAATTTATTTAAAGTTCTTAAATGCTTCTATCTCTCTTCCACTCATGGAAAGAAGTAGGGTAGGAAAAAGATTATTAGGTAAACGGGGTTTTAGACCTTTTTAGAAATAGTTCCTTGGGATGAGTCCAGGCTTCATTGTCCAGATACAAGCAGTCCAGTCCAAAGGCCAACACCAAACAGCAACATGAATCAGCACAGTTCAGATTTAGAAGACTGGGATAAGTCTATGAAAGCCTCAAGACTCTGTAGGATTACCCTGAGGAGTTCTCTGAAACATTTCTCTCTGTGAAGTCAAGTGTCAAAGCATGAAAATCAATGCAGCAATCCAAAAAGCAATTTCTCATTGTTTCTGGGCTTCTATGTATCTCCTCTCCTCAAGTCCACTCATGGATGTTCTCAGCTGACCAGAGACATGTCCCTCATACAAGACAGCTCACAGCAAAACATCACATGCTCTGTCAGAAGCCAGCCTTCAAAAAACCATCACATGTCCTCTCACAAAACAGCTTCAAGCAAAACATCACAGGACTCAGCTGAGTCTTCAAAGAAACCAGAAACGTCCACTTGAGGATCCACATGGAGACTGAGCTGCCATGGGCTACATCTGAGCAGGGGGTCCAGGTCCTCTCCATGCATGGTTCATGCTTGGTGCATCAGTCTCTGCACACGCCCCTGGGCCCAGAATTTTTGGCTTTGTTGGTCTTGTTGTGGAGATCTTGTCCCCTCTAGGTCCTGACACTTAATCTGAGAATATAGGGTTTACTTACGTGCTCCCTCTTTTATGGACTGAAGGGATGGCTCAGCCATTAAAGGCTAGGCTCACAAGTATAAAAGACTGCAAAGTTTATGTATTGTTTCTAATTGCATCCTAAATAAATTTAACTTTCTACCTTGTTTTTCTCTTCTACAAAGAGAAAGCAAACTATTTTTCACATAATTTTGATTCCTTTTATTCTCTTTAAATACTTAAATATAAACCCTCTCTCCATAACTGGAGCTACAAGCAGAGAGTTCGCTGATCACTTATAGAAACATTTTATGATCCTGAAGAAGCAGAAAAATCCTGCACTCATGATCTGTGCGACATGAAGCCAGGTGCTTATATTGTGTTTTTCTCCAGTCTCTTTGCTCCTCCACCAGCACCTCCTCAAAGTTTCTTCCCCAGTGAACGACTTTGCTCTGCTTTCCCCATCTGCACATGGCCAATATGGCCCCAGAGTCAGATCCATGGCTACTTCCTGCCTCTTGGCCTCCAGAGGCACTAGAAGTTCTTTTACTAGCATGAGGCCTTTCACATACCCCTAGAAGGCTCAGCTTTAGGCTCAAGGGTATTTAGATACTGGTTCAGAAGCATTTGAATGCAAATGGTTTAAGCTGGAGGCAACACTGTTGATCATAAATTGTTCTTTAGCTGACACCCCTCAAAAACTCATTGTATTCTATGGTTGACTGTAAGGTGCTGAGAAACAGATGCTTTCTTTGTTACAACAAATACCTGACAAAAGAAACATAACATGGTTTTATTTTGGCTCACAGTTTAAGGATACTGTTATAATGGAGGGAAGGTATGGGCAGCAATGGCAGTAAGTGTCCATAGTCAGGAAGCAGAGAGAATGAATGCTGCTGATCAGCTGCTTTTCCATATTTTATTCAGTCCAGATGCCAGTCATGGAATGATAGCACCAACAGTTTCTGTGGGTCTTCCCAACTTAACCTATAGAAACTCCTCAGAAATATGTCTATTGTTCTGCCTTTATGATGATTCTTAAGCCCATCAAACTGAAAATCAATATTTCAGCATAAAAAAGAGAAATTTCTTGAGAGTGGTAAAATAACATTATACATACTGAGAGTTATATTTAAGAATATGTATGCATATATATGTATATATATGTATATATATATATTCATATATACCAATTAATGAAAAAGGTTGAATTGAAAAGGAGCAAAGAGAAGTATATAGGAGGAAGTGGAGAGAGGAAAAGAGAGGGAGACTGGCATAACTGTATTATAATCTCAAAAAAAGAAAAAAAGGGAGCAATTTTACATAAAAGTTCTATTATATGAAAAATTGTGTCTTCTTATTCACTAACCTCAGGACAAGCAACGTTGACAACCATTCTCATTGGCCAATAACCTATTTAAATAACTTTGTTTTACATGCTTAGACATTACCTGTAGTAACTTGACATTTTAGTGAAGGTATGTTGACAAAAGAAACAAATGCAAACATGATTTTATTTTGGCTCACTGGTCACAACATGACCATTATAATCTGGAACAATCATTATCTGTGTTTACATGAATGATGTCTGTATGTGATTTAGTCCATTGATAGTCTGCTGTGGTCCCTTTTCCTCACGGGATTTCAGAGGCAGTTGAAAGTCACTGTCGGGAGGGAATCTTCTGACCATATCTGTCCCTTTCACCTAGAGCCATTTTCCTATGTTGTATAACCACTTATGAGCATCTCATGTTCCTGTAAATAGTACTTATTTATGTTTATAAATAATAAACATAAAATTATAAAAACATGCTTATTAAATCAACCCATATGAAACTCAGTTGCCCACCAAGCTAGATTTGTCTCCTGTCATTTCTTTTGTCTTTCACAAGTGTCGTATACAGCTAATTAAATTTTGTTTTCCCAGGAAAACATGTTCACCCACCAGAGGGCAATAGGATTATTTGTGTCTTAGACACTTACTTGGCTTAACCATCCTAATTTTAGCTATTTTCCTAAGGAATGTGAGCCATTGGTTAGTAAAATTTCTTGAAGGTACAGGGAAATTGTCCAATATATAATGTCACATTATAAACTATTTCCATGTTCAGATCTTGCTAAAATGCATGACATTTTTCTAACCCTCATGGTAACACATGGTACTGTCCTCATAGAATTGAGTAATTTGCATTGCAGGTTGCATCGCTTAGTGATACGTGATACAGCATATATATATATATATATATGTGTGTGTATATATATATATATATATATATATGCATACACATATTCTGTCTGTTTTATCTAAATGCTGAAATTAATGTTTTGCTTGATGACATGCCTATCTCTACAGCAATAGAATCTGCTGTAGTCATTTTCCCACTGCCTTTCTAATGGATTAACAAATTCTAGACTGTTACACTGTTAGGGGAAATACATTTACAGCTCACGAAGCAATGCCTTGGGCTATGTATAGGAAGGGGATTTTTCTGACAAAAGAATTTTATTGCTATCTCCTACAAAAATGTTAATATCAATTTACTCTAACAAGAACTGTGAATGGCTCCCTCAGGCATACCTTGTCTTTTCCTTATGTGTTTCCCTAAAAGAGGAAGACAAAGATTGGTTCATCCAAGCAACAAATACAGTACAACTAAATATTATGCATTCCATCAATAAATTTCCTGCTTTTAAAAAGCAGCCTGAGAAATGGTCCACATATTTACTGATCAGGAAATCTGCGTGCATGTGTACATGTGTGTGCATGCATGCATATGTGTGTGTGTATTTATATGTGTAAAAGAAAGTATCTGGTCATATTCACTTGCTGTTGTAGAATGCCATCCTATGAACAAAGCAGTTGTCATCATAATCAGATCAGCTGTTCATACTTAGAAGAGGCCTTTGAAGAAGCCTATGGACCATTATTCATAGAAGGAGGTGGAGGTCATTGCACCCTCGCCAGAGAGTCCAGCCACTCCTAGCTACTTCTTTGCAATTCTATCCTAAGTGAGCATGGTACTGGGGTTTCCAGAGATTCTAGATTACTGTAGAGGATAGAGAGTATGAAGAAGCTATCTTTATGCTGGGTGAACTTTTCAGAGTGAGCACTATGGGGTCACCAAAGCTCCTGACAGCAACTGGTGACCCATTCTTGGTAGATAAGACCAATAAACTCATAAATTCCTCAGGGTAAGCCTTGCTGAAATTAACCTTTGATTTTTTCCTAGGGCATTAAGGAGGAGACAGACATTGGTTCTGTCTTCCTGAGGGAGGAGTTCTCAGAGCATGTGTGCATGCAGGAGCGTGGGCACCGGCGCGAGCATAAAGCCGGAGGCCAATGGTTGTTGAGTATCTCCCTGGGTTATGCGCTACCTTACTGTTTGAGATGGGATCTCTCACTGAAGCTGGAGCTCCAATCTCTGTTCCCTGGCTTTGGAGTTGTAGACACCAGGCCCAGCTTTTACCCCTGTGCTAGAGGTCCAAACTCAGATCCTCATATGTGCTGCACAAGCACTTTTGTCAACCAAGTCACCTCCAAGCCCTGATTCACCTACTGAGCAGGGATTTTTGATTATTTGGATTTGATATGCTAAGCATTATTTTTGAACTGAGGAATTTGAAATAATTAAATAATGACTCTATTGGAAATAAACTCTATTCATCATTTTCATGGCCGTTTAGCACCTGCAATATGAGCAGTTGATTCTTAATAATTCATGTGGGGGATTAAAGAGATGGCTCAGTGTTCAAGAGCATTTGCTGCCCTGGCAGAAGATTAAGGGTCAATTCCTAGTTCACACATAGCAGCTCACGACTACCTGGAACTTCAGTTCAGTGGTTCTGACATCTTCTTCTACAATCTGTTGGTACTACATGCATGTGGTACAAATTCATGCAGTATGCATAATGCATGCAGGGAAAATATCCATACACATAAAATAAAAAATACTATCTACAAAAATTATTTAATGAGTGAAATCAAAAGGAAATTAAGGGGATAATTACAGAATAGTGTTGAAACACACATCTTTATTTATCCATATTTAAAAGGCAACATATGTTTTCTGAGGATCTTTATCATGAATGGTCTTCATGTAGCAGTAACGCACATTCTAATCCCTAGTCTTCGTTCTCAAATGAAGAACAGACGCTATTCCATTTCTCAATCTTTATTTACAGCTTGCAAAATGCTGGTGAATGTGGGCACTAATTTAAAGCCATGTGGGAACTCCTATTGTTTTAGCTCTGTGAGCCACACAGTTAGTTTAGTTGAAATGGAAGCTGCTTTCAAAGTTGCAGACACAAGTGTCTCTTGTGGATATCCACACTGAATGTACTAATGTTTGCCTTCAGTTTTCTGCTGAGAAAAAGAAAAGAAGAAAAAGAGAAAGAAAGAAAACACACAACTGCCTTCACTCTTACCTATAGCTGGAATAGTACTCTCTTTTAATTTTACTTTATTGTTTAGGTTTATTTTTTAAATTACATGTGTATGTGTGAGGGGACTGGTTGGTATGTGCATGTGTGAGCAGTTCCTTATGGATGCCAAATGAAGGTGTCAGATATCTCTGGAGCTGGAGTTACAAGTAGGTGTGAGCCTGTAGTGGGTGCTGAGTTTCTGCAGTGCCTGCTTTTCAACACCAAGAAATCCCTGCTTGCCATTCTGAATGAGATTTAAGCATCCTCCCTAGGGTCCTCCTTAGTGTTTAGCTTTTTTAGGTTTGTACATGACTATCCTATGTTATATGGAAGAAGAGAGAGGTAGGAATAGAGGGACATGGATGGCACAGGAGCCCTACAAAGAGACCAACAAAGCTAAAGAATCTGAGCCCAGTGAGTTCTGCAGAGACTGATGCACCAACCAAGGACTATGCATGGAGAAGACTTAGATGCCCTGCTCAGATATGACCAGTTACCATCTCAGTCTCAGTTATCCCTAGCTAGACTGTCAAAACTGTAGGAATCCCTGGTCCTTCAAGAGGGCTGCACCCACAGCGTCTGGACCAGAGCAGTGCCTGCAGCCACCATCACAGACAGGGACACACAGCTTCTGGTCCAGAGTGAGGCACCCAGCCTCCAGACCAGAGCAGCACCCCCAGGCGCCAACTCAACCTAGGTGCACATCCTCCAGGCCCAGAGCAGAGCACTCAGCCTCCAGCCCAGAGACTTGCTGAGTGCCACTCCCACTTTCCCAGACAGAACTGTGTGCCCCAGGATAACAGACTGAGTTTCCCTGTTGGGAGAAAACCCCACAGCTAGGGAATCAGCAGGTTCTTCAAGAGGACTGTACCTGGAAATTTAGTGAGCAGCAGCACACTAAATTTATAACAAGAAACCCAGCAGTGGGGCAGCTGTCTTGAGAAATTCTATGGGTAAGAGGAGATCCCCCCCCTGCCTAACATAGACCACAGCTACTGCTCAGGGCTATAAACCTGAGGTGAGTAGTGGCATCTCCTGAGAAACACTGGCCATACAGTGACCATAACCAAAAAGCAGAGAAGGACTCCTTCAGGAAAAATCATCTTCCAGCCAAGGGGATTCTCCCTACCTCAGGACTCCAGGAAGCACAGAAACTAACAGCCAACAACCAAATCAGCCCAATGGGTAGAGGTCAGCGTAAAAGCTCAACCAACAAAAGACAGAGCAATATGGCTTCTCCAGAACCCAGCCATCCAGGGGCGAACAGCCCTGAACAACGGAGCATAATAGAAAATCAAGAAGATGACCTTACATCTATGATGATGAAGAAGATAATAGAGGCAACAAATAAAATACGTAAAGAATTAGAGGAAGATAAAACCAAACAGATCATGGCTATCCGTAAAGAAATGGAGGAAGTTAAAGACAAGCAGATTAGGGCCATCCGTGAAGAAATACAGAAAGATGCAGCCAAAAGGCTTGCAGGCTTCAGAGAAGAAATAATTAAATCACTGAAAGAAATAAAAGAAACAGAGTTGAAGGAACAAAAAGAAAAAGAGGAAAATACAAGCAGACAGGTGAAGGAAGTAAACAAAACAACTCAAAACCTGAAGATAGAACTGGAAAAATTAAAGAAAACACAAATGGAGGAAATAATAGAGAGGAAGAATTTAGGGAAGAAAACAGGAACTAAAGAGGTAAGCATAACCAACAGACTACAAGAGATGGAAGAAAGAATCTCAGGGGTAGAAGATACAATGGAAGAAATCGATGTATCTGTCAAAGAAAATGTTAAATCCAAAAAATTCCTGACACAGACTGTCCAAGAAATCAAAGACAATAGGAAAAGACAAAACCTAAGAATAATAGGAATAGAGGAAAAAGAAGACTCCCTTCTCCAAGACCCAGAAAATATTTTCAAGAAAATCATTGAAGAAAATTTCCCCAAATTAAAGGAGAAGCCAATAAGGATACATGAGGCCTACAGAACACCCAACAAATTTGACCAGAAAAGAAAATCCTCCCACCACATAATAATCAAAACAGTAAGTATACAGAACAAAGAAAAAAATACTAAAAGCTGCAAGGGAAAAAGGCCAAGTAACTTATAATGGCAAACCCATCAGAATCATACATGACTGTTCAACAGAGATTATGAAAGCCAGAAGGGCCTGGAGGGATATCATGCAGACCCTAAGAGAACACAGATGTCAGCCCAGGCTACTATACCCTGCAAAACTCTCAGTCCTCAAAGACGGAGAAAACAAGATATTCAAAGACAAAAACAAATTTCAACAATACCTATACACAAATACAGCATTACAGAAGACACTAGAGGGGAAAAATAGAACCCAAGAAATTTAGCTTCTGTCAAGAAAACACAGGAAATAATTAACTTTACTACAGTAAAACAAAAAGCAACCAAGCACACAACCTTATGAACACAGCCAACATCAAAATCAAAGGATCTAACAGCCACTAGTCATTAATCTCTCTCAACATCAATGGACTCAACTCTCCAGTAAAAAGACACAGATTAACAGAATGGATACGTAAACAAAACCCAGCAATCTGTTGCATACAAGAAACACACCTAAGGCACAAAGATAGATATTACCTGAGGGTAAAAGTTTGGAAGACGACTTTCCAAGCAAATGGACCCAAGAAACAAGCAGGAGTAGCCATTCTAATATCTGATAAAATAGACTTTCAACCAAAATTAATAAAAAGAGATGGGGAAGGAAACTTCATACTCATCAAGGGAAAATTCCACCAGGAAGACATCACCATCTTGAACATCCATGCCCCAAATACAAGAGCACCCACATTTGTAAAAGAAAGATTGATAAAATTTAAACCACATATAGATCCCCACACATTAATAGTGGGAGACTTCAACTCCCCACTCTCAACAAAGGACAGGTCAACAAAACAGAAATTAAACAAAGAAACAATATCTCTGACAGAGGTCATGAATCAAATGGACCTCACAGACATTTACAGAACTTTACACCCAAACACAAAAGAATTTACCTTCTTCTCAGCACCTCATGGCACCTTCTCCAAAATAGACCATATAGTTGGTCACGAAGCAAGACTCAACAGATACAAGAAGACTGAAACAATCCCTTGTATCCTGTCTGATCACCATGGAATAAGGCTAAACTTCAACAACAACAGAAATAGCAAAAAGCCTACACACACATGGAAACTGAACAACTTGTTACTAAATGACAGCTGGGTCAGGGAAGAAATAAAGAAAGAAATTAAAGCCTTTCTAGAACTCAATGAAAATGAAGACACAACATACCCAAACTTGTGGGACACAATGAAAGCAGTGCTAAGAGGAAAGTTCATAGCACTAAGTGCCTTCAAGAAGCAATTCGAGCCAGCTCATTCAAGCAACTTAATGGCCCACTTAAAAACCCTAGAAAAAGAAGAAGCAGATACACCAAAAAGGAGTAGACGGCTGGAAATTATCAAACTCAGGGCTGAAATCAATCAATAAGAAACAAATAAAACAATTCAAAGAATCAATGAAACCAAGAGCTGGTACTTTGAGAAAATCAACAACATCGACAAACCCTTAGCCAAGCTAACTAAAAGGCAGAGAGACACCACCCAAATCAACAAAATCAGAAATGAAAAAGGGGACATAACTACAGACACTGAGGAAATCCAAACAATCATTAGGACTTACTTCAAAAGTCTATATGCCACAAAATTTGAAAATCTAAATGAAATGGACAATTTTCTTGATCAATTTGACTTACCAAAACTGAATCAGGACCAGGTAAATCAATTAAATAGTCCTATATCCCCCAAAGAAATAGAAGCAGTCATTAAAAGTCTCCCATCCAATAAAAGCCCAGGACCAGATGGCTTCAGCGCAGAATTCTACCAGACCTTTAAGAAGAGCTACCTCCAATTCTCTTCAAACTATTCCACAAAATAGAAACAGAAGGAACATTACCAAACTCATTCTATGAAGCCACAATCACCTTGGTACCTAAACCTCACAAAGACTCAACAAAGAAAGAGAATTTCAGGCCAATCTCCCTTATGAACATTGATGCAAAAATACTTAACAAAATACTTGCAAACCGGATCCAAGAACACATCAAAGATATTATCCACTATGACCAAGTAGGCTTCATCCCAGGTATGCAGGGGTGGTTCAATATACGGAAATCCATCAATGTGATCCACCATATTAACAAACTGAAAGAAAAAAACCACATGATAATCTCCCTAGATGCTGAAAAAGCATTTGACAAAATCCAACATCCATTCATGTTTAAAGTACTGGAGAGATCAGGGATACAAGGCACATATCTAAACATAGTAAAGGCGATATACAGCAAGCCTATAGCCAACATCAAACTAAATGGAGAGAAACTTAAAGCAATCCCACTGAAATCAGGGACAAGACAAGGCTGCCCACTCTCTCCATATCTCTTCAACATAGTGCTGGAAGTCCTTGCTAGAGCAATAAAACAGTTGAAGGAGATCAAGGGGATACAGATGGGAAAGGAAGAAGTCAAATTATCACTATTTGCAGATGATATGATAGTATACATGAGTGACCCCAAAAACTCTACCAGGGAACTCCTACTGCTGATAAACACCTTCAGCAAAGTGGCTGGATACAAAATTAACTCAAAAAAATCAGTAGCACTCCTGTATACAAAAGACAAAAGGGCTGAGAAAGAAATTAGAGAAACAACACCATTCACAATAGCCACAAATGATATAAAGTACCTTGGTGTAACCCTAACCAAGCAAGTCAAAGACTTGTATGAAAAAAATTTCATGTATCTGAGGAAAGAATTAGAGGAAGATATGAGAAGATGGAAAGATCTCCCATGCTCATGGCTTGGCAGGATTAACATAGTAAAAATGGCCATTTTACCAAAAGCAATCTACAGATTTAATGCAATTCCCATCAAATTGCCAACACAATTCTTTACAGACCTGGAAAGAAAAATTCTCAACTTCGTATGGAATAACAAGAAACCGAGAATTGCTAAAACAATCCTCTACAATAAAAGATCTTCTGGAGGTATCTCCATCCCTGATCTCAAGCTGTACTATAGAGCAACAGTTATAAAAACTGCATGGTACTGGCATAGAAACAGAATGGTGGATCAATGGAATCGAACAGAAGACCCAGAAATAAACCCACACACTTACGGACACCTGATTTTTGACAAAGATGCCAAAACCATACAATGGAAAAAAGATAGCATCTTCAACAATTGGTGCTGGTCCAACTGGATGTCTACATGTAGAAAAATGAAAATAGATCCATACTTATCACCCTGCACAAAACTGAAGTCCAAGTGGATCAAAGACCTCAACATAAAACCAGACACATTAAATCGGCTAGAAAAAAAAGTGGGGAATACCCTAGAACTCATTGGTACAGGAGAAAACTTCCTGAACAGAACACCAACAGCACAGGCTCTAAGAGCAGCAATCAATAAATGGGACCTCATGAAATTGAAAAGCTTCTGTAAAGCAAAGGACACCGTCATCAAAACAAAACAATTGGGAAAGACTCTTCACCTTACACCCATCAGAATGGCCAAGATGAAAAACTCAAGGGACAACACATGCTGGAGAGGTTGTGGAGAAAGGGGAACCCTCCTCCACTGTTGGTGGGAATGTAAACTTGTACAACCACTCTGGAAATCAATCTGGTGCTTTCTCAGACAACTAGGAATAGCGCTTCCTCAAGATCCAGCCATACCACTCCTAGGCATATACCCAAAAGAGGCTCAAGTACACAAAAAGGACATTTGCTCAACCATGTTTGTAGCAGCTTTATTTGTAATAGCCAGAAGCTGGAAACAGCCCAGATGCCCCTCAACTGAAGAATGGATGCAGAAACTGTGGTACATCTATACAATGGAGTATTACTCAGCAATGAAAAATAAAGAAATCATGAAATTTGCAGGTAAATGGTGGGACCTGGAAAGGATCATCCTGAGTGAATTGTCCCAGAAGCAAAAAGACACACATGGTATATACTCACTCATATAAACATACAACATAGAATAAACCCACTAAAATCTGTACATCTAAACAAACTTAGGAAAAGAGAGGACCCTAACTTAAATGTTCAATCCCCATCCTGAAAGGCAAAGAGGATGGACATCAGAAGAAAAAGAAAATAGGAAACAACCTCAGAACCTGCTACAGAGGGCCTCTGAAAGCCAGAAGAAAACAGGAAACAACCTTGAAACCTGCCACAGAGGGCCTCTGAAAGCCTCTGCAGTATGGACTGTCAAAGCAGATGCTGAGCCTGATTGCCAACTGATGGGCATAGTGAATGGAATTTTATGTAAGAAGTTGGAAATAGTAAGAGCTGGAGGGGACGGGAACTCCACAAGGAGAGCAACAGAACAAGATAATTTGAACACAGGGAACTTCCCAGAGACTCATACTCCAACCAAGGAGTATTCATGGAGATAACCTAGAACCCCTGCACAGATGTAGCCCATGGCAGTTCAGTGTCCAAGTGGGTTACATAGTAATAGGAAGAGGGACTGCCTCTGACATAATCTGATTGGCCTGCTCGTTGATCACCTCCCCCTGAGGGGGGAGCAGACTTACCAGGCCACAGTAGAGGACAGTGCAGCCACTTTTGATGAGAACTGATAGACTAAGAACATAAAGGAGAGGAGAACCTCCCCTATCAGTGGATTGGGGAGTGGCATGCTTGCAGAAAGGGGAGGGAGGGTGGGAGCGGGAGGAAGGGAGGGAGGGGCTTATGGGAGGATACAAAATGAATAAAGTGTAATTAATAAAGAATTAAAAAAAAATCTCTACAGCCCGTGGACTTAACCTTATAAGCATCCTTGAAATGGAAGTAAATCATCTCTGTAGATTGACCGAAGCCAGTCAATAGTGCTAACCTGTAGACTTCAGTATTTTCATGCCATTCTTCTTATGAGCTTTGGCATTGAACATGAAAACAGTGACCCAAATGCCTTAAAGTGTGTTGTTGCCAGTGAGAGAAGGTTCAGTGGTTACCACCAGTCTGCTCTTCCAGAAGAACAAGGTTTGCTTCTCAGCATCCACTTGGAAGATCACAATCATCTCTAACTCCAGCCCCAGGGTGTCTGACACACTCTTCTTGGCTCTGGGAAAACCAGAAATCCATGCAGTATACATACATATAAGCAGGCAAAACACTCATACACAAAATAAATTTTTACATATGTGGTTGAATCATGTTTAGATTAGTATCACAAAAGGTTCTAGCAATCCATTTATGAACATCTCTTTGAGAAAACACAGTAGAAAAAAGAACTCATTTTAATAAGTAATTACCTAAAGAGAATTCAGTTTCTGCTATGTTTTCATTATAAATTATTTAAATTTGTTTCTCAGAAGTTATTACTGCAGCCATGATGAAATGACTTCATTAGCACTGTAGTTCCCCAGCTCTGAATCAGGTTTTTGTTTTGTGTCACATTCTTGGTACATCTCAAATAATCAAACAATTGACTATCACATTTATTTAAGCAAAGTCTAGACATGAGCAATGTGCAATGCTATTTGCAAACTACAGTAACCAATAGCAGCTTCTACAGGGATGCTGGAGCATGGAGTCAGGAGAGGCTGTCCTAGCAATGCTTATGACTGAACTAGGAAGGACAAGCCCATTCCTGTGACAAAACAGAGGTACCAGCAACTGACTCATAAGGACATAAGACCAGAAAAAGTTAGAATTAGTTGAGATTTGTTTTCCAAATATATTCTATACTTCCAGAATCATAACCCCTTACTACTTAATTTAATTGGCTTCATTTGTGTAAAAAAATATATATCAATCACATTTAATAAACCAGCCTACCATGTGTTGGACACTGTGGAAGGCACTTTTCATGTATATTTTTTTTTCATTTCATTATGGTAGTATGATTTGGAAATAATGAAATGTATTTATAGAGGCAATGAATGTCAGAGACACTGACCAGATTGCCCAGGCAAGAGCAAGAGATGGATGGTGGTTCTAGGATCTAGAGTTCGGGTCTTTAAGGTCTACTGCTCATACAAAGCTGTCTTATACAGACTAAAAATAAGTTTAAGGGAGAAGCAAGTCTACATTGATGTTTTAGGTAGTGAGTTCCTGAGTGTCACCTGTGCATTTAATTCAAGAGACTACACAACTTGCCAGAACAAAGGCATATCAACAATTGTGCACTGTGAGACTGACACCTTTGTACAGTAAGTTCAGAGTCTTAATTCAACAAAGAAGTATAATACATTGTACATAAGAGGGAGACAGATTCTATGGAAACAGGAAAACAGTTTGAATTCGAATTAGGGAAGGTACTGAGGAATTAAACATCTTAATGGTGTAGGATCTCACAGTAATCTTATATTTGAATATTCAAGGGAGCAAGAAATCACTGAGTTTTTCTGGGGAAACATGTTTCCAGAAGAGGAAAGCATAGAAGTTCTGAAAGGAGGAGGACATGGAACATTGGAGGAACAGTGATAAAACAACTGGAATTGAAATGGGTCATAAACAGAGAGGTTACGGCATAATGAAGGTGGAATAGACTACTGTGAAGGATTTTGCTTGGCTCTGACTTGGGTTTTAAGGATTGCCAGCAGCTCCTTTTGTGCAGAGACTAGGTTATACAGAGCAATGGCTCAATCAGCGAAATTATTAAGGATCATCACTAACAACAAACCACAGCAGCGAGTACTGGTGGGCTTCTGTGTACAAATGATGGCTCCTGGATATATGTTGAATGTCCAGCATAAATGATCTGACAGTAATTTCATTCAAGGTGAGAGGGACAAAAAAAGAGTCAGGAATGACTACAAAGTTAGAAGAATAGCAGGTTTGGCCAGGGGCCCTTAGGAGCTCTGATTTTCATATGTTAACTTTTTGTCTTCTTAGACATACTTGATAGTAAATAGGGTGGAAAAACACTTTGAGCTTCAGAGGAAAACATGTATGTAAAGAAGCAAACACGAGTTATCAACAAATAGATGATTTCTAACTAGAAGAGGTCTTCAAGACAGCCACTGGTCCAGGTTACTCCATTGTTTAATGGTTAAGTAAGTAATGCAAATGAGACTTAAGACCAACCTAGAGGGCTGAGGTTCAGCTTAGTAGGTAGAACACTTAGTATTCACAAAGCCCTGGGCTCCACACCCCTACCATGGCATAAACCAGGTGTGATGGTAAGGGGAAGAAAGCTTCAAATAACACCCTGACAGGCAGAGAGATGAGAAAATAAGCTATAAACTTGCAAGATATAATAGTCCATCTTCTTCTTCCATGACAAAGAATTGACAGCCCCACCACTTCTACCCCACCACAGGCCCACTTTCAGTTGCCCTACTTAGATATTCTAGATAAACCTTGTACAAGGGATGGGAGCCAATCAGCTCATACTTCTCTTTTGAAACTGACCAATGCAAAAAGAGAAGAGGAGGGCTATGTTTCAGTCCACCAAAAATGCTTAAATGGATTTTGGCTTCTAAGTCCCTCCTCTACTCTCTCTACTTGTGAGACATCTGTCTCAGAATAGGTAATCTCATGCACTTTGGCTTTTTATAAAACTTGTCTGTTTGTTTGGTTGATTGTTAGCCCCCACCCCATGGTGATTTATAGCCTATCTTTTAATTCTTTGACTGTCAGAGAAAATGAAGCCAAAACAAACCCCCTATAGTATAACAATGACACATATCTATTAACCTAGTTCTTAAATGTAAAAACAGGAAGATCAGAAGTTCAATGCTACAGTTGGGTTCATAATAAATTCAAGTCCATCCTGGAATAGATGAGATCTTGTCTCAAAACAACATGAACAACAAAAAATAAAGAGAGACATTAAAAATATGATATGTTGGCGAGGATGGCCATTGATAAGTGTGAGGAAGATTTAGTAATGCATTTATAAAGTTGTTGCTGATACTGATAAGAAAATTTGGCATGACAGTAGGCCTCAAAATCTGATGAGATGAAGTGTAATGGAAAACAAGAGCAGAAGAATTAGAACCAAAGTGGAATGAGCACTGTTTTGATTTCTGCTGCTCTGATAATACAGTACCATAAAAATGGCAATTTAGGAGATAAGAGGTTATATTTCAGATTATAATTCTAAATTTATTCTATCATTGTGGGAAAGTCAAGGCAGGAACTTTAAACATCACATACACAGTCAGCTGCAGAGAGAAAGGGATTTGAACATGTTCACTTCCTTGACACTTGTGCTCAGTTAAATTTCTCCATTCATTATACACTGCAGGGCACTGTGCCTAAGAAACAGGGTGCCCACAGTAAATTAGGTCTTCCCATATCAATGAACCTGATTGAAACAATACTCTCAGCCATCCCAACTTAAAATAGACAATCTGTCGTTGAAGCTCATCCCAGGTGATTCTAGACTGTGCCAAACTGGCAACAAAAGATAACTATTCTTTAGATATTTTGTTATAAAAGAGCACAGAAAGCAATTTGCAGTAAAATGCCAGGAATTGTATTATGTGCAGGTGAAAGAGAAATACTCAAGGGCATGATTAGTGGATATAGATCCTGCACAACTGGTTGCAGTTAAGAAGAAAAGTACCTCATCATGAAAATGACAAAGAATTACTGTCTTAGGGTTTCTATTGTTGTGACAAAACAGCATGGCTAAAAGCAGCTTGTGAAAGAAAGGGTTTATGTCAGCTTATAGCATTATCAAGGGAAGTCAAGGCCCGCACTCAAGGCACGAACCTGGAGGCCAGAACTCAAGCAGAGGCCATGATAAATGCTATTTACTGGCTTGCTCCTGACTTATCCCACCTGCATTAATCATGAATCTAGAAAATGCCCTATACATGTGCCTACTGTACTTTGGTGAAGGCATGTTCTCAGGGTTCCTCTTCAAAAGCATGCCTAAGTTTGTGTTAAGTTCACAATTATTAAACAACAAAATGAAAATATTTAAGAATCTATTTAAAAAATAAACACAATATTATATATTGGAAGTTGGAGGAGAGTGAGCCAATTAACTTCCAATGATTTCCTGAAAGAAACAAAGCTGATGCTAAGAACAGTACCTCAGAATGCCAGAAGGCATGGAAGGAAATGTTTTTACTGGTATTTTACCCCCAAATTATTAAATTACATTGAAATTTGTGTCTTCAACTCCTAAAAGACAATGGTCATTTCTCTCTTTCCCTTGGTGTTTTTCTAAGTTGTGTAACAGATTCACCAGGAATCCAGCATATGTCAGTCTAGCAGACAGATTGCAGACATGGCAGCCATGGGCACAGGGCCCTGCTGTGCCCATCCAGTTTTGTTTTTTTTTTTTTATGAGCTGCTGCCAGTTCCTCCAATGAGCCAGAACAAGAGGCAAGTGTTTGAAGTTAATCTTGGAGTCGTTAAAACAACTACTTCCTCTGATGTGAGTTAAATGATTTCTGCTAAATCAAATGCCTGTGTAATTTAGGAAATAACTTCACCAGTTTAAAAGACATCATCTGCATGATCCAATCCCTTCTCTGTAGGAAAATCTGACATCAAGAGACTGAAGAATGGAATGAACTCCAATGTCAAAAGACTCGCCAGTACCTGGGTTACTTATTGCTATTAGCTGTAGGAATAACTTTCTGTTGGAGCAACTGCCATTAAGATAGAGATTTCAGGGTCTGGGAATAGGTCCCAAGTATTACAGTGCCTGCTATGGAAGCAGCACAACCTGACTTCAGTTCCCAGAGGCCATGTAAAAGGCCAGGTGTGGTGGTGAGCACTTGTAATCCCAGTGCTGGGTACTCAGAGACATGGTAGACTTCCGGAGCTTTCTATCCAGATGGTCTAGTTTATATAGTGAACTCCAGGTCCCCCTGGGAGACCCTGTCTCAAATATAACAGAGGCTTTCTGGCCGCCATGCACATACACATGCTCTTGCACAGATAACACACCTGTGTACATACATGAACATGCACACACAGAGGCACAAAAATATGTGAATTTTACAATTAGCAGTCAAAAGCTTGCCCCCCCCCCCCGACTTTTACATAGATTGAACCGGGCTTTTACATTACCGAATAATCACGTTTCAGATAGCAGGAAGTGAGTGGCCCTGGTTAGTATGTTTATTTATAACTTTACTACCCTGCCCAAATGGCATTATGTTTAAGCCTGACGTGACTACCATGCACCACATTCTAGGAGACAGTAATGTTCGTGTTTGAATCTTACTGTGCAAGCCATGCTTTCATCATAGGTGATGAAGAACGGGCCAGCTGTGTTGGCAAGGAAATGAGAGGGGTGCATACCTGGCTGCATTTGCTGGGCATTATCCACGAGGCCCACATATAAAGCAAGGAACTTGTACGGCAGACTCAGTGCTGTTGGGCATCTGGTTGGTAATAACAGTGATATAAAGGCAGACTGCAATCTATCAAAAAGGCTCCAGGTTGTAAATGACTTTTGCATACATACATTTATTTTACATTTATTTTTATGATGTGCCTGTGTTTGTTGTTGTTGTTGCTGGATGTGTGTATATCAGAAGAAACTTGCAGGAATCAATTCTCTCCTTTTGTCATGTGGGAATTGAGGACCAAACCTAGACTGTTGCTCTTGGCAGCAAATCCCTTTACCGGCCAAGCCGTCCTACCAGCCTGCCATACACTTTAACAATATGGAGACGCCATGATGAAAACCTTTAGTGGAAACTACTAGGATGTCACAAGTCCTCAAGTTAGAGCTGTGACATTAAATTAATGCAAGTGGATGTGATCTGAAGTCTTTATGACAAGTGTCTATAAAGATGGTGGCAGTTAATCTCAATTATCTACTTGAAAAAAAATCTAAAATCACTGAGGAGATAAGCTTCTGAGTATATTTGTGACTTATATACTAAACAGATTTAACTGATGAGGAAAGACCAAGTTCAATATGAGAAGCACCATTCCATGGTCTGCGGTCTCAATCTGAATAAGAAAGAGAAAGCTAACCAGTTAGCCATCAGCCCTCATCTCTCTACTGCTTGACTGAAGATGTGAAGGGATCAGTTGCCTCATGCTCCTGGCACCATGGCTTCACTGACATGCAAGGCTGCACCTTCAAAATGAGAGCTGAAATGAAATCTTTTCTCAGGAATATTTTTTCATGACAATGAAGCAAGAAACTAATACAGAGATGAATATCACCAGAAAATTGCTTACCCTACAAGATCCTCCTCTGCAGGATTTATTTTTACTAACAATAAAAATAAAATAGTAAAACAAACAAGAATTTAAGGATCACACTTATGAGGTAAAGGAAGACAGATGTGCTATTTCATGGTTGCATCTCAATGCCTAGAATGCATGAACTCTCAAGAAGGAAGGCCCCTTGGAAATCACTTTCACTGTGCTGAACTCTATGAGGAAGCTATTAAGTAGTTGCTTGGGTTATTTTCATCTTGAAGGAGTCCAGGTGATGGATGAGCTGAAGTTATCTTCCAAAATAGATTTCCAATTATTAATTGTCTAGGTAGCTTTCTTAAATATTTTCCCTTCTTTTCTTCTTTTATTAATTTATTTACTCACTTACTTACTTATTAATATTTACTAGAGACAAATAAGCCTGTCACTCCACAGAGGGAGATAGAAAAACATCTATTTCAATAGGGCTTGAATTCTCAAAATAGGGCATGATTTTCGCACTAAAAATTGGAGAAAAAAATGAAAATAATATTTTCTTTTACCTAAAAAGATAGCTCAATTTTTTACTACTATTTTGAGTAATTATTTCTCTCATAAAAAATATATTTGAGGAGGCAGGGCAAGATGGCAGCGCCAGGAGGACTCTCATTCTGAGGAGCAGCACAGCAGGATTGGCATAGCGACCAGCAATCAGAACTCACGGCCATAAAACACAAGTGATTGTGTTTCACAGGTGAGAGGATACCCCACGGTGGGGGATTCAATCAGCTTTAACTCACCCGGCTAAACCGCAGAAGAGATCCCGATTTCACCAGGTGCTTGGTCGCCAGCCCAGAGCTACACGCCAGCATGATCTGGTCACGGGCCCAGACTGAACTGTGGGCCCACAACACCATAGACTGGATTTCCCAGTTGAGAGATAACCCCACGGAGCAGGAAACAATTGGGACCTACCTCAGGTTACCCAGACATCCCCTGGAAAAGACTCGGGTTCCGCGGGTGCCACAAGAGCCAGCCCGGACCCAGAGCTGGGACCCAGGCGCCTGCAGGGAGCCAGGCCTGCGCGCTTCATTCGCCGCCTCAGATAGAACTGTGGGCACCAGGGCACCAGGCACCAGAGACTGTGTTTCACTGGCAGGTGCAAACCCACAGGGAGGGAAACAGCTCTGATCTCAGAGCACTCAGCCTACACCCTCACCCCGAAATGGTCTAGGGAAATTTAACCAGTCTAGGGAGCCTCCAAGACTCCGAAAGTCCAGAAAGGCGGAGCCACAAGCGGGCATCTGTGCCTGTGGATTCTACTCACCACCCCAGACAGAACAGCGGTTTCCAAAGCAAAGACTGCGTGTCTCTGGCAGGAGGAAACCCCCAGCAGAGGGGGTCAGCAGCTTTAACGCTTAGGACACCCAGCACCAAAACACTTCCTGGACTCACACAGACTCTAGTGCAGGCAGGAGCGCTGTGCTCTGCCACCATTGTTGAGTTCCCCTAGGGCACTGGGACACAAAGCTGCATCCTCAGACCTACAAAAGCCAGAGAGCCATTACAGCAGCCATCAGATACTGTGCCAAGGATCAACTAGTTATCCCTAGCGAGACTGTCAAAACTGTGGTAATCCCCGGTCCTTCAAGAGGGCTGCACTCACAGCATCTGGACCAGAGCAGTGCCTGCAGCCGCCATCCCAGACAGAGACACACAGCTTCTGGTCCAGAGTGAGGCACCCAGCCTCCAGACCAGAGCAGCACCCCTAGGCGCCAACTCAACCTAGGTGCACATTCTCCAGGTCCAGAGTAGAGCAATCAGCCTCTGGCCCAGAGACTTATTGAGTGCACCTCCCACTTTCCCGGACAGAACTGTGCGCCCCAGGATAACAGACTGAGTTTCCCTGTTGGGAGAAAACCCCACAGCTAGGGAATCAGCAGTTTCTTCAAGAGGACTGTACATGAAAATTTAGTGAGCAGCAGCACACTAAATTTATAACAAGAAACCCAGCAGTGGGGCAGCTGTCTTGAGAAATTCTATGGGTAAGAGGAGATCCTCCCCTGCCTAACATAGACCACAGCTAATACTCAGGGCTATAAACCTGAGGTGAGCAGTGGCAACTCCTGAGAGACACTGGCCATATAGTGACCATAACCAAAAAGCAGAGAAGGACTCCTTCAGGAAAAATCATCTTCTGGCCAAGGGGATACTCCCTACCTCAGGACTCCAGGAAGCACAGAAACTAACAGCCAACACCTAAATCAGCCCAATGGGTAGAGGTCAGCGTAAAAGCTCAACCAACAAAAGACAGAGCAATATGACATCCCCAGAACCCAGCCATGCAGGGGCGAACAGCCCTGAACAATGCAGCATAATAGAAAATCAAGAAGATGACCTTACATCTATGTTGATGAAGAGGATAATAGAGGAAACAAATAAAATACGTAAAAAATTAGGGGAAGATAAAACCAAACAGATCATGGCTATCCGTAAAGAAAAGGAGGAAGATAAAGACAAGCAGATTAGGGCCATCCGTGAAGAAATACGGGAAGATGCAGCCAAATGGCTTGAGGCCTTCAGAGAAGAAATAATTAAATCACTGAAAGAAATAAAAGAGACAGAGTTGAAGGAACTAAAAGAAAAAGAGGAAAATACAAGCAGACAGGTGAAGGAAGTAAACAAAACAACTCAAGACCTGAAGATAGAACTGGAAAAATTAAAGAAAACACAAGTGGAGGAAATAATGGAGAGGAAGAATTTAGGGAAGAAAACAGGAACTACAGAGGTAAGCATAACCAACAGACTACAAGAGATGGAAGAAAGAATCTCAGGTGTAGAAGATACAATGGAAGAAATCAATGTATCTGTCAAAGAAAATGTTAAATCCAAAAAATTCCTGACACAGAGCATCCAAGAAATCCAAGACAATAGGAAAAGACAAAACCTAAGAATAATAGGTATAGAGGAAAAAGAAGACTCCCTTCTCCAAGGCCCAGAAAATATTTTCAAGAAAATCATTGAAGAAAATTTCTCTAAGTTAAAGGAGAAGCCAATAAGGATACATGAGGCCTACAGAACACTCAACAAATTTGACCAGAAAAGAAAATCCTCCCACCACATAATAATCAAAACAGTAAGTATACAGAACAAAGAAAAAATACTAAAAGCTGCAAGGGAAAAAGGCCAAGTAACATATAACGGCAAACCCATTAGAATCACACCTGACTTTTCAACAGAAACTATGAAAGCCAGAAGGGCCTGGACAGATGTCATGCAGACCCTAAGAGAACACAGATGTCAACCCAGGCTACTATACCCTGCAAAACTCTCAGTCCTCCTAGATGGAGAAAACAAGATATTCAATGAAAAAACAAATTTCAACAATACCTACACACAAATCCAGTATTACAGAAGACACTGGAAGGGAAAATAGAACCCAAGAAAATTAGCTTCTGTCAAGAACACAGGAAATAATTAACCTTACTACACTAAAACAGAAAGCAACCAAGCACACAACCTTATGAACACAGCCAACATCAAAATCAAAGGATCTAACAGCCACTAGTCATTAATCTCTCTCAACATCAATGGACTCAACTCTCCAGTAAAAAGACACAGATTAACAGAATGGATACGTAAACAAAACCCAGCAATCTGTTGCATACAAGAAACACACCTAAGGCACAAAGATAGATATTACCTGAGGGTAAAAGTTTGGAAGACGACTTTCCAAGCAAATGGACCCAAGAAACAAGCAGGAGTAGCCATTCTAATATCTGATAAAATAGACTTTCAACCAAAATTAATAAAAAGAGATGGGGAAGGAAACTTCATACTCATCAAGGGAAAATTCCACCAGGAAGACATCACCATCTTGAACATCCATGCCCCAAATACAAGAGCACCCACATTTGTAAAAGAAAGATTGATAAAATTTAAACCACATATAGATCCCCACACATTAATAGTGGGAGACTTCAACTCCCCACTCTCAACAAAGGACAGGTCAACAAAACAGAAATTAAACAAAGAAACAATATCTCTGACAGAGGTCATGAATCAAATGGACCTCACAGACATTTACAGAACTTTACACCCAAACACAAAAGAATTTACCTTCTTCTCAGCACCTCATGGCACCTTCTCCAAAATAGACCATATAGTTGGTCACGAAGCAAGACTCAACAGATACAAGAAGACTGAAACAATCCCTTGTATCCTGTCTGATCACCATGGAATAAGGCTAAACTTCAACAACAACAGAAATAGCAAAAAGCCTACACACACATGGAAACTGAACAACTTGTTACTAAATGACAGCTGGGTCAGGGAAGAAATAAAGAAAGAAATTAAAGCCTTCCTAGAACTCAATGAAAATGAAGACACAACATACCCAAACTTGTGGGACACAATGAAAGCAGTGCTAAGAGGAAAGTTCATAGCACTAAGTGCCTTCAAGAAGCAATTCGAGCCAGCTCATTCAAGCAACTTAATGGCCCACTTAAAAACCCTAGAAAAAGAAGAAGCAGATACACCAAAAAGGAGTAGACGGCTGGAAATTATCAAACTCAGGGCTGAAATCAATCAATAAGAAACAAATAAAACAATTCAAAGAATCAATGAAACCAAGAGCTGGTACTTTGAGAAAATCAACAACATCGACAAACCCTTAGCCAAGCTAACTAAAAGGCAGAGAGACACCACCCAAATCAACAAAATCAGAAATGAAAAAGGGGACATAACTACAGACACTGAGGAAATCCAAACAATCATTAGGACTTACTTCAAAAGTCTATATGCCACAAAATTTGAAAATCTAAATGAAATGGACAATTTTCTTGATCAATTTGACTTACCAAAACTGAATCAGGACCAGGTAAATCAATTAAATAGTCCTATATCCCCCAAAGAAATAGAAGCAGTCATTAAAAGTCTCCCATCCAATAAAAGCCCAGGACCAGATGGCTTCAGCGCAGAATTCTACCAGACCTTTAAGAAGAGCTACCTCCAATTCTCTTCAAACTATTCCACAAAATAGAAACAGAAGGAACATTACCAAACTCATTCTATGAAGCCACAATCACCTTGGTACCTAAACCTCACAAAGACTCAACAAAGAAAGAGAATTTCAGGCCAATCTCCCTTATGAACATTGATGCAAAAATACTTAACAAAATACTTGCAAACCGAATCCAAGAACACATCAAAGATATTATCCACTATGACCAAGTAAGCTTCATCCCAGGTATGAAGGGGCGGTTCAATATACGGAAATCCATCAATGTGATCCACCATATTAACAAACTGAAAAAAAAAAACACATGATAATCTCCCTAGATGCCGAAAAAGCATTTGACAAAATCCAACATCCATTCATGTTTAAAGTACTGGAGAGATCAGGGATACAAGGCACATATCTAAACATAGTAAAGGCGATATACAGCAAGCCTATAGCCAACATCAAACTAAATGGAGAGAAACTTAAAGCAATCCCACTGAAATCAGGGACAAGACAAGGCTGCCCACTCTCTCCATATCTCTTCAACATAGTGCTGGAAGTCCTTGCTAGAGCAAAAAGACAGTTGAAGGAGATCAAGGGGATACAGACGGGAAAGGAAGAAGTCAAATTATCACTATTTGCAGATGATATGATAGTATACATGAGTGACCCCAAAAACTCTACCAGGGAACTCCTACAGCTGATAAACAACTTCAGCAAAGTGGCCGGATACAAAATTAACTCAAAAAAATCAGTAGCACTCCTGTATACAAAAGACAAAAGGCTGAGAAGGAAATTAGAGAAACAACACCATTCACAATAGCCACAAATGATATAAAGTACCTTGGTGTAACCCTAACCAAGCAAGTCAAAGACTTGTATGAAAAAAATTTCACGTATCTGAGGAAAGAATTAGAGGAAGATATGAGAAGATGGAAAGATCTCCCATGCTCATGGCTTGGCAGGATTAACATAGTAAAAATGGCCATTTTACCAAAAGCAATCTACAGATTTAATGCAATTCCCATCAAATTGCCAACACAATTCTTTACAGACCTGGAAAGAAAAATTCTCAACTTCGTATGGAATAACAAGAAACCGAGAATTGCTAAAACAATCCTCTACAATAAAAGATCTTCTGGAGGTATCTCCATCCCTGATCTCAAGCTGTACTATAGAGCAACAGTGATAAAAACTGCATGGTACTGGCGTAGAAACAGAATGGTGGATCAATGGAATCGAACAGAAGACCCAGAAATAAACCCACACACTTGCGGACACCTGATTTTTGACAAAGGTGCCAAAACCATACAATGGAAAAAAGATAGCATCTTCAACAAATGGTGCTGGTCCAACTGGATGTCTACATGTAGAAAAATGAAAATAGATCCATACTTATCACCCTGCACAAAACTGAAGTCCAAGTGGATCAAAGACCTCAACAAAAAACCAGACACATTAAATTGGCTAGAAAAAAAAGTGGGGAATACCCTAGAACTCATTGGTACAGGAGAAAACTTCCTGAACAGAACACCAACAGCACAGGCTCTAAGAGCAGCAATCAATAAATGGGACCTCATGAAATTGAAAAGCTTCTGTAAAGCAAAGGACACCGTCATCAAAACAAAGCGACTACCTACAGATTGGGAAAGAATCATCACCAACCCTTTATCTGACAGAGGACTCATATCCACTATATATAAAGAACTAAAGAAGCTGAAAAGCATCAAACCAAGTAATCCACTTAAAAAATGGGGAACAGAGCTAAAGAGAGAATTCTCTGTAGAGGAATATCGAATGGCAGAGAAGCACTTAAAGAAATGCTCAACCTCATTAGCCCTTAGGGAAATGCAAATCAAAACAACCCTGAGATTTCACCTTACACCCATCAGAATGGCCAAGATGAAAAACTCAAGGGACAACACATGCTGGAGAGGTTGTGGAGAAAGGGGAACCCTCCTCCACTGTTGGTGGGAATGTAAACTTGTACAACCACTCTGGAAATCAATCTGGTGCTTTCTCAGACAACTAGGAATAGCGCTTCCTCAAGATCCAGCCATACCACTCCTAGGCATATACCCAAAAGAGGCTCAAGTACACAAAAAGGACATTTGCTCAACCATGTTTGTAGCAGCTTTATTTGTAATAGCCAGAAGCTGGAAACAGCCCAGATGCCCCTCAACTGAAGAATGGATGCAGAAACTGTGGTACATCTATACAATGGAGTATTACTCAGCAATGAAAAATAAGGAAATCATGAAATTTGCAGGTAAATGGTGGGACCTGGAAAGGATCATCCTGAGTGAGTTGTCCCAGAAGCAAAAAGACACACATGGTATATACTCACTCATATTAACATACAACATAGAATAAACCCACTAAAATCTGTACATCTAAACAAACTTAGGAAAAGAGAGGACCCTAACTAAAATGTTCAATCCCCATCCTGAAAGGCAAAGAGTATGGACATCAGAAGAAAAAGAAAATAGGAAACAACCTCAGAACCTGCTACAGAGGGCCTCTGAAAGCCAGAAGAAAACAGGAAACAACCTTGAAACCTGCCACAGAGGGCCTCTGAAAGCTTCTGCAGTATAGACTGTCAAAGCAGATGCTGAGCCTGATGGCCAACTGATGGGCAGAGTGAATGGAATTTTATGTAAGAAGTGGGAAATAGTAAGAGCTGGAGGGGACGGGAACTCCACAAGCAGAGCAACAGAACAAGATAATTTGAATACAGAGAACTTCCCAGAAAATCATACTCCAACCAAGGACTATTCGTGGAGATGACCTGGAACCCCTGCACAGGTGTAGCCCATGGCAGTTCAGTGTCCAAGTGGGTTACATAGCAATGGGAAGAGGGACTGCCTCTGACATAATCTGATTGGCCTGCTCGTTGATCACCTCCCCCTGAGGGGGGAGCAGCCTTACCAGGCCACAGTAGAGGACAATGCAGCCAGTTTTGGTGAGAACTGATAGACTAAGATCAGAAAGGAGAGGAGAACCTCCCCTATCAGTGGACTTGGGGAGTGACATGCATGCAGAAAGGGGAGGTAGAGTGGGATAGGGAGGGGAGGAGGGAGGGGCTTATAGGGGGGATACAGAATGAATAAAGTGTAATTAATAAAAAATTAAAAAATATATATATATACATATATTTGATTCTGGTATCCTTATGTAACAAAAGGAAAAGTTATATTTGGGTGTTTAAAAACAATATTTGATGACAACTTCCTATGACAATATTTTTTATCTATTTTTAGGCTATAATGAACAAAAAGGCTTGGACAACTGTTAAAGAATATTGGGTACCTACGGGCCATCTGTCCTCTTTCTGTCTCAAGTGATTAATGTCCTGTAAACTCTTGGTTTTGGATGCAGGCCAGTGTTCTATAAACTCTCCCATAGAAGGGCAACATCATAACTTCCACAATGTTTAGATAAGATCTATTCACTAACTTTTACAGTAAACTAAAATTATATTAGGTATGAAGCACAAGTATCTAATGCTTTTCTGGAAACCATGAAATATTCTCCAGTTATCAATTTTGTTAAACAACATATAGGATGAAAGACAGGCATTTGTTTGGAAGAACATATATCTTGGTTTCTTTTTATACATTGTTATTAAAGATGAGGTTTTGTGTGAGGAGTTGAATATATTTAAGAAAATATAATTTCTAATTGTTGAGCTTTGTATTTTAAATAATTGTTGTGTTTTTTTTTTTAAGATTTCATTTATTTATAATGCATACAATATTCTGTCTGCATGTACACCTGCACACCAGAAGAGGGCACCAGATCTCATTATAGATGGTTGTGAGCCACCAGGTGGTTGCTGGGAATTGAACACAGGACCTTTGGAAGAATAGCCAGTGCTCTTTAACCTCTGAGCCATCTCTCCAGCCCCTTAGAGCTTTGTATTTTAAACATTGGTGTAGAGCAGGACAGGATAGTAGAACAAGAAAAAGAAAGGGAGGTGGAAAAGGGAAGAGGAAATTACAAAAGAAGAAGGGAATGACAGGAGACAAGCATGAGACAAGGAAGGAATGAAGGAAGGTAGAGAAGAAAGTAGAAAGTCTGAGGAAGAATGACAGGAATGACAGAGGTAGGAGAAAGAAGAAGAAAGTGGTTAAGGAAACAACAAAAGGAGAAAGAGAAGGAGGGAAGTAGGAAGGGAGCAATTGAGGACAGGAGAAAGGGAAAAGAGAAGGAAAGAAGAAAATAAGGAAGAGAAGAAAGGAGAAGGAAGAAAGTGGAGACAAGGGAAGGAAACAGAGAAGGAATAGATAAAATGAACAAAGAAAAGAGAAGAACAGAAAATTGTCTCCAAGATGTCATGGCATAAATGTCCTCTTACAAGAGTCAGATTTGTCACTGGTGACTGGCAATCCATCGGCTTTCTTGTAGTATCAGATCTCATTCATTCTAAACACTTTTAACCCACTTCTGAGTGTTGTGTTTGATCTGGATCAAATGAAGATCTGAAAAATCAGAATACATGGGTACAAATGTAAATTAGGAAGTTTTAAATGAAGAAAACATCAAAACCATGGGAAATTCAGTTTTAAAAGAAAGAAAATGCCTACACAGGAACATTAACCACAGAAAAAGACATGTAGAAGAACAGCATAATTCACATAAGAACAAAACTGTTCTGCTTTGGACTCCAACAGCTGGGGACTTGCTTTTTCTCATATCCCTATTGAAATTAACAGTTTAATTCACTTTTCTATTTACGAGACAAATGTTCATGTAATCTAGTGCCACAGAGACACCTGTTTGCGCCTAGATTTAATTTACACGGACAGCCCATTTGCCTGTTTGTACAGGAATCAAATTAGGTTGTCCATGTATAACACACGGGGAGTTTAATGAGGTTCAGACCTGTCTCCCAAAGCCACCACTGTGTAAAAGTGTTTCGCTTGGGAAATTAAAATCTCCATCGCCACTGTCATAAATCCACAAGGGGAGTTTATTCTCCTCTGTATTAAGTGTCCACAACAAAGGGAAACGGGATGATGAATGCAAATCTGCCCATTCCCGAAACAATTTGTATAAACAGTTTGTGATTAGTTGCCACTTCTACAAACTTCATATGGACATGTCCAGCCAATTCCCACACAGACTTCAGTCTTCAGCATCTTGCTTTTTCCAAATAAGGAGGCTCTTTAGTAACTATTTCACAGAAACAAATGTGGGAAAGTAAGTCCTGTCAAGCCAAGGAAAACAATCCTAAACAATTAATTACAGAGTAAGGAAAACCAAATATTACTCACAAATCTAATTAAGGGACTAAGCAATCACAAAGTTTTCCACCCTTGCCACTTCCTGTACTCTAAACCACTCTAATGTGCTTTGTCTCATGTACTTACCTTGTGGTGCTGGAGTGAAGCAAAGTGAAGCCATCTACAGAATAACACATCTGCTTAAGTCAGTACCTCAAGCAAAGCCCACAGTGCGGTCCCAACACATGCAACTGATGGAACTACACGGGGAACTATAAGCAGTTAATCTTTTACACAGAACTAACTAGTTTACTCAGGGGTCTAGGAAGATGGTTCCATGGTAGGAAAGCTTGCTGTGCCATCATGAGGAAATGGGTGTTAATTCCGAGCATGTTGGTAGGAAGCCAGGTGTGGCAACATATGTATCTGTAACCCCAGCAATGTACAAGGCAGAGACAGAAGGATGGCTGGGACTGGCTGGCTGCTGTCTGAGCTAAAGGATTCAGTAAGACATTGTTTCAACTAAATAACTCTGAGAATGATAGAGCACAACTTTCAATGTCCTACATCCTCTACACTCATTCACAGAGACATACATCTGCAAGCACATATTTGTGCATACGTGCGCACGCACACACGGATACACACAGTGCTCTACTAGCCCTATGAGCACTGCCTACTTAGCTCTAGCTATCTGAGCTATAAGATGAGTCATCCCATTTTGTTCTGACTTATGTCTTAGCCTCCCTTAGTTGCACCAACGGTGCCCTATCTTTGAGAACCCTGCCCAGCATTGGTTGCCTCCTTCCGTGATGATTTTAAATGTAATCTGTGCTAAATGTGACCTTGACCATGTTTTCAAAGCATGCTCTCCCATTTTAGCTGGAGGGAATGAGAGTTGTGGGATTTATTAGGCTCTCTCAGAACACTGGCTTTTTGGCTAAAGCTATTAGCATCATTTTTTTTAGCATTTGCCAGAAATAAGATGCCCTTGGCAGCAAGTTCATTGTCAAAAATTCATTCTTCTTAGCCAGATTTTTGCTGTGGAGAAAGCCAGCAGAAAACCTTGCTACTGTTTAATTTCTGTTCTGCTCAAACTATGGAGCCACAGGCTTCTCAAACATTTCAGGTATATACAGTTACCAGTCTTTGACATGCAAAACTGTTAAAAATCTTACCACTTACACTCCAGGGAAGAGCCGCTAGACTGGAAGGCATAAAATGTCATTGAAAATTCACAATTCATTCCCCTAGCATGCCAGAATGAGGTTGTTAACTGCTCACAATGCACAGAGACAGGCCCTCAGAGGAAAAGAGCAGGAACACTCAACACAGAAACATAGAGACATGCTATACCAACCGTTATTTCAGCCTCAATCCAGACACAAAGACACAGACACCATAAAAAATGGCTACCACAAATCAGTCCATCACTCTGTATCCAATTGTGGGTTAATGGAGGATATTACATGGAAATCTCATTTGTTACATTTCATAAAGGTTGGGAAAAATAATACATTTTTTATTGTCAGAGATGTGACAAAATTTTTTACTAAGTAACAAGTAAGAAATCAAACGACATATTCACACCTTGCAATAAAAGATGTCCAAGACTGGGGTTTTGATGGCAATGCACTTAGACATGAACTTACTTATTTCTATTTCTGTGTGCTGTGGTTGGAATATGAGACACTGTGCTGGCTCTGCCCTTCTCTTTCCCCATCTTATACTTCTCTCTCTCCCCTCCACAGATTATAAGTATTATTATTATTTTTTTTTTTTAGAAAAGGTAAGACATTTAATCATTATCAGGAATGTTAGGTTTTTGACACTATTTTCTAGACATAAAGTTAGCCAATGTGGTTCTTTGAATAAAATGTTGCTCCATAACTTAAATGTTTGAAGACAGGGTCTCCTGCTAATGGGGCTCTTGGGGGTGTTTAGGAGGTGTGGCCTTGTTGGAGGAAGTATGTCACTGGAGGTGGGCTTGGAAATATATCAAGGACTCACGCGTTCCCAGTTTGATTTCTTTTTTTATTTTATTCACTTTACATTGTGCTGTAGTCCCATCCCTTTTCCCCTCCCCGTCCCCTCTTTCCTTTTCCTCAGAAAAAGAGAACTTCCTTTCCCAACCACCCAAGCTCATCAAGTTGCATCAGGACTGAGCATGTCCTCTTCCCCTGTGGCCTGGCAAGACAATCCCACTAGGGGAAAGTGAACAAAAAGCTGGCAACTGAGTTTGTGTTTCATGCATTTGCCACTTCCCTTTCTGGAGGACCGACATGAGGCCTAAGCCGCCTATGTGCTACATCTTTGTAGGGGGTATACGTCCACTTCATGTATGCTCCTTGGTTGATGCCTCAGTAGTAGGAAGCTCATTTGGGCCCTGGTTAGTTGGCTCTGATGGTCTTCTTGTAAAGTTCCTGTCACCTACAGATTTTTTTTTCCTTTCCTCCCACTTTTCAGCAAGATGCCCTATATATCAACCAGTGTTTGGCTCTGAGTCTTGGCATCTGTTTTAAGGCACTGCTGGGTAGAGCCTTTAAAAAAATGGTGCACAGAATTAAACAGAGTTCTCAACAGAGAAATCTCAAATGGCCAAGAAGCACATATAGAAATGCTCAACTTCCTTAGTCACCAGAGAAATACAAATCAAAATGACTCTGAGATTCCATACTGGTCAGAATCACTTGATCAAAATCTCAAGAGACAGGACAGCACATGCTGGAGAGGGTGTGGAGAAAGGGAAACACTCTTCCACTTTGGGTGGTAGTGTAAACTTGTATAACCACTTTGAAAATCAATCTGCCTCTTTCTCAGGAAATCAGGAGTAGATTTGCCTCAAGACCCACCTCTACCTCTCCTGATATATGTGCAAAATATGCTCCACCATACAACAAGGCCACTTGCTCAAATATGTGCATAGCAGCTTTATTAACAATAGCCAGAATCAGGAAACAACATAGATGTCCTTCAACTGAAGAATGGATAAAGAAACTGTGGCACATTTATACAATGAAATATTACCAAGTTTATTTTCTATTTCCCTGTTGTTTGAAATGTGAGCCTTTGGCTTCTACTCCAGCCGCCATGCCTACAGCCTGCTGCCACCCTCCACAACCAAAAGTCACAGAAATCCCTTCCATTGCTTTTTCTGGGCCTTCATGACAGCAATACAAAAGTCGCTAACAAAGCCTGTTTGAGTAACAATGGTAGTAGCAGAAAGCACATTTACTTCCATTTCAGGCATATGGTCAAACGTCTTATGATTCCTAAACACCCAAATATTCATGTTCTCTTGAAGACATCATTTATATTCCTTTTGCTTTTAAATCAACGGAGCACACTGGATATCAGAATCACAGACAGATATGCAGAGAGACAGGGACAGAGAGAGGCAGAGAGACAGACGGACAGACAGACAGAGACAGGGAAACAGAGAAGGTGAGAGGGACGGAGAGGAGGTGCATTAGAAGAGTCAGCATGAGCAACCATGCCAGTATGTGGAAGATGGAAGGCAGGAATTCAGATTCTTGCAGAGCTAACAAGAGAGGGGACCTACTAATCCTCCTCTACTTGCAAACTCAAAACTATTCAGTTTCTACACAGCATGATGGGATAAAAGCTACGACACACTGTGGCTGCCTTCTCCTCTAAACCAACCACATGCTGAAACATGTACCCCGGGTTGTGTTACTGACCACAAACAGTTTAGTGCCCATAAAACAAATGAAAGGCTAATTAATTCTCTATCTTACTCTCTGTGGTTTGGTTTTTGTGTTGTCTAGTACACTCTGTTCTGTGTTGCTTTAAATTTTTCTTCTGTTTTCCTCCTGTCATTTATGAATAGGCATGGGGAAAATGCAATGGAAGATAATTTGTTCCTGACAGAAATCAAGTTATAATGAATGCAGTCCCTTTGCAGAGGACACCGCTATAAACAGAAGCTGCCAGGTCCCAACACCCAGACGTAAGCCTGGGAAACCGAGTGAGCTGGTTTCACTGACACAGCTTTCTAAAGCACTACTTCTTGCAAATGTCAAATCCACTCTAGCTCAGCAATTTCTATAGTATCTACATGCAGAATAACTTCTAGAGAATAAAATGTGGAAAATAAATATTTAGCATCCCTAGCTACTTCTAAAGTTGTGTGTATGATTCTGCCCAGATTGCTGAATACTCTCTTAACCTTCCTGTGATGCATTTTTATAGGATGATTTAGAATCCTTCTACACAATGGACCATTGGCCTGGATTTTAAAGTGACTGGCTATAAAAGTCATTGAGCACAATGTGCATTGCAGGTTAATTAAAGGACTAGTCAACGTAATTGAGGTCTCCAGAGCCCTGAATGGGTCTTCCATTCTGTAAATCACTTTTGTCTATTATTTCATTCTCAATGTGAAGAACAGACAGGAATAATGTAAAGGTTTAAGAGAGAGACAGACTTGTGTTAAAATTCAGTCCTATCTCATGCAAATTGTGTAGTCTTATGCAGTCAATTTATTTTCTCCTTCTCTTATAGTCATATTATTAGTAAAATATAACTTAGGATCTGGAAAGATGGCTTAATGGATAAAATAGAGCATTGGCTGCTCTTGAAAATGACCTGAGTTTGATTTCCATCACCCATACAACAAACAAGAGTTAGCAAGCCCCAAGGTTTCCAGCGCCCTCCTCTGGTCTCTTCAGGCACTGCAACCAGGTGCTTCATAAACATACAAGCAGTCAGTGACTGGCAGATTCCAGGGGATTAAAGAGGAGTCAGCCTGCCCAAAATGATGAGTTCTTTTTCGTTTATATTCTTTAGGTGTACATATTTTAGTATGTTTATCCTGTCTTTTAAGTTTATATAAGTGAGTATATACCATGTGTGTCCCTCTGCTTCTGGGATTACTTGACTCAGGATGATTTTTTTTCTAGATCCCACCATTTGCCTGCAAAATTCATGATTTCCTTGTTTTTAATTGCTGAGTAGTATTCCATTGTGTAAAAGTACCACAACTTCTGTATCGATTCCACCATTGATGGACATCTGGGTTGTTTCCAGGTTCTGGCTATTACGAATAAGGCTACTAAAAACATGGTTGAGCAAATGTCCTTGTTGTGTACTTGAGCATCTTTTGGATATATGCCTAGGAGTGGTATAGCTGGATCTTGAGGAAGCACTATTCCTAATTGTCTGAGAAAGTGCCAGATTGATTTCCATAGTGGTTGTACAAGTTTACATTCCCACCAGCAGTGGAGAAGGGTTCCCCTTTCTCCACAGCCTCTCCAGCATGTGTTATTCCTTGAGTTTTTGACCGTAGCCATTCTGATGGGTGTAAGGTAAAATCTCACAGTCGTTTTGATTTGCATCTCTCTGATGGCTAGGGATGTTCCAGGGGTAAGATGATCAATCCCCAACTAGAAGGACAAAGGGGATGGACATTGGAAATAGGAAAAAACAAGTAACAGGACAGTAGCCTACCACAAAAGGCACCTGAAAGACTCTACCTAGCAATGTATCAAAGCAGATGTTAAAACCCATAACCAAACCTTCGGCAGAGTGTAGGGAATCATATGAAGGAAGGAGGAATTAGTATATCCTAGATGGGACAGGGAGCCCCACAAGGTCCAAATATATCTGAGCACAGGGGACTTCTATGAGACTGTTTATCCAACCAAGGACCATACATGGATAAAACCTACAACCCCTGCTCAGATATAGCCCATGGTAGCTCAGTATCCAAGTGGGTTCCCTAGTAAGGGGGACAGGAATTGTTTCTGACATGAACTCATGAATTTCCCCTCTCCCCTGAGGGAGGAGCAGCCTTGCTAGGCCACAGATAAGGACATTGCAACCATCCTGAAGATACCTGATAAGCTAGGGCCAGTCAGAAGGAGAGGAGGATACCCCTCTCTGTGGACTCGGAAGGGGACAGGGAGGAGATGAGGGAGGGAGGAGAGGAATGGGAGGAAAAGAGGGAGTGGGCTACAGCTGGGATACAAGTGAATGGATAAAATTATTTAAAAATTAAAGAAATAAATAAAAAAGAAAACACACACACACAAAAATGACCTGCATAAATGTGAGCACACAGGGGCATTTGTAAACACATGTGCAAAACATACAAGTATGTACACATCCATATCGGCCCACAAACCAAAAGAAACAAACAGCGAAAACGACGCAGTCTTAGCAGAAAAAACTCGGCAGCCTTATCAACGTATACCATATACACACAAGAAAAACAATGCCTAATATTTAGAAGTTCAATGACTTAAATTTCTCTCTCTTCATTTATGTGTGTGTGTGTGTGTGTGTGTGTGTGTGTGTGTGTGTCTGTCTGTCTGTCTTTATGTATGTCTGTACACACTGAGATCAGAGATTAAGAGATCAGTTTGTAGGAGTCAGTTTTCTTCCACCACATGGATTCCAGGCCAGGGGACTGAACTCAGATCATAAGGTTTGGCAGCAAGTGCCTTTACCTGCTTCTTCACTATGCTGGTCCGCAAACTATCTGAGGACCATTCTCTCCTAGGGAAAGGATCAATGGTCACATGCTCTGCCTCACAAACATACTCATTTGGTTGGTTTTACTACCCAGGGTTTTACAAACTTTTGAATTAATTATCAATATTTAAGCACCAAGAGACTGATAGAGCAGATTGCAGGCCGCTCAACAGTCCCCTGTGTCAGATGCGATTCATCATCAGGCTGCAACTGGCTCCATTTATTTTATATTTAGTGATTTCCTGCCATGGAACCAAACCCACTTACCTCATTCCTGTTTCAGTTAGTCTCTAAAGGCAGTGAAGCTTTGTCCCTAGGGGAGTGGATGAAATGTGTATTCATCAGTCAAACTTTCAGACATTTCTCACAGCCATGGTATGCTCTGAGACAGTCTTTTTAAAAATGTCTTTTGATAAACCTAAGAAGAAAACACAGGACTCGTAAGTAATATCCTGAAGTTCATTAACATTAATTGGAATGTATTAATTGTGTATTTTCTTACAATGTTGCCCAAATTGTTTTCTGGTTTTATTAATCAGAAGACAAAATACAAACAGGCACAAATTAATGTGACATTGGCAATGTGAGGAACTGTCTGGAACTAGCTTTTTTCTAAAGTAAATTGAAAAAAAAATATGCACTACTTATAAATAACTAAAACTATCCTGTGTTACAAAATGTTTAATATTCTAAAGCTTCCTATTAATAAAAGTCATGCCATCATGCTTTTATACTTGTTTGGAAGTAAACATTTTAAGTACAGCACACATTCACTAAGTATATAAGTCATAACTATGCAGCTGAATGAAATCTCCATGTACATGTATTAATATTAATATCCCAATCACTATTGAGATCCAAACTGAGTTATCTGCATTTCTTTGTTAAGGAATAATTTATTTATGTTTTAAATGCCTCAGTGTTTGCCTGCATGAACATACTGAATCACATACATGCTTGGTGCCTTCAGAGGACTGGAGAGCTGTGAGATTCCATGTCAGTTCTGGGAACTGAACCTGTATCCTTTGCACAAACAACAAGTACGTTAATCACTGATTTGACTTTCCAGGGCATTAATCATGTTCTTGAGTCATCTGTCACTTACTCAGCTCATCACTGGTCCAATTCTTATCCCACCTCACAGAGAGAACAACGCTCCTGAGTTTTATAATGGTGTTGTTCTGTCTGTTAACTTTATATGAGAAAATCATATGCTATAAAACTTCTTTCAAGACTCCATGTGTTCAATAGTGGCTATAGAACCAGGATTAAGTCTCTGTATATTTTTGGCAAATATTTGTTTTATATAGTAATGAGTTTTATTGAGATGTTTTTATATGTGTTTATCATATATTTTGAATATTCATATCCCATTATCTCATCTTTTTCCCACTGCTTGCTACTCCTAGCTTATTCCTTCTTCCCAAAAAATTCTATTATTGAGTTGTTTCTGAAAATTCTAGATGCATCATGACAGATAAATGTGTCATATATTTCTGAGCCTGGCTTATTTTGCGTACCCCAATGACCAACAGTTCATCATTTTTCTTGCAAAATATATTATTTTATTCTTATTTTTTGTTACTTGTGGCTACATAATATCCTATTGTGTTCATGTACATTTTTGTTCATTAGTCTGTTGATCGGCACATAGGTTAATCCCATAACTTGGACTTAGTGAGCCATGCTTAGTGATATAAACATGAATGTGTCCTATTTATACTGTAAGATTATTTATTTTTGTTGGTGCTTTTTTAAAAAGTATTTATTAATTACACTTTATTCACTTTGTATCCCCCTGTGGTTCCCTCCCTCCTCCCATCCCAAACCCTCCCTTTCTTCCCCCTCTGCACGCATGCCCCTCTCCTAGTCCACTGGTAAGGGAGGTCTTCTTTTCCTTCCTTCTGATTCTAGTCTATCAGGTCTCATCAGGAGTGGCTGCATTGTCTTCCTCTGTGGCCTGGTAAGGCTGCTCCCTCTCAGGTGGAGGTAATTAAAGAGCAGGCCAATCAGTTCATGTCAGAGACAGTCCCTGTTTCTATTACTATGGAACCCACTTGGACACTGAACTTCCATAGGCTACATCTGTGCAGGGGTTCTAGGTTACCTCCATGCATGGTCCTTGGTTGGAGTATCAGTCTCAGGAAAGACCCCTGTGTGCAGATTTTTTGGTTCTGTTCCTCTCATTGTGGAGTTCCTGTCCTCTCTAGATCTTACTGTTTCCCACTTCTTGCCTAAGATTCCCTGCACTCTGCCCAAAGGTTGCCCACAAGTCTCAGCATCTGCTTTGGTAGTCTGCAGGGCAGAGCCTTTCAGAGGTCCTCTGTGTCAGGCTCTTGACGTTATATGAGAAAGTCATATATGACTTGTTTCCTCTTTTCTCCTTCTTCTGATGTCCATCCTCTTTGCCTTTCTGGACAGGTAAGATAATTTTGATGCTTCAGGCATAGTATACTTTAAGGGCTTAGTAAAGCTGGAATACACAGACAGACACATACACACATACACACACACACACACACACATACACACACATACACACACACACAGACATATCTTCACCATTCTTTTTTCTTTTCCCACATTCTTCTCACCATTGGTTGATTTGTTGCTGTTTGTTTGTTTGTTTGTTTGTTCTCATGATGGTATCCCTTTGACTTGTGTAAGTTACAATTTCCATGTAGCTTTGATTTGTATTTCCTTCAGGGATATCGAGGCTATTTTTCATATATTTATAGGTTATTTATACTTCTTTTGAGAAATAACATTGTAGTTTTCCCCCAATGTTTAATGTATTATTTGTTCTTTTGGTGCTTCAATATGTTAGCTCTTTATATATATTCTACATATTAATTCCTATTGTATTGGCTTAAAAGATTTTTCTTTAGTTCATTATTTTAAACCATATGTTATATCATACACAAAAATATAGTAAAAAATTACTACATTTGAATTTTGATTTGTAACTAAATTGTTTTTATTTTATTTATTTTATTTTATATATATGGGTACTTTACCTGATTTGTGGATTTTGCTTTGTGCCCAAAGAGGCTAGAAAAGGGTATCAGTTCTTTCACGACTGTAGTTATATATGTTCTGTAGCTGCTATGTGGTACTAGAAATCAAACCTGGACTCTCTGAAAGAGCAGCCAGTGCGCATAAACCCTGAGCCATCTCTACAGACACATACATACCAAATTAAAAACTATAAAACTTGATAGCAAATATATTAGAATATTATTTTAATTAGGAAGATTTTTAATACATCATAAGCATAATTGATTAAAAATAGATTGGTCAGTTGGGCTCATCAAACATCAAATATTTTTGTTGTTTCAAAAATACTATTAAGACAGTAAAAAGGCCATTGATTTGTAGAAAATGCTTTCAAACCCTACTTCAAATAAAATGCTTGTTTGGAAAATTATAAAGTCACTCAAAATTATATTGTTAAAAGTACAACATCTAGGTCATGTGTGTTTTTAATCAATTATGTATCTCTTGTAGCTGAGCAGTCTGGTTTAGCTTGCTTTCATGTTCAAGTAATTTTCATGGAATTAAAGACATGTTTATAAATTTGAAATGATTCTACATTTTATTGTCTTTCTTTAGAGAGATTTTTTTTTAATTTGGCAGGGAACAAAAGATGAAACAAAAATGTTTATGATGTTAATCAAATCCTGTCATTTTGGTTTTGTTGTTAGCAAAGATTTCTATTTTTCCCTCTAGTGCCATGCAATCATGAAAACTGTACTTATATTTTTAGCTTATAATCTGCCACCTGGAGTCCTGCATATAATAAATTTTGGCAAGTGTCTTAAATACAAAGGTGTTAGAAGACTGTGGGACCAGCTAAATATATTTCCCCTATCCTTAGCAGATTATTCTGAATGTATTGGCTCCAGCTCTGCTGTTTTCCAATAGCTACTTTGTAAACTTCATTTTATATCATGTTAACAGCTGTTGACAGCACAGAAAATCAGTGACAGAATCTCCTCTGTCATTGCCAGAAGTAGATTTCTCTCTTCTAGATTATTTAATAATATAAATCCATTAACTATGTGGCAGGAAATAGCATATCACTCTCTCCATGGAGTTAGGAGTCATTCATACATAGAGTTAGTATCATCAATCTTTGCCATACTCTTGTCTCCATGGTAACTCATTAAACATCTAAAGGTCACCCAACAAGCCCATCAGAGGACCAGAAATAGAAGCTGAACATTCATCTCAGTCCCAAGAGCCACATAGACTATTGATGTCCAATATAAAAATTAATCCCAACTCAGGATGTACTGAGTAGTTTTATCTATGACCTATCTGTCATTCTTTCAGACCCATATACTCTGTAAAAGAAAAAACACAAGAAATGAGGAGATTTGTGTTTCAGGTTTTCAGTAAGATTGCAGTTTAATGTTATTTTAGGTGTAACTTGTACTCTTTAATTTTTCTAGTTATTATGAAAAAGTAAAAGAGCAAAAAGAACTTCAATTTCTGATAGTAATCACCACAAAATATAATGAGATAGAAGCTGGTTTTATAGTTGAAACTCCTGGGATAAAACTGATGAAAAGAGGAGATAGAAACCTGTTGGTTGGGTACAGTGTAGACCCTAAAACCATACTTCTGAGGATGTCCTTGCTGGAAGCCAATAATGCTAGAAGAGAGTCCTTTTTCTTGTCTCTTATCAAAGCACCTCTGTTTAAAGGCTTATGTGACTGAAAGTGAATGGAGACACCTGGACACCTATTTGGGAAACAGGACTGACCAGCTCATTCTTCTCTTTATTCTTTATCCCAGTTCCTACCATAAGCTCTTTACAAAGCCCTCATACTAGCTGCCCAACTTGAGTTTTCTGTTTCTTAAACCCTGGGAAAGACTACAGCATTCTCAAAGACACTCAAAAATTTCTTGTCTTAGTCATTGTTCTATTGTTGTGAAGAGATAATGTGACCAGAGCAACACTTATAAAAGAAAGCATTTCATTGGGGCTTGCTTGCAGTTTCAGGGGTTTAGTTCTTTATCATCGTGGTGAGATATATAACAACAAGCAGCAGCAATCATGGTTCTGGGGAAGTAGCTGACAGTTCCACAGCTGGGTCCACAGGCAACAGGAAGACAGAGCCACTGTGTCTGACTTGGGCTTTTGAAATTCTCAAAGCCAACAGTTCCTCCAACACAACCACGCCCTCTAATCTTTTGAAATGATTCCACCCTCAGATGCCTAAGGATTCAAATCTATGAGCCTATGGGCACTCATATGAATGAGAATGATTTGCATTCAAACCACCATATTTCTGTATTCAAATAAGGCAGAAATCAGGATGTCTTACATCTTTAGCACAAATAACCATTTGCTCAGTCATTCACTTAAATATTCACTTATTATGTGAATGATGCGTCTCCGTGCTTGATCCATGGCCGTGTAGATAGGGCAACAGTCCTCAAATGTTTTAAGCACACTTATGGGAGAAAGTAAGATCAATAGATAGTTATTTCAGAGACTCATAATTGCTGATTATTTTAATCTGTAAATGCAGGATACCAAAAAGAATAAGAATGCTATTTTAAGTATAGAGATTCAGAAAGGTCCCTGAAAAAGGTCTTCATGAAGTAATGATTATGGCAAATTCACATAGATTTCTGCAAACATTGTTTCCAGGAAAAGAAGAGAGAAAAGATCAACTTTACAATAGAAATGTTCTGAGAGTTTGAGCGAGATCAAGCACAGCCATGACTGCCTTGCACAGGAACTAAGATGGTATAGACACTGAAGGCAAGGTCAGGACATGGAAAAGGTGCAAGAGGAATCAAGGGTAAAAGTATGAAAGAACAATATAGAGATCTGTCAGGAAGCAGGGATTACAGAGGGAGGTGGACATAGTCTCCCTAATACACACCCATCAGCCCAATGTGAAATCCATAGCGTTATAATTCAGTCACTAGTTAGGGGAAAAATAATATTCTCAGTGTGCTCATTAACTTGACAACTTCATTGAAAGTCAACACTCTGTACCTTGAAGATGTACTCTTTTTTTTTTTCTTTTTATACCCTTTGAAATAAACCTTGGCTACTTTTATGCTGGTGTGAATTCTTCTCTTTGAGAAGCACAAGAGTGGTGTGCATCACAGTGGTTGAGATAAGAAGAAATGAAGAAAAAAGTCATCTCTTCTTAACCAAAACTTACAGATTTGAAGCGGTGAACTCAGAGTCATATAGAAGCAAGGCACCTGCTTGGAACTTCTAGAAAATGTCCTAAGACTCCTAGGAAATATTTCTCAAATCGTAAGCAGAGTTTCTTTGTTCCTTCATTTCTAGTGCTTCAGCTCCCTCTAAGCATCACTGATGACTGATCTCTATCCCCAGAAATATGATGTGTTTGCCATGGCCTGATTAATCTTCCAAGCAACAGCACACGTTCCCTAGTTCCCTAGCTTGATCTAAAAAATGACCAGTTTCCTGTTGTGAAACATTTGAGATTGTCTTCATTGTCATCAATGCCATCATTGTCTGGTTCTGTATTCTCCCATGGTGTTTTCCCTCTAGCATGTAGAGCCATTGTTCCAGACATTATGCTATAGCACTTTCCATAGCTCCCTCTTCTCTGTCTCTTTTTAAAGGAGTAAACAGGAAACAATGTAAGAAAAGTCAGAATTCTGATACTGTAATAAACAACTTCCAACTGAAGGAGCAAGTATTCAAGCTGGAGGAGGGAGAGCTAAAAATAGAGCTATTGTGCATTTTATTCAAAAGAGTGGGGAAGGAGTGGGCAAATGGCTGAGCTGTAGTGTGAATCTTTTGTCTGTCTTATGCCTCAGATTTCTGTGAGCTGTAGACTAGATTATCATCTCAGTACAGGCAGGGCACTTAGGATACAGCACAAAAGCAATAAAACTTAATCATGCTCCAGTCTGAACAGTGATGCCTCTACAACCAAAAAACACAAATACAAGATATAAATATCTACAGTACAGCAAAACCAAAAGTAGATAAGCTTACACACTACCACAATCAACATCAAAGGAACTAACAGTCATTAGTCATTAATATCTCTCAATATCAATGGACTCAAAATTCACCAATAGAAAGACACAAACTAACAGAATGGGTGCATAAATAGGATCCATCATTCTACTGGGTACAAGAAACAACTCAGCCACAAAGATAGATACTACCTGACAGTAAGGAGCTGGAAAAAGGTTTTCTAAGCAAATGGACCCAGAAGCAAGCTGAAGTAGCCATTCAAATACCTAATAAAATACTCTGTCAACCAAATTTAATCAAAAGAGATGAGGAAAGACACTTCACATTCATGAAAGGAAAATTCCACCAAGATGACATCTCATTTCTGAACATCTATGCCCCAAATACTAGAGAAACCACTTTTATAAAAGAAACATTAATAAAGCTTAAACTACATATAGATCCCTACACATTAATAGTGGAAGACTTCAACAGCCCACTCTCACCAAAGGACAGGTCAATGAAACAGAAACTAAACAAAGAAATAATGACATTAACAGATGTCATGAATCAAAAGGATCTAACAGACATCTACAAAATTTTTCACCCAGACACACAGAAAAAAATATGCCTTCTTCTCAGCACTTCACAGAACATTTTCAAAATTTGACCATACATTCTGTCACAAAGCAAGCTTCAACACATACAAGAAGATTGAAATAATCCCTTGTATCTTGTCAGACCACCATGGACTAAAGCAAAACCTAAACAACCAAAGAAATAACAAAAGGCCTATAAACGTACAGAAACTGAACAACTCTCTACTCAAAGACAACTGGGTCAGGGAAGAAAGAAAGGGAGAAATTCCTAGAATTCAGTGAAAATAAAGGCACAACATACCCAATACACAATGAAAGCAGTGATAAGAGGCAAGTTCATAGCACTAAGTGCCTTCATAAATAAACGAGACATCTCACACAAGCAACTTGACAGCACACCTGAAAGCCCTAGAATAAAAAAAGGAGATTCACTCAAGAGGAGTAGACATCTGGAAATAATCAAACCTGGGGCTGAAATCAGTAAATTAGAAGCAAAGAAGAAGCCAAAGAATCAACAAAACTAAGAACTGGTTCTTTGAGAAAACTAACAAGATAGACAAACCATTAGCCAAACTAACTAAAAGGTATAGAAACACTACCAAAATCAACAAAATCAGAAACAAAAGAAGGGGACTTAACAACAAACACCGAGTAAATCCAAAAAATAATTAGGTTTTACTGCAAAAAGTTTATATGCCACAAAATTTGAAAATCTAAGTGAAATAGACAGCTTTCTTGACAGATTCCACTTACTAAAGTTGAACGAAGATCAGGTAAACAAATTAAATAGTCCAATATCCCTGAAGGAAATCGAAGCAATAATCAAAAGACTTCCATCCAAAAAAGGCCCAGGGCCATATGATTTCAGCACAGAATTCTACCAGACCTTCAAAGAAGAGCTAATACCAATATGTTCCAAATTGTTCCGCAAAATAGAAACAGCGGGAATATTACCAACCTCATTCTACCAGCCTACATTTGCCTTGATACTTAAATCGTACAAAGATCCAACAAAGAAGAAAAAATTTCAGACCAATTTTTCTTATGAACATTGACACAAATATACTCAATAAAATACTCACAAATCAAATCCAAGAATACATCAAAGGTATTACCCACCATGATCAAGTAAGCTTCATCCCAGGAATGCAGGAATGGTTCAATATACAGAAATCCATCAATGTAATCCACCATATAAGAAACTGAAAAAAGAAATCAAATGATCATCTCCTTAGATGCCAAAAAGTTTTTGACAAGTACAATACCCACTCATGTTAAAAGTCTTGGAGAAATCAGAGATACAAGGCCTATACCTAAACATAGTAAAGGCAATATATAGCAAGCCTAGAACCAGCATCAAACTAAATGGAGGGAAATGTAAATCAATTGCAGTAAATCAGGTACAACACATGGCTGTCCACTTTCTCAATAGCTCTTCAACATAGTGTTTGAAGTCTTAGCTAGAATAATAAGACAACAAAAGGAGATCAAGTGGATGCAAGTTGGAAAGGAAGAAGTCAAAGTATCACTATTAACAGATGATATATTATACATAAGTGAACCCAAAAATTCTACCAGAGAACACATATGGATAATAAACCTTTAGACTAGTGGCTGGACACAAAATCAGTACAAAAAAATCAGTAGCCCTGCTTTATTCAAAGATAAACAGGTTGAGAAGAGTTCAAGAAACAACATACTTCACAATAGCCACAAAAAACATAAAATATCTTGGTATAACTCTAGCCAAGCAAGTGGAAGACTTGTATGGAAAAAAATATGTCATGTCTCCAAAGAAAGAAACTGAAAAGAAAATATATCAGAAGATAGAAAAATCTATCATACTCATGGATTGGTAGGATTAACATACTAATGATGGCCATATTACAAAAAGCAATTTACAGATTCAGTGCAATCACCATCAAAACACCAACATAAATATTTAAAGATCATGAAAGAACAATTCTCAACTTCAGATGAAAAAAACAAAAAACCCAGAATAGTTAAAACAATCCTGTACACAATGGAATACCATTCATTTATTAAAAACAAGGAAATCGTGAAATTTGCAGGCAAGTGGATGGAAGTAGAAATCATCCTGAGTGGAGTAACACAAATATTCACTTCTGAGTAGATATTAGCCATTAAATACTCGATAACTATAGTACAATTCACAGACCAAAGAAGCTAAATGAGGAGTACTCTAGAGAGGATGCTTAATATTCATTCAGAAGGGCAAATAGAATAGACATAGGAAGTGCTTGGAGACAGGGAACAGGAAAGGAGCCTACCATAGATGTCCTTTGAAAGACTCCACCCAGCAGAGGATTGTAGCAGATGTTGAGACTCACAGCCAAACTTTGGGCAGAGCTCAGGAAATCTTATGGAAGAATGGGGAGATAGAAAGACCTGGAGGGGACAAGAGCTCCACAAGGAGACCAACAAATCCCTGCAGAGACAGATGCACCAACCAAGGACTATGCACAAAGAGGACCTAGACTCCCTGCCCAGATATAGCCATTAGGCAGCTCAGTCTATATTTGGGCTCCCTAGAAAGGGGAGCAGGACCTGTCTCTGACATAGACTTTGTTGTCCCCTCATTGATTATTTCCTCCTTGTGGGGCAGCCTTGCCAGGTCACAGAGGAAGATGATGCAGGCAATCCTTATGAGACTAGATAGGCTAGGGTCAGATTCCCTTTCTGTGAACTATGGTAAAGGAATAAGGAGAAGAGTGAGGGAGGATGGGACCTGGAAGAAATGAGAGAAGGGCCTAAAAATGGAATATAAAGTGAATAAATTATATTTAAAAAAACGATGTTATAAAAAAAGAAAATTAAAAACATCTTCATAGCAATAGAAACAGTAACTAAGACAGCACCCAAAAGGTGATTGGCCCAATTTAACAGAGTGTGGTAACTTATAGAA
>NW_026585504.1:61324388-61370387 GCF_907164565.1 Psammomys obesus | reverse complement strand
CCAAAAGGTGATTGGCCCAATTTAACAGAGTGTGGTAACTTATAGAAATTTGATGTTTGAAACAGTTATTCTATTAAAAAAATCAATAAAAGTTTATTCATTACCATAAAAAGTATTTGAATTGTATTGAAGCTGCATCTAAGTATGATATTGATCAGGTCTCACTTATAACTGATCACAGAGATTAAGTTTTTACTTAACATTGCCTTTCCCCAGCAAAGAACACATGGAGCCTCATTTTTGTAAACACAAGAAAGTGATGTGTTCTAAACTGGTAACCTTCCTATTGTGGTAATGATTATAAATTAACATTATGTTTTTTTTCTTCTATGTACAGAACAGTTTCTTATATAATGTTATGTGATCTTAACAACAAATCTGTGGAATATATGTTTCACTTTTCCATACACCAAGACTCAGTGGAATTAACTAGTGTACTTGATGTGACAAATATTTGAATTCCAGTTAAAATTCTAATTCCTAATCCAGTCAGTAATTTGAGAGACCACTGAGTGACTGATGGCTATCTGAACACACCTTAGCTTCCATCCACTTCAATGGCATTCCATCTGAGCTAGATTTTATTTTTCATTTAATATATTTATTTACTGTTTTTGTGTGAGCACGCACGTGCACTGGTATGTATGAAGGTTAGAGGACAACTTGTCAAAGAGAAGTCTCTTTCTCCACTTGGTGTTGAACAGGTAGCTTAGAGTTCTAGATTGCCAGGCATCAGGGAGAGTGAAACACTGTGTCTATCCAAAGCCCTCCCCTAGGGGCCTACTTCTTCCAACAAGGCCACATCTACTTCAAGTTCACACCTCCTATTGCCACACACTAATGACCAAGCATTAATATACGAGTCTATGGGGGTCATTTTTATTCAGAACAACACAGTGACATTATAAACCAAATGGTCCTGGTCCTAATAGATATTTAAAGAATATTTTACTTAAACACAAGAGAATGTGCATTCTTCTTAGCACCTCATGGAACATTATCTAAAATTGACCCCATGCTCAGCCACAAAGTAAGTCTTAACAGATAAAAGAAAATTGAAATAATGCTCTGCATCCTATTTGAACACAACAGATTAAGCTGAATATGAACAAAACCAGAAGCAACAAAAGCTCACAAACTCATGGAAACTTAACATCTCACTGCTGAATTGAAAAATGTGTTAAGATCAAAACTAACAAAGAAATCAAAAGGGTTTTAGAACTGAATAAAAATGAATACACAACATACCCAAATTTATAGGAGATAATGAAAGTAGTTCTAAGAAGCAAGTTTATAGCATTATGTGCTGATAGTAATAAATTAAAGAGATCTCATATAAGTAACTTAACAGCATACCTGAAGTCTATAGAACAAAAAGAAATTATACTCAAAAGGAGTAGATAGCAAGAAATAATCTAACTCAGGGCTGAAATACATAAAATAAAGAAAAAAAACAATACAAAATCAATGAAACAAAGAGTTGGTTCTTTGCGAAAATTGTTAAGAGTGACAAACTCTTCATTTCTAAAAGGTGAAGAGAAGAGATCCAAATTAACAAAATTAGAAATGAAAAGAGGGACATAGTAGCCGACACTGAATGGATCTAAGGAATCATAAAGACATACTTTAAAAACCTATACTTCATCATGAAGTGGAAGTTAATGGTTTCTTTGGAAACTCAGTTGTGTCATGTGAATAAGTTTTTTTTGTTGTTGTTGTTGTTTTGTTTCGTTTTGGTACAAAGTATGGGATGTGGAAATGTTTTTTTCCCTGTGGAAAACAACCCCCATAAAAAGGCATGTGAAGTTTGTCAGCTGAAAAATAGCTCATGTGTGGGTTTTTCTGAGCTGGAAAACATGCTAGTCTGGACTCTGGGAAGGGATAAACAGAAGTTGTCTGTACAAGGCTTTTTGCATCTCTACACTTTAAAATGGTTCAGCTCTCTTTGCTGGTTTTTGAAGTGAGAAACACTCCGGAGAACTTTCCCTGCTGCTTTGGTGGAGTTTTGCCACTTTGGCAGACTCGTGTTATTTGGGCAGAGCCCAGACACTCTTGCTGAAGGGTACCACCTCTATTGTTGTTGTTTGCCATTTGCTGCTGCTGCTGTGGTTTGCTGCTTTGCTGTTTGACTGGACTGATGGTATCATGATGACTGAGACTGGTATATTCCCAAAGGACCAAAGGACCCTAATCAACAGGAAGTAGCTAAAATAGGTCTACAGCCCTTTTCCCTACTAATCTCCTACCTAAGATTGGGGAGGGGGTTGGAAGGGTGATAGAGGCATTTAAGAACCTTATATAAAGTAGGTGTTTGAAAAATCTGAGCCTAAAGGCAGTGCCCAGACATGGCTTAGGCATTATGGGTAATGGTTTCTGGTGCTGTTGAAGAAATGCCAGGTTCTGAGGGGGTGAAAACACTGCTTAAGGAAGTCAGCAAGATGCCCTCTGCTGCAGGTAGGCTCTCTCCCACCTTGTTCTCAGAAGGGATTTTCTGGTTTTGTTTCATTGTCTTCCTATATTTTGTTTTTGTAAAAATGTTTGGAAAAATTACTGAACAATTAGAAAAGTTACGAGTGGATATGGAGGGGTCTGAGAAACAAAAGGTGGATGACATAGGAATACTGGACATGTCATTTAATTCTCACCCTTTAGAAAGAATTACAGCCTTAGCTGTGCGACAAGAGAGTTTTCGTGTGGAGGTTGAAGAGCTCAGAAAACAAAAAGAGCCAGAGATAGGAGAGAGTTCAGGCTTGCAGTCTGGAAGCAGGAATCTCCTGCAGAATGAAAGAGGGAAGCAAACTAGGCTGGAAGGCAGATTGCTGCTTTGCTCTGCTCCAAGCACTTTCAATGCCAGGTGCCCAGAGCACCTGCATGAGGCAAGAGGCCAGAAAAAACAGGATGTTGTACAGGGTTAATGTAAAGAAGGGTTAATGTTGAGCCAAGTGTGCAGCCAGAGGAGTTGCTTGGGGCTCCACAGGCAACATCGTCTTCCCCAGTCTCTCTGAGGCCTAGGCCTGCTAGTGATGGTGCTCAAACTTATCATGAGATGACATGGAATCCACAAGACATGCTAGATCTAAAGTGCTGTGAAGAGTCTATTTCATAGGATAGAATGCATTCACCACTCCTTAAGCTAACTAGGCTACATGGCATAGAGTTATTTTCCAAGATGGAAAGCGATTGGTGTAAGCGGTATTAGAATCTGGTCAACGATTACAATGGTTACCAAGGTAGAGGGACAAATCCATAAAATGAAACAATGAAATGTAGCAGGTTGTTACATGTTATTAAAAACCAGCAGCTTGGTGGAGACATTACACTGAGTTACATGACCAGACCAAGTCTGATGATGTCATCATTGAATAATGTCATGCATTTCAAGAGACTGGGATACGGTTGAGGAACTCGGGGACTGGGGTTGGGAGCATAGCCTCATCTACTCAGGTAATACAAGGCTCTGGAGAAGCCTTCACTGTCTTCTTAGAGAGATTGACTTTGTCTGTAAATAAAGCCTTCAGACCGTTATCAATCAGGTGTTGATAGAGCTTTTGGTACTTGAATATGCAAATATTGAATGTAAGAGAATAATCAGACCATTAAAAGCATGACCAGCCCCAATAGATGAATGGATAAGAGAGACAACTGATATTGGTTTGTGGGAGCATAATGCCAATATCACAGAACTAAGCCTTAGCTGAAAATCTCAGAAATCAAAATGGCCAGTGTTTTAATTGTGTTGATTTTGGCCATTTCCAAAAAAATTAAAAAAAAATAATAAAATAAAAAAATAAGTTAGAGAGTTCAGAGATGAAAATAGCAGGAAAATTGATTCTGAAAAATATGGTAATCATAGAAAAAAACAAGCAGTTTCTGGCTGCAATGGAATTCAAAAACTTTGAGGTTTTATAGCCTCTGTGGCAAGAGAAAATGTTCTAGGAATTGCAGGTCAAAAAGAGACATACAAGGTAACTTCTTGCCATCAGGAAGCAAACAGAGAGGCCTGTCAGCTCAAGACCCTGCAGCAAACAAAATGAGCCATCTTTCCTAGGTCAGCCAGGAGTTAACAAGCAGGCAAGAAGGCCAAAACCAAGTATTTCTGAGCTAATGCATGCTACTGAAAGCAATGTAGCTTTGGATCTGGCCAGAGATACATCTCTTACACTATCCCCAAGAGCTGAATGTTGCAAAATAGCTACTGGTATTTATGGACCTTTACCTTCAGGGACAGTAGAAATAATCTTGGGAAGAAGTGCATTAACTTCTCAAGGATTTATTGTACATCCAGGTATTATAGATGGAGATTACAAGGAAGAAATTAAAATCATGGCGTATGTTAAAATGGAAATGCAAATTAATGCAGGGGATAGTATTGCTCAGCTGTTACTGTTTCCTTACATCAATGGCAAAGCCACTACAGTAAAAACAACAGGGGCATTTGGGAGTAATGGAAAAACGTGTGCTCTGGCAAACAGTGGTTAACTATCAGAGACCCAAATTAATGGTTCAAATGGAAGCCCGTGGTAGCTTAGTAACCAACTGGTTTCCCATAGTAAGGGGAACAGGGACTATTTCTGACAGGAACTCAATGGTAGGCTCTTTGACCTCCCCACTCCCAAGGGAGGAGCAGTCCTGCTAGGCCACAGAGGAGGACTTTGCAGCCAGTCCTAAAGATACCTGATAAACCATGGTCAGATGAAAGGGGAGGAGGTCCTCCTCAATCAGTGGATGTGGAAAGGGGCAAGGAGGAGATGAGGGAGGGAGGGTGAGATTGGGAGGGAATGAGGGAGTGGGATACAGCTGGGATACAGAGTTAATAAAATGTAACTAATAATAAAAGGACTCTGGAGATACCTGATGAAACAGGGTCAGATGAAAGGGGAGAAGGTCCTCCCCAATCAGTGGACTTGGAAAGGGGCAGGGAGGAGATGAGGGAGGGAGGGTGGGATTGGGAGGGAATAAGGGAGCGGGATACACCTGGGATAGAGGGTTAATAAAATGTAACTAATAATAAGAAAAAATTAAATTAAATTTAAAAAAAAATAAATAAAGGTTGGTGGATATAGGAACTGATTTCAGAATACTATACCTGCCCCCAAATCTTAGAATCCAGAATGGCCATTTCAGAAGATTTACACACAGTTTATAGGAATTAGTAAATTATCTCAAATAAGAAAAATTGTCTAATGGATTCAATGTGTGGGGCCAGAGGAGCAAAGAGGAATGTTGAGGCCCTATGTGGCTGACATACCTATAAATTTATGGTGATAGGATCTTTTACTACAATGGGGTACTCAAATTAATATTCCTGTAATCCCAGGGACAGCCGATGAGAAAATTAGCAGTAAAAAGGTAGATGTTCCGAGGGAAGGTGTTGATATGTGTGATCAAGAATAGTGACAAACTGTGCCCATTGTCCAAACACAGGACATCACAGGGATTGAGTTTCCAAATTTATAATAGGAGCCACTGCTGGAATACCAACAGCCTTGCCCCTCAAATGGTTATCACCCAGACCTGTGTGGCAAGAGCATCAGCCCAGAAGAAAGGAAAAATGGCAGGCACTTGAACAACAAGTTCAAGTTACAAGAGCAGCTGGAGGCTCAACATATAGAAGAGTCTACCACTTTACCACCAAAGTTGAAAATCTAAAAGAAAATTATAATTTTCTCAATAGATACCAATTACCAAAGTCAAATCAAGACTAGATAAGCAATTTAAATACACGTAAAACCACTATTCAAATTCCTAAATTATAGAAGCTATAAATAAAAGTCTACCAACACAAAAAAGCCCAGAGGAAGATGGTTTTAGTGCCAAATTCTACCAGACTTTCAAAGAAAAGTTATTGTCAATATTTCACCAAATGGAATTAGAAGAAACATTGCCCAATTCATTTTATGAGGCCACAGTTCCTCTCATACTTAAATCACATAAAAACTCAATGAAAAAAAGAATTACACACTAATTTCCCTTATGAACATGGATGTAAAACCCAAAACAATAAAATACTTGCAAACTGAATTTAAGAACACATCAAAATTATCATTCACCACGATCAAGTAGGCTTCATCTCAGAGATGTAGGATGGTTCAACAAACTTAAATTTATAAACATAACCTACCCTATAAAGAAACAGAAAGTCTGATCATCTTATTAGATACAGAAAAGGTCTTTGACAAAACCCAACACATCTTCATAATAAAAGTTCTGGAAAGATTAGATATACAAGGAACAAACCTCAACATAATAAAGACAGTTTAGAGCAAGACCATAGCCAACATCATTTTAAATGGAGGGAGACACAGAGTAATCCTACTAAAATCGAGAATTAGACAATGTTCTCCTCTCTCTCCATATTGCTCAATATAGTACTTGAGTCTTAGTTAAATCAATAAGACAACTGAAGAAGATTCAGAGGATGCAAATTGAAAATAAAGAACTCAAAAGTATATTCATTGTCAGGTAATATGAGAGTATACATAAGTGTCAAAAAATTGCATCATAAAACTCCAATGGCTGATGAACACTTTCAGCAACGTAGCTAGATACAAAATTCACAAAAATCAGTACCCCACTATATATAAATGACAAACAGATGGAGAAAGAAATCAGGGGGAGAACACTTCTCATAATAGCCAAAAATAATTTAACTCTATCCAAGCAAATGAAATTCTTGTAAGACTTTGAAGAAAAAAAAAAAAAGAATATATCAGAAGATAGTAAGATCTTCTATGCTCATGGATCAACATTATTAATATAGTTAAAATGACCATTCTACCAAAAGTAATCTTCTCATTCAACGAAATAAATCCTGGTCAACACAACACTATTCTTCACAGGCCTTGAAAGGACAGTTTTCACTTTTATACAGAAATACACACAAAAACAAACTAACCAAACAAACAAAACCAGGATGGCCACAACAACCCTAAATAACTAAAGAACAGATGGAGGTGTCACCATCCCAGGACGCAAGCTGTACCACAGAAGATGGTATTGGCATGGAAACAAACATGTAACCAATTAAGTCTAACTGTAGACCCAGACATAAATCCATACAACTAGCCAGGCAGCAGTGGCACGCACCTTTAATCCTAGCACTTTGGAGGAGAGGCAAGTGGATCTCTGCAAGTTTGAAGCCAGCCTGACCTGCAAAGTGAGCTCCAGAACAGCCACAGCTACACAGAGAAACCTTGTCTTGAACTTGCCCTTCCCCTCTGCTGCCACAAAAAATCCACAGACTTACAGATATCTAATTTTTGACGGAGAATCCAGAAATATACACTGGAAACAGAGCCAACATTAAGTTAACTGGAGAGAAACTCTAATCAGTTACAATAAAAACAGGAACAAGGCAAGGTTGTCCGTTCTTTCCAAACATATGGTGCTGGGCAAATTGGATGGCTGCATGATTAGAATACAACTAGATCCATACTCATCACCTTAGACAAAACTCAACTATAAATGCTTCAAAGGCCTCAATGTCAAATCAGATCCTGAACCACGTAGAAGAGAAATCTTTTAATAGGCTTTAAGTCATTGGCACAGGAAAAGACTTTATAAACAGTACCCTTAGAGAAGTCACTAAGATCAATAATTGATAAATGTTACCTTGTGAAACTGAGACACTTCTGCAAGACAAAGGATACCATCATTTATGCAAAGTGGCAGCCCAAAGAGTGAGGGAAGATTTTTACCAACTTCACATTTGATAAAGGGATAATATTCAAAATATATAACTAACTCAAGAAGGTGCAAATCTAAGCAGAGAATTCTTTAAAGAGGAAACTCAAAGGCTGAGAAGAAATAGTCAACATCTTTAGCCATCATGATATTGTACAACAAGATGTTTCATGGGGAGACATAACATACATGTTTATTCACCTCAGATATGGAACCCATGATAGACCAAAGTGCATATAACCACCGAAGTTCAATGTTGTAAACCAGTAAGTTTTACTGGGGTTCCTTCCAAGAATATGGGTAAGTGGTAACTTACAGGATCAGGAATAACTCAAAGACAGGCATATCACCAAACCCCACCCCAGCATGTGTGACAGATCACAAAGCTAAGAACCAAATGCATACTGCACAGCCTAGATCTAGATCAACAGGTTGGAGAGTATCCTTCCCAGGTGCCTCGGTTGTTCTAAATATCTCCCAGGTAGCTTATATGGTTTCTGCTACTTCTTGGAGACTGCTGGTATGTTCTGAGAGACTTCTTTGTAGCTCAGTTCCTCTGAGAGACTCCTTTGCAGCTTGGCTCTGCTGTATCTGAAAGGGACTCTCTGTTTACTCTACCAAGGAGGGATCTAGCAATTCTGCTGAATTTTAGCAACTTCTGAAGCTATTTTGTATTGTTTACCTTCCTACTTACGGATCTTCCTGAAGGATGTAATGTTTTCATTTCTGAGGAGATTGTTAAGCAACATGAGGAAATGCAAATTAAAACACTTTTGAGATTTTATCATACAACAATCAGAATGGCTATGATCAATAAAACAAGTGACAGCTCATTTTGGTGGGGATGAGTAAGGGGACACCCATTTATTGCAGGTGGGAGTGCAATTAGTGTGTGGTACCTCAGGAAGATGGGAATTGATCTACTTCAAGATCTGTCTATACCACCCTTAGGCATATAACCAAAGGATGCTTCACATTAATACAGAGACATTTACTCAACAGTGCTTATTGCTGCTCTATTCATAATGGTTTTACTTTGGAATAACCTAGATGTCCCTCAGCAGAGGAATGGATAAAGAAAATGCTGTGCATTTACACAGTGGAGCATATACATGTATGAAGGCAACATAAATAAAATCACCAGAGAATAGGAGGGACAGAGCCCCAACTGGACATCTGTCACCATATGAAACTTCCAATACTGGGACTGGGTTACAGTTAATGGAGTTGTTGGTCAAAGGGGCCTCCTGGCAATCCACAAACAACCCCAGCATTTGCAAAGCCTGTAGGCTGCTCTCCACAAACTGACAATAAGACCCAGTGGCTGAAGACAATAACTACACAACCCATTTAACATGGAGAAGTCAAGCTGGTGCCTACAGAAAACATCCACTTTACATTCTTGCAGCTTTGGTATAGGAAGATACTCTGTAATGAAAACATCAAGCTAGCTAAAATCTTTTTTGGAGCATCTTGCCTAAGAGAGATGTTAGTGCAACTGTGGTACAAAATTTGTGGGAGTAACAAACTATCTGCTTTGATTGGAGGCCCTCTCCATGAGATGGAGCCCATACCTGGCCCAGCTTGCTTCACCATGAGATTAGATAGGTCACACACCAAGGGAAAAATAAATACTATGCATACTATAAAATGACACTTATGACATTCTGCTATACCCATACATCAGTGCCTTGCTGATCTAGCATCAGAGAAGCTTCCTCCTGCAGTGAATGGGAACAAAAATAGAGATGATATTATTCAGCAAGTGAGAGATTTCAAAACAACCAACCCTAAAGAAGATGGATATCTCCATCAATGCCTCCCCCTCTCACCCCAGGACTCAGGGAATCCTGCAGAAGAGGAGGTAGAGAGAGTGTAAAAAGGGTTTAAGGACATGAAAAAAAAAGGTCCTTTATATCAACATGATAAAAAGCTCATATGTCCTCACAGACACCGATACAGCATTCATAGGACCTGTAGGCATCTGTTTAAGATGGGGTCCTAGACCTGCAAAGAGAAGATACAAGCCCTCATCCTGAACCCTGAAACTATCTTCAGTTGATAACCACTTACACATAAAGATTTAGTTTTCTCCAAGGGATTCTCACTGGGGAAACAAACCACTTTTAAGTATAGACTGCAAGCCCAGCAGTAGATGGCCAAAAGAACATGGACTCAATAGCATTTTTGAATGTTCCTTGACTCATAAAGCCATGTGAAGGGTCCCCTCCCCTTTTATTGTTTTTTTTCTTCTTATTTATTTGATTTATACTTTTTTTCTTTTCTTCTTTATCCTACTGATCCTTTGTGTATATATTATGGCTTCCAGTTTAGTGTTTTTATGGAATTCCTGAGTTGTGAACTAGTTTGTCTGTTTCTTCTGCTTTTTCTTGGGCTCTTTCTGTCTGTTTTGTCCAATTTCAATGTGTTACGTTTCTTATCTTATATTATTATATTTTATTTTTATTATCGCTTAGAAAACTATTTATTTTCTAATAAGAAGCAGAAAGGGAGTGGATCTGGATGGGAAGAGAGACAGGAAGGAATTGGGAAGGGTAAAGGGAAGGAAAACTCTAATCCGGATATATTATGGGAGAAAAAAAATTATTTTCAATAAAAGGGAAAAAATCACATTTTCTACTAATCAGCCAACAGTTTTTAGGGGGTTGGAATCACAGTTGACTATAACTTAGAAATGACATTGTTTAATCCAACATTGCAAAAAACTTGACAGAGAATAAATCAATGTCTTTGGTAGAAGACAGAAATAAGTTTTACATCATGAATTTTTTATAATTTTCAAAGCTTTTACCCCTTTCTAGTCAGTTATGAGACTGACATTTCTGCACATGCTGTTATTTTTAGATAAGAGCATCAAAATAATTTTTAATATGTAAGGTTTTTCCCATCATTTTACTTCAATGCTTTCTAAAGCTTAAGCTTCTGTCTATAACTTCAAGGTCATTGGTATTAATGTCATGGTTCTTAGAACCATCCAGGATTATAGAAACAATTCCATTTGTTCTGTGGTCAGACTAGCTAAGCAACAGCTTTATGGCCTTTGCAGTATTGCATCAAAAATGTTCTCCCAGAGATGGGAATGTAGCTTCTTGGATAAAGTATTTGCTGTGCAAACAGGAGAAACTGAGTTTGGATCAACAGAACTCACATAAAAAGCCAGGAGCAAATGCTGTGATTGCAGGCCTGGGAATGCAGAGACGTTGGCATCCATGGGGCTCACTGGCCAATGATTCTAGCTGAACTGGTAAGCTCTAGGTTCAGTGAAATACTATGTCGGTAGAAAGCATGTCCCAGTTAGACTTAATTTTCAATTTGATGTAGCCTATCATTGTATAATAGGATAGTCTCAACTGAGAAATTGTCTAGACCAGATTAGCCTTAGCCTGTGAGCATACCTGTAGGAGATTTTCTTAATTATTAATTGATATAGGAAAGACCATCCCTCTGTAGGCAGCACCCTTCCCTAGACAGACAGTCCTGGCATCTGCAAGAAAAGCTAGCTAAGCCTGATTCTGTGAGTGAGCCAGCAAACTAATTCCTTCAGGATTTCTGTTGTCCTTCTTTGCTGCAAGTGAGCTCTGTGGTCAGAAGTAAGGTTGGGTGGAAGAGCAGGTCATCCTGCCTTCAAATTCCTGCCTGAGTTTCTGCCCTGACATTTTACAATAAGGGACTGTGAGTTGGAAGTGTAAAACAAAAAGTATCCATTTTCCCCCATGTCACATTAAGTCAGTGTTTTACCAGAGCAACAGAAAGCAAACTAGAATAGAGTCATCAAGGAAGACACCCAGCATTGACTTCTCATTTCTACGCCACACACCACACATGAACTGGACCATATACACTTATATAAACATACAGGAGAAACAAACAAACAAACAAACAAACAAACAAAAAAACCACAATTGAGTTGAGTAAATAAATCAAATGTCCTCTGAAACAATTGATCTCTTTTTTAAAATTTATTTTTATTTTCTTTTTTATTTATTTTTACAGCCCAAGGGTGCCCCCTCTCTCCTCTCCTCCCAGATCCCCTTTTCAGTTCATCCTCTTCTTCTTTCCCTTATGCCCCAGAAAAGGGGAGCTCCCTCCCCCCATCAGCCTTCCCCAGCACATCAAGTCACATCAGGACTAAGCATATCTTCATCACCTGAGGACAGACAACATCCCTGCCAGGGGGAAGTTATCCAACAGCAGGCAATAGAGTCCATGTTAGAAACAATGCCTCCCTCCCCTCCCTGACCAGGTAACCCATATGAAGACCAAGCAGCCTATCAGCTACATATGTGCAGGGGGCCTAGGTCCAGATCATGCATGCTCCTTAGTTGATGCCTCAGCTTCTGAAATCCCCCATGGGACTGGGCTAGTTGTCTCTGTTGGTCTTCTTGTGAGGTTTCTGTCCCCTCCAGGCCCTCCCATCTTTTCCCCAACCTTCCACAGGACTCCCAAATCTCTTCTCCATGCTTGGCTCCCAGTCCCAGCATCTGTCCATGCCTGCTGCTGGTTGGAGCCTCCCAGATGACAGTCAAGTTGGGCTCCTGTCTGTAAGCAGAGCAGAGTATCATTATTAGTGTCACGGGCTGGCTTTCTATCGTGGAGTGGGTCTCAGAATGGACAAGTTATTCCTTGGACTTCTCCTCAATCTCTGTTCCCTCATTATACCTGCACTTCTTCAAGGCAGAGTAATTTTTGAATCACAGGTTTTGTTGGTGGGTTTTTGTTCCCCTCCTTCCACTAGTCCTGCCTGGCTAGGAGGTGGTTATATCAGTCTTCATGTCCCGCCTGTTAGGAGTCTCAGCTAGAGTCACACCCATGTCTTTCCAGGAAGCCTACCCTGTAGCAGGCCTCCAGCTTGACAAAAAGATGCCCCCCCTCATTTTCCCTTCCTCCTACTAGCCCTCTCATCTCAATCCCATTTGCATAAAAACTGGTCCCTACCCTTGTTTCCCTCAGCATTCCTTCTCCTGTCCAGTTCCGTCTTTTCATCCACTTCTGCTGTTTATTCTATTTCTCCTCTGAGTGACATTTCGGCGGCCTGCCTTGGGCCCTCTTTGTTTCTTACTTCTTTGGGTCTGTAGATTGTACTATGCTTATCCTATACTATAGGTCTAATAACCGCTTATACCATGTGCAATTTTCTGGGTCTGAGTTACCTCACTCAGGATAATCTTTCCTAGTTCCATCCATTTGTCTGCAAATTTCATGATTTCTTGGTTTTTAATAGCTGAGTAATTTAATAGCTGTGTAAATGTAACACAATTCCTGTATCAATTCTTCAGGTGAGGTACATCCAGGTTTTTTCTAGTTTCTAGCTATTATGAATAAGGGCACTATGAACACATCTGAGCAAAGGTACTTTTTGTATGATGGAACATCTATTGGGTCTCACCAGCAATGGAGGAGGACCCCTTTTTCCCACATCCTGGCCAGCGTGTGTTTTCACTTGAGTTTTTCATCTTAGCCATTCTGACAGGTATAAGATAGAATCTTAGAGTCGTTTTGATTTGCATTTCTCTGATGGCTAAGGACATCAAGCATTTCTTTAAGTGCTTCTCAGCCACTCAAGATTCTTCTGCTATGAATTCTCAGTTTTGCTCTGTACCCCATTTTAATTGGATTACTTGATTTGTTGACATTTAATTTCTGAAGTTCTTTGTATATTTTAGATATTAGCCCTCTGTCTGATGTAGGGTTATTGCAGATCTTTTTTTCCAATCTCTAGGCTGCCATTTTGTTGTTGACAGTGTCCTTTGACTTACAGAAACTGAATCTTCTCAGTTTCATGAGATCCCATTTATTAATTGTTGATCTCAGAGCCTCTGCCAATGGTGCCATTCAGGAAGTTGTCTTCTATGCCAATGAGCTACAAACTTTCCTCCCTTTTGTGTTCTAATAGGCTTAGAGTCTCTGGTTTTATGCTAAGGTCTTCAGTCCACTTGGACTTAGGTTTTGTGCAGGGTGATAAATACAGGTCTATTTCCATTTTTCTACATGCAGACATCCAGTTAGACCAGCACCATTTGTTGAAGATGCTATCTTTTTTCCATTGTATGGTTTTGGTTTCTTTGTTGAAGTTCAATTGCCCATAGGAATATGGGTTTATTTCTGGGTCTTCAAGTCCATTAATCAACCTGTCTGTTTTTATGCCAGTACCATGCAGTTTTTATTACTATTACTCTGCAGTATAGTTTGAGATAAGGGATGTTTATACCACCAGAAGTACTTTTATTGTATAGAATTGTCTTGACTCTCCTACATTTTTTTATTTTTCCATGTGAAGTTAATTGTTGCTCTTTCTAGGTCTATAAAGAATTGTGTTGTTATTTTGATAGGAATTGCATTGAATATGTACATGGCATTTGGCAGGATGGCCATTTTTACTTATGTTAATCCTACAGATCCATGAGCATGGGAAATTTTTCCATCTTGTAAAATCTTCTTCAGTTTCTTTTTTCAAAGACTTAAAGATCTTTCACTTGCTTATTTAGAGTTATACCAACACAAGATATTTTATATTATTTGTCACTATTGTGAAGGGTGTTGCTTTCCTCACTTCTTTCTCAGCTCTTTGTCACCTGTATAAAGGAGGGCTACTGACCTTTTCAGTTATGTATCCATTTGCTTTGCTGAAGGTGTTTATGAGCTGTGGCAGTTCCCTGGTAGAATCTTGGGGGTCACTTACTTATATTATTATATCACCTGCAAATAGTGATACTTTGACTTCTTCTCTTCCAATTTTTATCCCCTTGATCTCCTTTACTTGTCTTATAGATCTAGCCAGAACATCAAGTACTATATTGAAGAGTTATGTTGAGAATGAACAGCCTTGTCTTTTTCCTGATTTTAGCAGGAACGCTTTAAGTTTCACTCAGTTTCACTTGATGTTGGCTACTGGATTGCTGTATATTGACTTTATTGTGTTTAGGTATGTGCCCTGATCTCTCCAAGAATTAAGCATGAAGGGCTGTTGATTTTGTCAAAGACCTTTTGAGCATGTAATGAGATGATCCTTGTGTGGCTTAGGTATCATAGAATGAGTTTGGCAATGTTCCTTCTGTTTTTATTTTGTTAAGAAGTTTGAGGAGTACTGGTAATAAGTCTTTGAAAGTCTGGTCAAATTCTGTCCTAAAACTGTCTGGCCAAGGGCTCTTTTTGGTTGGGAGACTTTTGATGACGGCCTTATTTATTTATTTATTCATTTATTTATTTATTTATTTTTCCTGAGGCGATGGGTTATATGTTCATTTAAATTGTTAGCCTGATCTTAATTTAACTTTGGTAAGTGGTATCTAATAAGAAGATCATTCATTTCATTTAGATTTTCCTGTTATGTGGCATACAGGTTTTTAAAGTACAATCTAATGATTCTTTGACTTTCCTCAGTGACTGTTGTTATATCTCTCTTTTCATTTCTTATTTTATTAATTTGGATACTCTCCCTCTGGCTGAGGGTTTGTCTATCTTGTTGATTTTTTTAAAAAAATTTCTCTTGGTTTTGTTAATTCTCTGTATTGTTCTCTTTGCTCTTAAGTTAGTGATTTCAGCCCAGAGTTTGATTATTTCCTGCTGTTTCCTTCCCTTGGCTGTGTTTGCTTCCTTTTTCTTCTAGAGCTATTAGGTGAGCTATTTAGTTGCTAGTATGAACTCTTTATACTTAGCACTCCGAACTTTCTTCTTAGCACTGCTTTCATTGTGTCCCACAGGTTTTGGTATGTTGTACCTTCATTTTCATTGAAATCTAGAAAGTATTTAATGTCTTTCCTTATTTCCTCTTTAACCAAGTGGTTATTAAGTAGAGAGTTGTTCAGTTTTCATAAGTTTGTAGGCATCATCTTGTTTCTATTGTTGTTCAAGTCTAGCTTTAATCCATGATTTTCTAATAGAATACAAGATATTTTATCAATTTTCTGGTATTTGTTGAGGCTTGTTTTGTGTATGAGTATGTGGTCAATTTTGGAGAAGGTACCATGAGGTGCTGAGAAGAAAGTATGCTCTGTTGTGTTTGGATGGAATGTTCTGTAGATATCTGTTAGGTCCAGTTGACTCACAATGTCAGTTAGTTTTGTTATTTCTCTGTTTAATTTCTGTTTCAATGATCTGTCCATTAGTGGGAGAGGTGTGTTAAAGTCTTCTGCTAGTGTCCTTACATTTGGGGCATATATGTTCAGAATTGAGATGTTATCTTGGTCGATTTTTCCTTTGATGTGTATGATGTGCCCTTCCCCATCATTTTTGATTAATATTGGTTGAAAGTCTATTTTATTAGATACTAGAATAGCTACTCCAATTTGTTTCTTATGTTTGTTTGCTTGGAAAACCATTTCCAGCCCTTTATTCTGATGTATTATCTACCATTATTGTGGCAGTATGTTTCTTGTAAGCAACAGAATGATGGGTTCTGTTTATGTATCTATTCTGTTAGCCTGTGTCTTTTTATTGGGGAGTTGAGGCCATTGATGTTGAGAGATATTAATGACCAGTTGTTATTACTTCCTGTTATTTTGATGTTGTTGATGGTGGGATGTGAATCAGGGTTCCTTTCTTTTGGTTTTGCAACTATGATGTTTCCTGTTCTTTCCTGGGTTTAGTGAGCCTCTTTAGGTTGGAGTTTTCCTTCTAGTATCTTCTGTAAGGCTGTGTTTGTGTAATATCATGTAACAGGAGGATTTCTTTTCTGGTCCAATCTACTTGGTATTCTGGAGGCTTCTCGTATGTTTATAGGCAATTCTTTCTTTAAGCTGGGGAATATTTCTTCTATGGTTTTGTTGAAAATATTTTCTTGGTATTGGAGCTTGGAGTCTTCTTCTATTCCTATTATTATAAGGTTTGATCTTTTCATATTGTCCCAAATTTGCCAGATATTTCATGTCAGGAACTTTTTAGATTTAACATTTTCTTTGACTGATGTATTGATTTCTTCATCTATTCCAACTCATGTATTCTGTTTTTAATTAACGTTTGTGTCTGTAGTTCCTATTCTTTTCCCTAGGTTTTCCATCTCCAGGATTGCCTCTGATTGTGTTTTCTTTATTGTTTCTATTTCTATTTTTAGATTTTGGACAGTTTTATTCATTTATTTCTCTTGTTTGGTTGTATTTTCTTGTATTTCTTTAAGGAATTTATTCAGTTCCTTTACCTGTTTGATTGTATTTTCCTGTGTTTCTTTAAGAGATTTATCAATTCCTTCATCTGTTTAGTTTCTGCATTCTTTAAGATATTTATTTTCTTCTCTTAAGGCCTCTATCATTTTCATGACTTCAGATTTAAGATCATTTTCTTTTGTTTCCAGTGTGATAGGATCCTCAGAGTTTGCTGTGATAGGATAGCTGGGTTTTGGGTGTCATATGGCCCTTGTTTTTGCTGCTGGTGTTCTTGCTCTGACCTCTAGCCATTTGGTTGATTCTGTTGTTAGCAAGCCTGGTGGTCTCTGATGATAATAGGTCTCTGGGGTTGAAGGTAGATCTCATGGTCCCAGATGTCGATGGTCCTCTGGTTTTTCTGCTGCTCCCTGATTTCTGCTGGTCTCCAGTACCTTAGATCTGCTGCTCCCTGAACTGTGCTGTTTTCAGAGGCCACATATTAGGGTGGGTCTCAGGGAATGGCACAGGCCAGTGAACTGGGGTACGGGACATGCAGGGGAAGTGAAGCACAGAGGGCACTGGGCAGACCTGGCCACTGTTGGTGTGATGCTGTGGTAGGCCAGTAGATGGAAGGAGGGGTTGTGGGGGATGGGAAGGCTCTCACCTGCAGCTCTTTGATCTGTGCTGATCTTAGGGGCCCTGAAACTATCTCTTAAAGAATGTTCACAGTATTTCTGCATGTGACATTCTTCCCATGCCACGTCAAATCTCTGTCAAATGCATTGTTTCCTTGATCAAAAGTCACGTAAGAAAGGGACTCAACCTAATCACACTGGTGATCTGACTCAGTGCTAACAATCTGCTTCTGAAAACATCAAAAAAAAAATCTGTGAGAACCTTTGGATGTGGTTCTTAATTCCTTAACATTGATTATCAACTCAACAAGCTCTAGAGTACACTGAGAAGCAAATATACGAGGGATTTTCTAGATTCTGTTCATTGTGGTAGGAAGTCTTGTCATAAAATGTGGGCAACATCACTCCATGTGCCAGATCTGAGAGTCCACAAAATGGAGAAAGTGAGCTGAGACCAGCATGCAACTTAATTCTATTTCCTGACTGTGGATGCCATGTGACCAGCTGCCTCAGACTCCTGCTGCTGTCCTTGTCCACCATGTGACTGCACCTTCAAACTGTGAGCTAAAATAAACTTTTCCTTAAGTTGATTTTTTGGCATTTTGTCATAGCAACAGCAAAAATAACTAATGCAGCCACAATATTTTCAAAGAGTAGTATAAACACCACACTAAAAAGAAAGATGCTGAATTCATAACTGATTTTTAATTCTTATTATTTTAATATAAATTTTTACTTTTTATACCCTAGTCAACTCTAAATATTTAAGAGGAAGCACAAAAAAGTAAGGAAAGATTAAAAGGCAACACAATCATTCCTGCAGGTCTGGGTGAAATTGTATCATGGTCCTATACATTTCCTCCTAACCCAGACTTTATATCTCTAGTCTGCCTGCATGTTTTCCATCTGACTCTCTGTGTGCTGACTGGATAGTGAGAGGCATCTGCTAAAGCATCTACTAGCAGGAGGCTTGTTGCTATGCCACTAAAGCCACAGACATCCACACATTCAGAAATTTGAGTGCTAAAGAGATGGCTTAGGTATTAAGAGGTGTTGTTATTACACAGAAGTTGAGATTGTTTCTCAGCACCCATGCCAGATGGCTCAAAACCACATGTAACTACAGTTCCAGGGGAAATAACTCCCTGTCCTGGCCTTAAGTGTGCAAACCCATACTCCTCCACCAAGTACAAACAAATAAATAAAAAAGAAAAATTACTACACAAAAAGAAAAAAAATGTGTTTGTTTGCTTGTTTTTATTTGTTTGGTTAGCTGGTTAGTTGGTTGATCGGTTGCCTGGTCTTTCTGTGTAGCCCTAGCTGTCCTGGAACTCACTCTGTAGACCAGCCTGGCCTCAAACTCAGAGATCTGCCTGCTTCTGCCTCCTGAATGCTGGGATTAAAGGCATGAGCCATCATCACCTAGCTAGGTGTAGGTAATTCTTATATCCAGACATATTTTTGAATCTCTGAAAAGCAAGTAAGATGTCATGCCCTCCCAGTACAATAAAATATCTGATAATGCCTATTCAGTCACATATTGAATATGACAAGGGAAGTTTCTTAGTTCACATTATTAAATTATTGTCCCTAATTTACAACTGAAAAGGCACAGAAAACTAAAATCAGTTCACAATGAAATAGGAAGGAAATAGAAAAACCAAGACTTAGACTGTTCTGCTTATGTTCTGTTTTCCAAATATGTATTATTACTGATGTTATTATTGTTTTGGCACTAGGACTTTAGTGAGAGTATCTACCCACCCAAGCCCCGTCTTCTTTCTGTGTTGTGAACATTTATTTTTAAAAAAGATTTACTTTGGGGTTCTGTTGCTCTCCTTGTGGAGAGAGATAGCCTGGAACCCCTGCACAGATGTAGCCTATGGCAGCTCAGTGTCAAAGAGGGCTCTCTAGTAAGGGGAACATAGAATGTTTCTGACATGAACTCAGTGGCCTGCTCTTTGATCACCTCCCCCTAATGGGGGGGCAGCCTTACCAGGCCACAGAGGAAGACAATGCAGCCAGTCCTGATGAGACCTGATAGGCTAGGGTCAGATGGAAGGGGAAGAAGAGTGTGCTGGTGGAGGGGTATAGGGGAAGAAGAAGGAGGGAGTGTGGGATTAGGAGAGGACAAGGGAGGGGCTACAGCTGGGATACAATGTGAAGAGACTGTAATTGAAAAAATAAATACTGTTTTAAAAATATGACAAAGATTTATTTTAAATATGTGTATATGTACGAGAGGGAGTCCAAGTATATGTGCATATCCCTGAAGTGTCCAGAACAGAGTATTAGATCCCCTGGAGATGGAGATATAAGCTGTTGTGAGCAACCAGAGAAGGAACCTATGAACCAAACCCAGGTCTTATGCAGGAGCAGCATATAATCTTAACCATTCTTCTAAACATAGCTTTGACTCTGCCACCATTAATTACCATAATGCAATTGGAGAGAAAGGATGTCATTTGGGATAACTAATTTTAAATGTTTCGCCTTCGGAAACCCACCTAGATTGTTAAATTGAAATTTTCTGTAGCCTTCAGATGAATCTCTGTGATGTTGATTATCAACAGAGAGGTCTTATCATGCATGTTGGAAAGGTCTCATTGTGTGTATTGAAAATCTCATCATGCATTGCCAGTCAGAGCTTAAGCAGCCTGATTTTCTTGCTGGCAGGCCATTTATCATTTCTCCTGGCCATCAATAATTGATTAGGGAGATTGGACTTGGCACAATGCAGATCAGCCTGTTTTATCAACATGGAATACAGTTTGTGTCAGAATGTGGTAATCTGCGCATCCTCTGCTAACTCGAGTTTGATTGACTGTCTGGGGATTTTCATTTGCTCATTTAGCATCAGAGAGAAAAAAGGAAAAACTGAAAAGGTGGGAGGAGGAAAATCACCTGCTTCAGCTTATGCTTATTCCTGTAGGAATATTTGTTCCTTACAATCTGCTTTTTATCCTGATTTTTCTCCCTATCAAAATTATGAAAAGACTATGCAGATTGGAAAACCAGCCGCATATTGTCTCTGTGTGCATTTCTTTCTTTCCCTTTCTGTCTCTGTCCCTTCCTCTCCCTCGGTCCCTCTCCTGCCCTCTGTGCATGCTTTCATGAATGGCAAAGATTACCTTGAATGTCATTCTTCAAGCATCATCTACTTTGATGTTTTTTGTTTTTGTTTTTTGTTTTTGTTTTGAGGCAGAGTCTCTCACCAGCCTGGAGCTAAGCAAGTAAGCTAATATAGCTTGCGAGAGCCCCCGGACGGCCCCATCCTTCCACCTCGCCAGCACTGGGATTATGTGAACACACCATTAATCTCTCAACTTTTTAAACATTTTTTATGTGTATGAGTGTTCTGTGTGTGGCTCTGTGTCAGGTGCATATCTGGTGACTGCATAAACCAGAAGAGGACTTTGGATGACCTGGAATTGGAGTTACAGATGGTTGTGAGGTGCCATGTAGAGGCTGGCAGCCAGGCCCAAGGCCTCTGGAGGAGCATCCAGTACTCTATACAACTGAATAATCTCTGCAGCCTCATGTATATTTTTTCATGCAGATTCTTGGAATTGAAATTAGGTCCTCATGCTTGTGTGGCAAAGTGATTTACTGACTGAGCCAATTCCCGCAGTGTTCTCATAGCAAGAATTCCAGATCTTCTCAGAGATTCATAGGAATGGCAGATGGAGTCTCAGACTGATTCTCTTTTGCTGTTAGTTATTGCTAGCTACTGTTCACCCCCCTCTCATTTCTACAAAACTCTACTTGCAAAGTTGAACACAGTCTTTTTAGCATCTGTGCTTAAGATGAATGCACAGATCATTTTGTTTAAAGGTCAACTGATCATATCAACAGGAAAAAAAATAAAAATGCACACAATAAAGCTACATTGATTATGTGCTCTTAACTCTCTGACCTTTTGTGATGCCTTGGAACTTTTGAGTCCTGGTTCCTTTAAAAAAAAATTTAGATTTAATTATATTAATGCATGTGTGTCTGTGTACAGGCACACATTAATGCAGAGCCTGTGGAGGCCAGAAGAGGCAGCTTAATCACCTAGACCTGAAATCACTGGTGTATGTGAGCTGCCCATTGTGGGTGCTGAGAATCAAAATTGAGGGCTCACTCTGCAGAAGTGGCTCACATTACCAACCAACAATCCATATCTGAAATCCTTTTTTTCATGATTATTTTCTCAGGAGAAGATAGAGGGAAAAGGTGTAGCTTTTGTCTGCTGCTTTAAATTCAGTAGGCCAACCTCACATTTCTCTCTTTGATCATTTGTCTGTGTGAATATATATCTACATGTGCATGTGGTAGTGTGTGTGTGTGTGTGTGTGTGTAGACTAGAAGCCAATTTTATTTACATTCTTCATGACTTGTCTTTTTATTTTGAGACAGGGTTTTTTTCATTGCCCTGGAAATAACTGAGTAGTTAGCCTGATTAACCAGTGAGCCCCACAGATCTGTGTATCCTCAGTTCCCCAGCACTGTTGGTATTACAAGCATGCACCACCCTCTCTAGCTTTTACATGAGTCCTGGGGCCTGAACTCAGGTCATCATGCTTACAACACAAATGTTTTACAGACCAGCTATTTATTTCCCCATCTTCTTTTATCTATATGTTATGTGGTGTAAAAGTGATTCTCTTGCTCTCTCACCTTTAGAACAAAGCATAAAGATTGACTTAACACAGAATAATAGCAGCTGCTCTTCTTCTCAAGAGCCCAACTTGATTTTCTGAGGCATCCCCACAAGGAGGACTATCTGGAGACAGTTGAAAAGAACTCATCCTGATGGCTTGATTCTGACAGAACAGTATGGTTTAAGTAGAATTACGAGTTAGATTCTATTTGTAGCTCTACACAGCAAGTGCTACAGCTAGTGCAACTGAAGTAAGAGGTGCTGTCTAATTAGTAATATTCGTAATTTAAACAAAGTGGGTATGCATCTGAAGCTAGAGCCTTAATGTCACCGGGACATATCATCTTCTCTAAGCATGAGCATCACCACACCCCTTTTCAATACTGGAAGACCAGTTGCTGGCATTCTTTCTCACATGTGCAACTTTTCTTTAGTTGGGTGAAGAATGAATTTGAGTCACCATTGATTATAGTTAGTTCATTCTCTCTCCCTGAAGACTTACATTCTTTCGATACAGGGATGGCAGATTGATAATAATCTGTTAGTTAGAGACTGGGGTTGGTGATTTTGTAAAGGTAAGATTTACAAACTTTGTGCGTGTGTGTGTGTGTGTGTGTACATGCTTACATGTTTCTGTGGATGCATATGTGAGGGGGAGGGATGGGTGCATGTGTCATGTTCATATGGAGACCTAAGGTCTGGTGTCTTTAGTTGTTCTCTGACCAAGCCTAGAGCTTGAGGTTAGCTAGACTGACTGGCCAGCAAGCTCCTAGGATCTTCCTGTCTCAGTTCAGCCACTGCTGAACTGAGTGTATAGGTATATGAATCACATACCAGTGTATAGGTATGTGATTCTGTGTCTAGCATTTTACGTGGATGCTAAAGATGGAATTATGGTCCCTGTACCTATGCAGCAAATGCTTTACTGACTGGGGAGCTCCTAAGCCTTCCCCAGACATTTTTATATTCCTGACCCTTACAAATCCCTCTTCTAACCAGCTGTGTGTGCCCGGAAGAGGCTGAGGCCTCACCCAGCCTCACCCAGGAAAGATCACAATTAAATGCAGGAATTCAGTGATCTCCTCTCCCTACCTCAGCAAAAGGAACTTTTTGTCTAAATCATATAAAAGAAAGGCTTATCTCCATTCAGAATATGCATCTTTCGAGCAAAGAAGCGAAATCTGAACTCAGAATGTCTGGCTTTCAGAATAATTTTTCCATCTTCTGAAGAAGGAAAGAAATTTTATGCCATTATTTTCCTTTGTGTTCCACTTCATAACTATATAAGGAAGGGCCTGAGCTCACTCTCTGTCTCTTCCTGTACCTAACAATAATGCTAACAGGATACATGAGCACCCTTCAAAGACATAGAGATGATGTGCGTCTCTGAACAGCTTTGTCTTAGTATCCTTGCCTCTCCAACTTCCATCTTGGTAGACATTAGAAGAGAATATCACATTTAATTGTCAGGTGTCCTGAATTCACTTTGGACAGTGACATTTTTTTCTATTTTTAATAAAATTGAAAATATTAAGAAATAATTTATATTCATTACATAGAATGTTTCTCAAACTGAGTTTGTCTGATGGCTAGATCAGGTGGGGGTTTGGGGGTGAATAACTTTGCTTCATTTAAAACAGGAAATCTCTATTTCTCATACCTTTGGGGGGAAAAAGAAAAGAAAACAATGTTATAGAAATAATTATGAGCACCAGAAAAATATGGTCAGGGAAGGAGACAATTAAATACAGCCATGCCTTAATGTAAATGTTGATAGGCATTTCGAAAGCCCTACAAAATATATAGCCTGAGATGAATCAGAGTTAGCAAGTTATACCTATGATAAACATAGGTGATGCTGGAAACTTAAATTGAGAATATGTGAAGTTTGTTCTCAGTATTATTCAATTAAAAAAATGATTGAACTCTCAACTGTGGATTTCTACCATGTTCTGAAGCTTTGGTAAACACTGAGATTGCTGAACTGACTGATGCAGCAATTGCGTTCAAAGTATCCGATGACTTGTGAGGAAGGAATTGCAAATTGTGACAAATAAAATACAGTCATGTATTTTATTTATACATGTTTGATTGATGATGCTACACAAGGCCATCTCTATTTTAGCACAAAGGAAAAAGGTGGTCATTTGAAAGAGAAGGTTTCCCTTTGAGAGGGAGGTGTCTGTAAGAAATAAGTGGATGAAAGAATGAGTAAAAAAAAAAACAGAGGTTGGTAAAGCTGTTCTTGCAGAAGGAAAAGCTTGGGTACACGCCCAGAGGCAGGAGAGGGGATGAAGCATTTGTTCAGAGCTGCAAATCACTCCCTGTGGTCAAACATAAGCTTACAATGCAGTTCCACTTATTCTCCTGCTGGCTATGCCATAAAATGATTTGAAAATGTGGGCATAAATATCATTAGCAACCTTATTCAGAGGAAGTCACTAAGATTCCTTTCAGTCATCAGGCAGATAGGTGATGGGCATTCATGGAATGGGTGGCTTTCAAGCCAGTGATGGAAGATCATTTTTAATGTACACAGGATACATATGGATGACTTGAGGGTCGACCAGAGAGCTTGTAATTGTTCCTATATACAGTCTACACAAAGATGAAGACCAGTCAAGAAATTGCAGTTGAATGGTTCAATTTATATGACAACCAAGAAAAGGGAAACATACAGGGAGAGGAGTATATTCCTGGCTAATAGGGTTTGGAAAGGGGCACTAGGGAAGAAGGGGGTTTAATGGTTTAATTAATAAATTAATTCATTATTTGTATATACATGCTCGTGCTATGGTCCAAGTATAGAATTCAGGGGAAAACTTTTGGAAGTCAGTCCTCTCCTTCTACCATGTGGATCTTGGAGATCAAATTCAGGCTATCAGGTTATCATATCTACTATGATATTTCACAGACAAGAAAGAGAGCATTAAAGTCTATTTTATAAAATGTGTCTCTCAACAAAAATAAAAGTAGGAAAAATGTGTCTCTCCCTGTTATTGTGGGAATTATATACTGTTGCTGTTATTTTTTAAAGTTTTACTATTTAAAACTATTTTATTTATCTTTCTTACACCTCTTCCTCCCTTCTCCATCCCAACCCCTTCCAACACTCAAACACCAAGTAAGGGAACTGAGTGAGTCTAGCCAGGACACCTGAAGAGAAAGAACAAAGGAGGTGGCCAGGGCTTGATTTCTGCTATCCCTCTTCAGTTAAAGGGGACAGCCTCCTCTGGGTGTTAAGACTGAGGGCAGAAATATATCAAATCAGGAATCATCTCAAGGTAGCAGAGAACAAAGAAGTACCCAGGATAAATGACCTCAGTAAACAGCCAAAATAAGTTTGCAATGACCACAATGGGAATAACAAAACAAAAATGTATTATATATTACCCAATACATGACAATTATAATACTTTTAAATAAATGGCTAAGGAAATAAAGGAATCAGATACAAGAAAAAATCTCTGAACCTGGGATTTACATCTTGATTAGACTGGATGGCCATTGAGTCCCTGGGACCTGCCTATCTTTACCTTCCAGGAATGTGGTCTCAGATGTGCCCTGCCATGCCTGGCTTTTTGTATAGGTTCCAGAAATCCAAACACAGGTACGTGTGCTTGCTCAGTAAACATTTTACCCACTAGCTCACTTTTTCTTTTCTCATGTACTGATTTATTAATTGATAATTGTCTCAAAGCAAAACTAGTTTTAGGGAAAAAAAAGAATAATATTTTAATTCTGTGGTTTTCTTTCCCACATCCATAATGTAAACTCACTAAATGAAAATATCACAAAAAGTCAAATTGAGGGCAACCTATAAAATGTAGGACCACTATACCTCAAAGTAATTAAAACAAGGGAATTCTGAGTAACTGTTGCCCTCTAAAGGGATTTAAGAACATGAGACAGATGATTATAATGTTTCCCTAGGTAGAATCATAGAACAAAGAACAAATTGTAGATGCAGAACAAGGAACACATTGGGAAGGGAAAAACTAGCGAGTCCCAAATACATCACAAATTGAGTTAAGATAGCTAGCGAGTAGGAGTGTAGCATGAATACAGTAAAATATTTTAGTTATGATATTTGCTCTATAGAAAGAGAGAATTGGTTAAGTAGTATTACAGAGTCTCTAGGCATAATTATTGAAACTCCTTCATGAATCTCAAATTGTCCTATAATTCAATATTAAAAATTATAGATTACTCATAGAGAGAGGTGTTGTGTAACAATTTCCTATGAGCTGAAATATTCCATCTGGGAGGGAATCTTATCAAGAGTCAAGAAGTTCTAAAGGAAGGTTTGTTAAGATATAAACAACCCAAAAGACTCAGAAAGTCCCTGAAACTGATCAAATTCATAAAACTCCTCTCATCCCAAGAATACATGATAAGCAAGGACTGTTGAGGAAACCCAGACCAGTCAAAATACCTGAAAGAGGCTCTTTGGCCTTTTGCAATGCCTACAAGTTGTGCGGAGAGCCCCACAATTTCTTCTTTCATGAGTCATCACCCGTATTAGATAGGCTTTTGGTGGTGCAGCTGCCTTTGAGTCATCATGTTCCTATAAATAACCCCATACACATAATCTTGTAAGTAACAACAGTAAAATCATTGGTTCACAAAGATGAAATTTGTTAGTATTGTTATATGGAGTCTTAAAATCTATCTGATTGAAATATATGACAGACTTGTGAAAGATGGGAAGGCCCTGATGAGTCTATCTGTCACTCAAGTGGCAATCCAGATAAGATATCCTTTCCCAAATCAGTATTTGTGGTGGTCAGAAATGCAGGTGAAACATATCCCTAAAGTTAATGAATCAAAGAACATAAAAAAATAATGTATATCTGAAGGAATCCAGATTTCTACCTGAGGAAAGTAATCCAATGAACAGAGAAAAGACAAGGACATATTTCAGTTTTTTAATGCATTGTTAGAACTAGTCATGAACCAAAATTTGATTTTCATGAATCAAAAGTAAAATAGGCATTCTATTGCTTCATTTCTTTGTGCCCTACAGTCTATTCCTACTAGTCCTGTATCATGTCCAATATCTTTTCTTTATTAAATGAGTCCTCAGTTAGATAAAACCCATCTTAGAAATACTTGGTATAACATTTCATACATAGGGAATGTGATGTCCAGTTTTCTTTTTCTTTTTGAAGTACTTAAATGATAATGTTCAAAACTCAGTGATACATATATAGCAATGTACCTATAAAAACTACACAGTATTTTTTAACAGGAATATCATCCAAAACAATACTCAAAATACTTAAGAGATAGTCATGATAGGTCGTTAACAAAATGAAAGATTTGAGTGCTAGTGAAATATGCTTCATGTCTTATAATCACACAATATTTTGAAGTACTGAAGATCTGGAACTCTCATGTATAGCTTGCAAAAATGTTAAAAACATCTCAAAAGCAAATTGGTAATTTCTCTAAAATTTTACGCACTTAACTTGTTCTCTCTTATTTTCAGTCTTTGCTGTTTCTACTGTTGTTGCAGTAGGTGAACCCTCTGTTTTAGCGTTGAACAGAACTGGAAATGCTGAAAATTCTAGTCACATTTCTGATCTCAGAGGCAATTATTTTAGACTATTACCATTAATAACTTTTCTTTGCATCATTTATGAGGTTTATCTAATTTACTTTTATTGCTTTATTTGTCTGTTTTCTGGATTTTAGTGAGAAGTGGAGATTGGAAACTCTCAATTGCATTATTAAGAAGACCACATGATTTTCTATTTAATTTGTGATAGCTAGTTTTAATGATCAACTTCACACAGTCTAGCATTATCTTGGAAGAGTCTCAATAAGGGATTGTCTAGATCAGGTGTGGGGGATATTTTCTTGGTTACCTTTATTAATGTTTGAAAACCCATCCCACTAGGAGTCATTACATCCTCTGGATTTGGCCTCTGGATAATATAAGTAGAGAAATCTAGCTGAGCACTGAGCATGTAAACATTCATTCTCTGTTTTAAGTTCCTGCCATCTTGACTTCCTGGCTTTGACTGACAGCAACCTGGGATTCTGAACTAAATTAAACCTTTGTTAACATAGGTTGATTTTGTCAGGGTATTATCACAGCAATGGAAAATTAAACTGATGCAGAGAAATAATTTAATGATAAGCCACTTAAAAATAGGTTTAAAGTTAAATGCCATACATTAACAGATAGAAATCAAGAAAAAGATGACAATGGATGAGTCCTAATCCCTTAGATTGATGGTAGGCACCAACTCAGCTGTGTCCTTCATTCCCAAGGTTTTGTTAAAAAAAAATCCTCTAAAGGAGGGCACTCAGCCTTTGAAGTAGTAGCCTAAATATGAGTGGTTCCAATAGAGGGATAGAAGCAAAAAATTCAGTCAACAGGAACAGGAAAATGCATATACAGTAAAGGTCTCAAGTAGCTGTGATGAAGGATAGAAAAAACAAAGTATTAAAAAATGATCTACATGCATTCATCCCCCAAATACTTTTGGATCATCTTGTATATGCTTTACTGTATACTATAGGAATTTACCAATGGCAGGCAAGTTCCATCTTCAAATGTCTATGCATTCTAGTAGAATAACTAAGATAATATACAAGCAAATTAAAAAAATAATTATGGTTTCAAAAGTAAATGAAGAAAAATAGGAAGATATTTGAAGAGTAAGAATGAACCATTTATTTAAACAAATGATAGAGCCTGACTTTGTGGTCCTGGATGTTCTGGAATTCACTATGTAGGTCATTCTGACCTTGAACTTATAAGTGATCCCCTTGTCTTTAGGGCTGAGAGAATACATGTTTTTTTTTTAGAGCAGCACAAAGGCAAGTGTACAGTACCCATGGGAGATAATGTACTTAGGAAACAAAACCATGATGGTGAGACAGAAAGCCAGACTTGTTAACAAGATCATTAGAGATGCAGAGAGACTCCTCTCTTAATTGTACCTTCAAAATAAAATAGAGGTTGGAGAGACAGGTCAGCAGTTAAGAACACTTACTGCTTAGTCACTGTTCTATTGTTATGAAGAGACACCATGAGCAAGACAATTCTTATAAAAGAAAGCATTTAATTGGGTGTGACTTACAGTGTCAGAGATTTAGTTCATTATTATCACGGTGGGAGCATAGTGGCAGGAACAGTGCTAGAGCAGTAGTGAGAGCTACGCTCTGATCTGTAGGCCAAGGGAGAGAGAACTGATTCTAGCATGGGCTTTAGAAACCTTAAAGCTCACTGTAGATGAAACACTTCCTCTAACAAGACCACACCTTTTCCAACATGGCCCCAATTCCTAGTTCTTGTAACCCTTTCGAACTGTTCAACATCCACATGACCAAGCATTGAAATACATGACCTTGTGCAGATCATTCTTACTGAAATCACAATACTGCTCCATCAGAGCAGTCTCGTGAAATGAATGTCAGCATACCTTCCCCCATGTGTGATGTGGCTATCTCTCACTCCGATCCATTCCTCCCAATCTCCAGACCATCAACTAGCTGAGGCTGATCCCTAGGAATATTTTTAGGTAAACCGATTCCTATTAATTGAGCACTTGGTTCTGGAGCTGGATGTCTCAACTCCAAATCCAGGTTCTCCTACTTCCTCCCAATGGGTATTAATATCTGTTGTCTCTGTAGACCCCTGTTTTCGGCTCTGTCTGATGAGATAATAATAAAGTCAAGGTGGGCGTAGAGTTTAGGGGTAGTTATAACAAAATCAAAACAACACTGACTTCCCTACAAACACTCATCATTTATTTATTCATTCATGCATGCATTCATTCATTCATTCATTCATTCATTCATAAGGAATTGCCTGTGCCCAGTCAATGGGTTGCTGTGCTGATTTGTCGAATTCCACCTTTGTAAGACCAGCAAGTGCTGCGGCATCAGCAGTGGCTGAGTGAATCTTATCTATACACCTTGAAGAAGGAGTTGGGAAAATGCATTTTAGAAGCAGGCCTTGAAACCCGGAGTGCTGCACTGGTGACTTTTCTTGCTGTGACAAAATGCCTGAAAAAAGCAGCTCAGGAAGGAAGGGCTGATTCTGGCTCACAGTTTGAGGCACAGTCCCTCATGATGCAAAGTTTTAGTGGCAGGAGCAGAAGGCAGCAGGACACACTGTGTGCAGAGTTAGAAAACCAAGAGAGAATAATTCTGGTGCTCAGCTCGCTTTCTCCCTTTTTTCCCAGTCAGGGCCCCAGTGTATTGGTTGATGCCTCAAACAGTTAGGGTAGATTTTCTCCCTTCAATTAATCTAGGAGAAATTCCCTCCTGAACATATCTTCTAGGTATTTGTGTCTTCTAGATAATTGCAGATCTTGTCAAGGGAAATCACAAGGAAAAGAACAGGGAAAAAAATCAGGCAGTGGTTCTGTGGCCACTGCACCTTGCTATTAGGAGGTGCTTTTGAATTTGCACAACATGCTGTCTAAGGCACCACACAAATAGAAGTCTATTCATGGTGGTGAGCCCAGTTCAAAAAGAGGTGCTGTTTCTGAAAGTGTGTCTCTTGAATTGTCAGAGTTACCCAACCCTTGTACTGTGATCTGCTTTTTTCTAGCAATGAAGAAGAAAATGTTTCCATGAGTGGATGACATGAGGAGCTGGTAAGCTGCCTATATAATTAATCCAAGGATAGAGCACTTTTCTCTCCAGCAAACAAGGCAACCTGCAATTTCAAAAGGCTCCCAGAGTTCAGACTGAGCACCCCTCATGGTACAGAGACTCTGTATCTTATACCATGAGACTATCCGATGAGATGAAAATAATTCTTGAGGTAAAAAGGAGATGCTGACTAATTGCTGGGTTTGCTGGCGAGCAAGTGGTTTTACCTAACTCTGAGGCATGACAAGCATGTCTTACGGCCGGTTTGCTCTGTGTGTAAAGAATACACAGCCACCTTGAGAAAGTGCTACTGTTGCCAGTGTCCCCATTCTCTGATGATTAACAGGGTGATTATTTATTCCTTTTGTGATTGCCCTTGAATATGTGACACTGGTCTTTGTCATCAAAGGAAACAGTTTTACATTCCAGTGAGAACAGAAGCGGGGTTTAATTACTACCCATGGCATCTGCTTGAGTCATCTTACGAATAATCACGCAGACCGACACATCCAGATGGCCAGGATATCTTCTTCTGTGCCTTCTTTTCTCATAACCAATGGCATGCTGTTTTATATTCAGAAAGGGTGGTTATTATGGGCTGGGGAGATGGTTCATTGGTGAAAGTGCTCAGTGAAAAGGCAAGAGGACCGGAGCGTGTATCTCCAGCACTCACAAAAATGCTTTGCTTAGCACATGGGCTACTTGTAATTCCAGCCTCCGGAGACAAAGACAAGTGATCCCTGGAGCAAGCTGGCTAGTGAGACAAAATGAGCAAGCTGTGAGTTCTGCTAACAGACTCTGCCATGATGAGTACGCAGAGAGAAATTGAGGAAGCCTCCTGATGTCAGCCTGGGGTTTCTGTGTGTACATACATGTGCTCACATGTAAAGGTGTGCATGCATGTAAACATACACACATATACTCACACACCACCACCACCATCACAACAACAGCACATTAGAAACAAGTAACATTTTAAAAGATGATTGGAATGCCTGAGGAAATGCCCAGTGCTTTCTTCACTGCCTGCTTTTCCAGAAGACCAGAGTTTGTTCTGAATCACCCATATTGGGTGACTTACAACTCCCTTGACTCCAGTTCCAGGGGATGAGACACCCTCTTCTGGCTTCTACAGGCACCTGAACATAAATATACAAACATATATCACACACAATTAAAAATTAAAAAATAAAGCTTTTTTAATCTCATAGGTGTTTCTAAGTAGCTAAGTAGCCATTAAACTGTCAACAAGACCATCCTCTGTCACAAACTTCAAAACCCATGTATCAGGGGTGGACAGAATCTGATAGAAGTGTAAATTTGAAGAGAAGTATTTTGCAGGCAGAGCCTCCTGTGGGATTCAAATGCAGTCACAACATTGTCAATACCTCATATTGAAACAACAGCTTTCTACATAGCACATAGTCCAGGGCAGGCTATCTGGTATTCTCAAAAGAAAGAGGAACTTTCTTCATGAATTATACTTAGAACCTTCTCCTAATCACATTGCCCACAGTTTCACAATGACTCCTAAAAGTATGCAGTAATGGATTTTTAGCTCATTTGGGAAATACTGGGTAAGATACCTAAGCCTATATCTGAAGATCCTATAAATACACGGTGTGGGGCTAGGCAGATGGCTTGGTGGTTGACAATGCTTGTTGCTCTTGCATAGGGCCTGAGTTCTGTACCTAGTACCCACATTGGGCAGCACACAATTCTCTGTCACTCCAGCTTGAGGAGCTCCCATGCACTCTTCTGGCCTTTTTTGACACCACATCCATGTGCACTAGTCACACACAGCAAATGCATGGAGTTAAATTAATATAAGTACTTTTAAAGATGCACTGTGTGTGAGCTGATTCTGCTACATGTACATGTGAAGTGGAGGCTGGTGCTCAATGTCAGCGGTCTTCCTCAGTCACTCTGCCTCATTTTCTAAATATGGTCTCTCATTGAACATGGAGTTTTTTATTCACCTAGACTGGCTAGCCAGGAGCTCCCACTGTCCTGTGTTCCTTTCTCCAGAACTGGGAATATATTTGAGAACCACTGTGCTGGCTTTTTAAAAAGATTCACTTACTAATTTTTATTGTATGCGTGTGCTTGTAAGTGCAATGTCTGTAGAGACAAAAATAGGATGCCAGGTTCCCTGGAACTGGAGTTACATGTGGTTTTGGGCCACATGTGGATTTGTAAGAACATCCAGTGTGGGTGCTGAAAACTAACTCAGATCTTCTCGTAGACTAGTATGCACTCTTAACTGCTGAGCCATCACTCTAGTCTCCACTCTGAAATGTTTTTACACTGGTCCTGGGGATCCAAATTCAGGTCTCTGTGCTTACACAGCAAGCACACTATGGAGACAAGCCATTTTCCCAGCTCCTGTGCTCTGCTTTATTATGGTTCATTTTGAGTGCATTTGGTGAGAGCTATATGAGTCTCCTTTGGAAAACCAATCTGCTTTCCAAACCAGTCAGAGTGCCTAGGGCATCAAGGCATGCACCCAAATGTTCTTGGAGAATTAGCCTCACTTCAAACTCAAGAGATATTTTATGGCTTCTAAAGTAATAAAGGAGCCCATTCCCAGCACCACACCAATAGCAGCAGTTGCTTCTCACATAGGCTGAAGATTAACAGCAAGGCCTCAGGAGATTTATAGAGCTGGTTATTTCACCCTGAAAGGGAGAGGGTGTTCCTAATTCTCTCTCTTACTCTAATAGACTGACAGTTTCAAGGCTCCAGGGAGCATCACAAAATAAATAAATCTCCAGATAACACAGATGGGAGAGGGGAGCTGAAAGGACTCTCTGACCCGCCAGTGTTCGTGCCAGCTATCTGCTCTTGACTTGGGTATGAAACACAAAGGGCAAAGCCCATAGAAGTGCTGAGAGGAGGCTGGGCTGTCGGGTTGCCAGCCACTCTGCTGAACACATGGCGCTCTGCTGGGATGATGACCCTCTGACAATCATTCTCGACGATGATTAATGCTGTCAATCTAATGTGATCCAGAATTGCCACGAAAGGAGGATGTGGACACGCACACACTAGCGAGCAAGATACTAGTTTAAGTTTACTGAGGAGGTGGGAAGATCCATCCTAAATGTGGGCAGACCCACAGGCTGGACTCCTAAACTAAATAAGGAGGAGAAAGTGAGCTGAGCACCAGCATTCATCTCTCTCTCTGCTTCCTGACTTTCTGGACAAAATGCCCAGCTTCTTCACACTGTTAACCACCTAGAATTATTACCATGATGCCAGGCAGCCTCAAACTGTGAGCCTTCCTTCCATTCATTGATTTTTCAGGTGTTTGATCACAGCGGTGAGAAATGTTAGTGATACAGTCTCCACCTCCGGACCAACCCATAGTGTCAAAACCTTTGAGCCTCCAAGCCTTGCTCCCTCACCTTTCATTGGAATCACTGAGATCTATGACCTCTGAAGTAAATATGAGCTGTTTCTCATTATTCTCTGGACTTTGTCAACCTCCATTTGATGCCACTTCTGGTATTGATAAGTAGCTAATGGCTGTTGGGCACACACTTTGAAGGACTTTGAAGGGTCTTTTCTCCCAATAAGTCCTCTAGTTACCTGAGTTGGCTCAAATATACACATTTGCCCTAGTGGACTGACAGTTTAATCAGGAAGACATGTTAACCCAACCAGCATGATAACATATTTTGGACTTCATGTCAAAAATATAATCTCAGTGACTTGGCAACTAATAGCTGCTTGAGGCAGCTGATTGCATTTCATTCTCAAACAAGAAGCAGAGAGAGATATGAGGTGCTCAGCTAGCTTTGTCTCTTTTACTCAATGTGGTATCTCAGCACATGGAGTGATGCCATATATATATATATATGGCATCACCATGTGTGTCATTCCACATAAATGTGTGGAATGTGTCTTTCCACATCAATTCATGGCTGGACATACGGCTGAACACACATGTTCTCCATGGTCCCAGGATAACACTTCATGTCAGCAGTTAATGCAGGTGTTAAGTCAACGTGTGAACACATTTTAAATTTCTAGACTCTGGGCATAGTCAGCACTCAGCTGCAAAACCTAGCCAACAATTAAACACAGCTGTCAGGTCCTCTCCATCCCAGTGGCTGACGATGCACATGCATTAGCCCAGAAACCAGGGTGTTTTATCTGTAAGATACTTGAAAGGCATAGTGGTGTTGAATGGTGGTGAGGAACAAGGCTCTGTGAAAATGGCCTGGATTTAATCTTTCCATACTTGAAAAATCCAAAACGGCGGGGGCGGGGGGAGGAGATGGCTCAGTGGGTAAGAATTGTGCTGTGCAGGCAGGAGGACCTGAGTTCAAATCCATTTCACCTAGGTTGAAATGGTCGGTGCATACCTATGAACCCAGCACCATGGACAGGGAAGACAGGAGGATCTCTGGGGCTTCTTAGCCATCAGTCATGCTCTCCCTCCCCCAATTTATTCATTTTATATCCCACTTGTAGCTCCCTCATCTCCTCCCATCCCCACCCTTCCTCCCCCCATCACCTTCCTTTAGTCCACTGAAAGGGGGAGACCTCCTCCCCTGCCAAATAACCCTAGCTTATCAAGTCTCATCAGGACTGCCTGGATCCTAGCAAGGCTGCATCACCAGGTGGAGGTAGCCAAAGAGCAGACAACAGAGTCCGTGTCAGAGACAGCCCCTGCTCCCCTTAATCAGGAATCCACAGGGAGAGTGAGTTGCCTATGGGCTTCATCTGAGCAGGAAGTCTAGGTCCTCTCCATTTATGGTCCTTGCTTGGTATATCAGTCTTTGCAGGCCCTCCTAGGCCCAGATATTTTGGAGTTGTTGGTCTCCTTGTGGAGCTCCTATCCCTTCCAGGTACTGTTAACCCCTCCCCCCCAACCTACTTCCATAAGACTCCCTGTGCTCCTCCCAAGTTCTGGCTGTGAATCTCTGTATGTGCTTAGATCCCCTGTTAGGTAAAGCCTTTCAAAGGACCTCGATGGTAAGCTCCCATCCTGTTCACTCTCTTCCACTGCTTCTGGTGTCTATCTTGCTTGCTATTCATAAGGAGATTTAAGCATCCAGAAAATCATGCAATTTCCAGGCAAATGATGGAAATAGAGAAGATCATTCTAAGTGAGGTATCCCAGAAACAGAAAGACACGCATGGCATATACTCACTTATAAGCGAATATTAGCCATATAATATAGGATAACCATACTAAAATCTACAGACCTAAAGAAGCTAAACAGCAAGAAGGGCCCTAGGGAGGGTGCTTAGATCTCATTCAGAATAGCAAACAGTCAAGGTCTAAGTTGAGAGGCACTATATCAAGAGAAGAAGGTTAAGAATGATACAATGGGGCACCTAATACCCTCCTCTGACCTCTGCATGTACACACACACACACACACACACACACAGCGGGAGGGGAGAGAGAAAGAGTTTTAGGCTTTATAGCTTTCTGTTTTTCCATTTTTTGTCTCTTTGATGTGTTCAAATAGCCACAAAATGTTATCAAGATGGTGAAATAATGGAAGATGTTTGGCACATATAAATATACAAATAAATACTATTTTCTTGGCATTGAACCCTACTTTAATTTTCAAAAGTTCATACTGATGTATGTATCTGAGTGCCCAGTAGATGACAGATTACAAACTATGCAAGGTTCTCATTTTCCCAAGATTACATATTCAAATATCAAAATTAAGTATCAATACAATTTTATGACCCTTCAAAGATTCTATTTTTTTTTGTGTGCTTCTTCATGTGCCCATGCACATGGAAGGCAGTGGTCATGGAAGGCAGTGGTCAATCTTAAATATCATTCCTTTGGTACCATCCCCCTTGTTTTTTGAGACAAAATCAATTTTTTTTGCCTAACCTGGAGGTCAGTGATAAGCAAGTTTCGGGGCTCCTCCTGGTTCTACCTCCCTAGCTCCAGGATATAAGCATGTACCACCACATACTGCCTTTGTTTGAATGCTGGGGATTAGACTCAGATGGTCATGCTCTGTAGCAAGTGTTTGTCACCTGAGCCACTTCCTTAGCCCTCTATTCTCTTTCATAAGTATTTCCCATAATTGACCTCAGGCTCACTTACTGGTCTGCCCAGTGTCCCAGGCCGTACTAGGATATGCTCTCTGGTTTCTACATCTGGTTTTAGAAACATGCACTCTTGATTGTATTTTGGTTATCCTTGACTGGATATGGAATCATCTAAGACACACATTTCTGGACAAGTTCTGAGGGCATTTGCTGGAAGAATTTATCAAGAGAAAGAACTCTCCCTCCGCATTGGACAATGCCTTCCAAATACAGCCTGGATACAAAAGAGATCCTTTGCTTCTCTCCAAAACCACCCAGGTCTTCGGCAATTGTTTGTCACTAGTGAGACACATAGTCTCTTGTAATGAGCAGTTACCTGATTCTCAGCCTCCCTAACAAGGAGACAGACATTGTTGGACCACTCAGCCCAAACAGTGTGAGCCAACCAAATAACTCCCTTCCCGTGGTAAATTCTTATTCTATCATTTCTGTTCCTCTAGGGAACCCTGAGCAATACAGTGATCACTTGCATTCATGAATCTTGTGATATATCTGACTTTGTGTATAAAACGGAGGCAGCTGAGGAAAAGCACATCTATAATTAAATGCATGTTGTATATAAAGAATTGCTACATATAGCCAGTCTAAGCCCAGGTACAGAAAGTATACAGCATTGTGGCATTCAGACCTCAGTTTATCCAAGGTATCAACCATGTTATCATGGTCATTTGTTACAAAGGAAAATTCTTTTCTTCCTAAATGAGAATTTTAGCATGCACATGGCTGAGAAATCAATGAGAACCAATTATCAGCAAAGCCCGGTGTGGTTCTGATCTGTATTTGAGCCCCACTTATTTCTGCTGGTCACATTAGATGTGAGAGGTAAGAGTGGGTCAGGCATCTGTAACAAGCACAGGAAACCGATAGCCCACCACAGGAAATTGACATTCTTCTATTAAGTCTTGTCAGAACCATTCTTGTCAGCATGATACACCTGAGCTCAATAGCAGTAAGCAGATGGGATGACACAATAATTTTATAAGTGAAAATCAAAATGTGTCTGACTTTGCAAAGATATTCATGTGCAAACTTCCCTATGCACAGACATGAAAGAGGAAGTGTTGGTCTGCATAAGAACAGCTCTCATGTACCTAGCTCACTCCATGTCCTAAGTACTTTCCCTATAATATCTTAATATCTTTTCTTTTATTTGAACATGTCTAAAGTTGCATTGTTAGTAACTGGTTGGTAATTTTCTTCTTTTTTATTTTTAAAAATTTATTTATTGTTTTATTAATTACAGTTTAATCACTTTATATACCAGCTGTAGCCCCCTTCCTGGTCCCCTCCCAACCTCACTCTCTCTCCTTCTTCTTCTCCCATGCCCCTCCCCTAGTCCACTAGTGTGGCAGGTCCTCCTCCCCTTTTTTTCTTCTTAAAAACCATGAGATCATAAAATTTTTCCCTGAAGCCCTCTTACTGTTCTATCAAAAAGTTTTTACGGTGTTTCTATCTCCAGTCTTAATTGTCATTGGTGATCCTCTCCACTAAGACATGAAACACACATATGTACATACTAAATGCATATAACACATATATACATACATACATAAATATACACATATACATACATACTCATAGATTTATACATATTATACTCACAAATTTACACATAAACACAAACACTATATATACACACAACTACCCATACACATATGAATACAGACACTTGCACAAACACACAAAATACATGCACATACAAATCACACATGCATACATGACATACACACACACACACACACATATATATATATATATATATATATATATATATATATATATATATATACATTCCTACAATACACACACATACACTGACTCATTACTTGTGTATTATTCTGGGATTAATGTATTTTTCACACTCTCTAGAGACACACCCACCATCTCCCCTTTGACTGAAGAACTAGACTTAATTAGGCTCAGTGAACTTCACCTGTCCTGAAAAGTAGAACAGACCTCAACAAGGACAGCAACAGGCCAATAGAAGCAGAGATCACCTTGCAAGTCTATGAAGCTCTGGGTTTGTGTGTGTGTCTGTGTGCATGCGGATTACACATACAGAGGTAGACAGACATACAGAGAAAGGGAGGATGGAGGGAAAGGGATATGAAGGACATGGGTGGGGAAGAGAAAGGACAGGTATATGTACGAGCATGTGATGTGTATGGATACATGGAGGCCAGAAGAGGGTATTGAGTGTCTTTGATCATCCTCTACCTATGCCTTTGAAGCAAGGTTTCTCCCTGAACCCGGGCTGCCATTTTCCTGACTAGACTAGAAGACAGCAAACTTTTTAACTCCCCTGTTGCTGCCTGAGGAAACCTGACTTGTTACTTGGGTACTGAGATCCAAACTCTGACCTTCATGATTGTACCGGAAGTGCTCTCTAGCCACTGAGCAATATCTGTGGCCCCAACAGGAGGTCTCTTTTTCTGTTTCCTACTGTGCACACCAGAGCAGGTAGCCTGAGACTTAGGGTGTCTTGTCTCCACCTTCCATTTATCTCATAGGAGTATTAAAATTACAAATTTGCCTCCTGCTGTGTCTAGCATTTTATATGAATTCTGGGAATTCAAACTAAGGTACAAAGGTCTTGTACCCCTTATGCAGAAAGAGCTTTACCCCTCTGCCAGCATATTTAATGACAAAAGGTAACATATAAATCTGTTACTTCACTAAAAGGATTTTATGATAGTTTTAGGGACAAATAAAATTTTTAACTTTCTAATTTTAACCAATTTTCCCGAATTGGTAAAAGTAAGGTCCATTAGTTTTAATATTTTTTATTTTCGTAATGTTCCATTTGATTTTTTTAGTCATTATTGTGTTATTTTCTAGTATGCTTAGAGATTTTGTGGCTACATTAATGATCTGGATTTTGGAATACCTTGTTATAATAACCCCTGTGAAAACCTGACATGATAATTATTCTTTCTTACAAATATTAATGGGAAAGCAGTTTTTCTCTCTTCTAGAGAAGTTAGCTTAAGGTTGATGTTGTGTCTTCACAGAGCTCATATGAAAAAGTGGCTGTCACAGTTGTGGTCCTGTTTTGTGCTTTTTCTAGGTCATGGTCTCTCAAGCTTTAAGGGATTTTGTAATTCTAAAATGTATTCAAACAGATATGGTCCACATTTTACCCCACATTGTCCTTGTTCTTGATAAATTGTGTGCTGTGGGGAGCTATTCTGTTGGAATAATATGTTAAGTGCATCACCTGTTTAAAATTTATATATTATTAATATACCACCTCTCCTAAAACTCAAAAATACATCGCTCTCTCCAGTCAACATACCCGCACACAACAAAACAAAACCAAAACAAATAAAAACCACTTCTTTCCAGGTCTTCCCTTTGGCAATTTACAGGCTCAATCTCACCCTTGGCTATATAGGAGTTAACATGAGAACAGAGAGAATGATACATGTGAGGCCAGTAGGACATCATAGACTTTAGTAACAAAATGGTAATTGAAAGAAGTGAGGCTGGGGAGCTGGCTCTCTGGGAACAGTGATGGCTGGGTAAGCATGAGGATATGAGTTCAATCTCGAGCACCCAAGGAAAAAGCCTAGTAAGGCTCATTGTCCCGTCAGCCTATCCAAACTGATCAGCTCGAGGCTCAGTAAGAGAACCTGTGTCAAAGCATAGGAGAGATAGCAATAGAATACACCTGATATGGATCTCTGGCCTCTACATGCACTAACACACACACACACACACACACACACACACACATGCATGCGCATACTCCCATGCCTACCCACAAAGGAAGGAAGAAAGAAAGAAAGAAAAAAAGAAAGAAAGAAAGAAAGAAAGAAAGAGAGAGAGAGGAAGGAAGGAAGGAAGGAAGGAAGGAAGGAAGGAAGGAAGGAAAGAAGGAAGGAAGACTAAAGTAGATACTGTCCCTGGCAATAATGAACAACTAATAGATGTCTTGAAATTCACTCTACCTTAATCGTCATGACTCCATGGAACAGTTAGAATAATAGTGCCTCTATGTCATGCCATGTGAGAAACAGTGACCTTCGTAATAAAAGCACAGAAGACTCAGTTATGAACATGAACAGTTTATAAACCTGTTGCTTAGGCCAGCGCTTTTTGTACAGTCACAGGGTACACACTTACACAGCATCAAGCATTTCCTCTGCTCTTTACATTTTTTTTTCATTAAGAAAAAACAATCATTATGGGTTCGTGGCTACCTTTTACATCCTGTTTATGTTAAAACCCACTAGCATATCCGTACATACAAGCTTGATGGATGAGTATTTGTTTAGATATATGCAAGGAGGCTGTGATCCAGCAAAGTTTGGGTACAGCTAGACCAGCAGATATTAGCTAGGATCTGATGTTTTGTTTTTGGTAGCTGGACCTAAGCTGCCTGAAAAGCACCTTTAAAACTGAATCATCAGATTTTATTTCTAGTGTCTACTGTTTAAGCAACAGAAGTTTTTTTGTTTCTATGCTTGAAGTATAGCTACATAGATAAATAGATAGATAGATAGATAGATAGATAGATAGATAGATAGATAGATGATAGATAGATAGATGATAGATAGATAGATAGATAGATAGATAGATAGATAGATAGAGATTTATAGAGATCTATACACACCTGCAAATTAATCAATCACTGCAAAGCATTTTAAATAATATACTTGTGTATAGAAGTTTATTATTTTTAAAAAAGAAAATGGCATCTGGCAGAAGCTTTGTGATGTTAGAAGTCCTCTCTTTTCTTTTCTTTGCAGTCATAACATGTATATTCTTTGATCACACTTGTTCTGGAACCTATTCACTAACACTCTGAAATCATGGGTATTTGCTAGGATGAGGCTGCAGCTGACTCTGATCTTCTCTGTTCGACAAGACCAAAGCTGAAGGAAGATACTTTGTCTTGGACATTATTTAATGCTGGAATCCACAAGCTGCACTCCTGGCCTGTTGGAAAGATGTGCCCACTAGTGCAAGAGTGCCATGAAATTTACACAAGTATCCACCTACTTTCTGATGGCACCTTAGGGTTACTTCACAGAGGGTGTTTCACACCTTGGACTGCCAACCTGGCCAAAAGCCCAACAATGAGAAGGTTGTATATTTTAGAGTGGAACAAACACTTGTTAATTTACCACAAAGGGCCTCTGAAAGGCTCTACCCTGCAGGGTATCAAAGCAGCTGCTGAGACTCATAGCCAAACTTTGGGCAAAGTGCAGGGAATCTTATAAGAGAAGTGGGAGACAGTAAAACCTGGAGAGGACAGGAGCTCCACAAGGAGAGTAACAAATCCTAAAAGTCTGGGCACAGGGGTCTTTTCTGAGACTGATACTTCAGCCAAGGACCACTCATGGAGATGGCCTGGAACCCCTACACAGAGGTAGCTCATGGCAGTTCAGTGTCCAAGTGATCCTAGTCTGATCCTAGTCTATCAGGTCTCATCAGGACTGGCTGCATTGTCTTCTTCTGTGGCCTGGTAAGGCTGCACCCCCCATCAGGGGAAGGTGATCAAAGAGCAGGCCAATCAGTTCCTGTCAGAGACAGTCCCTGTCCCCATTACTAAATGCTACAGGTTTCAAACTGAATTCTAAATATTTATGTATATACTCATAGATCAGTGCTGTAGTTAACTTCAGCCAGAAAAGGTTCATTTTATAGCATATTGTGGGTAATGTAGGTAGTTCTAACTGGTCAAAGTACTGAGTATTACTAACTCTGAAATTTCTTTAATTCCACTGGATTAGCTGGGCTTAAAAATAACAGAGATATTCTATAGGCTCCTGATTTGGTAAGATGGTCAGGTTTTTTTTTTTTCTGAGTGATTATTAAAGACTCAATGCTATTATGTCTCCAGGTGATCCCTATGCCTTGATAGAAAGAGGAAGAAGATGACTAGAATGAGAAAGATGATGAAAACGAAGAAGTATGGCGGCTGGGGAGATGGCTCCTTGGTTAAGCAGAATTGATGATTTGCAGAGGACCCAAGCTCAGTTTCCCAAATCCACTTCAGGCAGCTTAAGACGATCACTACTTTCAGCTCCAGGGATCCAGCATCCCTTTTGCCCTCTTAGCCATTGCACTCATATACACAAAATCACGTGTAGACCCACATACATACACAATTAAAAACAAACTAAATCTTTTTTAAAAAGAGGAATGTGAATTGGTAGTGAGGGTGCTTTTCAAGGTAAGCTCCACAGTAGCTGTATCCTACCTGTTTTGGATCTTTTCTTTTGATCTTTCCTGTGGTGTCACCTATTACAAATGTCACTCGAAGACTCATTCATTGTATCAGTGCTTCCTCTTTTATTATTCTGAGGAATAATACAGCATCTATGGCTATGATCCCAGGCTTCTGATTTAATCTGAAATTAACATAAAAGTTCAGAGAGAAGAAACCACAATTGAGCTTTAATTTGCTTATTTTTGCCAATGGGAGAACAAAGAGCTCAGATGTCTAGATGGTGACTCAAAGGAGGGCTATGCTGCACAAAGAACAGAATGTCAGTCATACGTAAACGCAATCATTTAGCCAGGGTAACAATGCCTGTTGTTTTATTAAAAAAAGAACTTCATTTTTCAAACCAGTCTTTTCACTTTGGCTCATATAAAGGCTGTTTCCATTCTGAAGGCTTCTCACAGTCTCATGATTGTTTCCAGTGGTTCTGAATACATCACACTGAGTCAAAGACAGCTCTAGAGGAACTGGCTTATTCCTCTACTCTACATTATTTCTTGGCATTTCTGTATCCTAATACACTTACTCTCTGAAACAATTATTTTAGGGTCAGACAGATTAACAGAAACAGATGTACAATGTAGATACTATATATTGTGTTTTGAATGTGAACATTCCCTCATAGGCTCATGTGTTTGAACACTAGTTGTGCTGTTTGGAAAGGCTGTGAATCCACTGGGATGTGAAGTCTTGCTGGGGAAAGAAGTCACTGAGGGTAGGCTTTGAAGCTTTGTAGTTTACCCCCACTTGCTGTTCTGTCTCACGTTCTCAATGTATATGCAACGTGAGCAGCAGGCTTGTAGCTCCTACCACTGTCCATAGCTGTTCCAGTGTCCTCATGGCTATGGGCTATATCCCTTCTAGAACTATAAACAAAAATAAACCTGTTATCCCCTAAGCTATTTCGGGAAATTTTATCACAGCAACAGAAAAAGGAACTGATGCAGTATATAATTTTAAAAGTTAGAATGGTATGATGTTATATTATCAAATAATTGATATTATTATAAGAATATATAATATTATCAACAACATGGTTGAGAAAGAATTGTATTGATACCTTTAGGAAAGGGAAGAAACATCATTGATGGGTAAGTCTTACTTTGGATTGTGTTTCTGGATTTCAGTTAACAGCAGCCATTCTCTATCTGTAGGTACTGTTTGGGAGCCAGGCACAGTGACAAGTGTCAATGTGGAATATCTCATTTGATCCTCACAGTACCGTTGGAGCTGTAGTTCTCAGCCTTCCTAATGCTGTGACCCATTAATACATTTTCTCATTTAATAATTAATAATAAAGTTATTTTAGTTGCTACTTAATACCTGTGATTTTCTATTGTTATGAATGATCATGTAAATATCAGATATGCAGGATATCTGATATGTGACCCCTGTGAAAGAACTGTTCAACCCCCAAAGGGGTCGTGACCCACAGTTTAAGAACCATTGCACTCAAGAGAATGGTGGCAAGTGACTACACAACCAAGCATGTCATTTTGTAACAAGTGAAGTTCAATAATAAAATCACATAAAATACAGTACCATGTTAGTGACAGGTTCATGGACTGTCATGTCAACCTGTGGTTAACCTGATAAAAGACTATGCTGTGTGTGCTGAAACAGAGAGAAGGTGATATATAGTTCAGGTTTGTAATACAAATTTAGATGGGTCCTGTTTAGAGTTTTATACAACCATGAATAGTAGATACTTCCAGCTACAGGATATTCTGTATGGTTCCACTCTGTCCAGAAATATGTGAGTTGTTGGAAATGGTGATGATTAATCTTGATTGTCAATATTATTAGAGTTAGAATAACAATGGAAATGAAAACCTCTTTGCATATTTGTGAGAAATTTTTAGACTGGGATGAGAAGATGACCCTAAATTTGGGTGACTCCATTCCATGGGCTGGAGTCCTGGACTAAATGAAGAGGAGAAAGCGAACTGAGCGCCAGCGTCCAGTTCTTTCTGCTTCCTGGCTGTGGATGTCATGTGACCAGCTGCCTCACTCCTGCCGTCATGCCTCCCTTCAATGACACACTATATCCCTTCAAATTGTGAGTCAAAATAAACTTCTCCTTCCTTAGCTGCTATTTTCAGTATCTTGTTGCTGCACTGAGGAAATAACTAACAGACCATAAAGCTGACCTCTAGACCAGTCAAACCAGAATGGTAGTGCAAAGAAAGTTCCAAATTGTCTGACAATGAACATAAAATCTCACTGAAACCATCAGAGGTTATTGGATAGAAAGGAGATGATCACAACTCCATTAGTGAAAATGTGCAGGTATCGAGGGTTAAATCCTCCTAGTACATATTCACCAAAGCAACTATCTTCAATTGATTCTATGCCCTTATACATAGTAATTGATTCTAGCCTACATTCATTTACTACTTTAGGCAACGTCTGTTTTGTTCTGGGTGTCACCTTGGACAAAGGGAACACAATATTGAAGATGACATGGCTTAATGATTTAAAGTTGTTCATAGTCTACAAGAGATGATAAACTCAACAAGTTCAAAATAGTGGGGATAACACAATTAGAAAATATTGGTACAGTGCTAGAGAAACACAGAGTCTAGCATGGGAATCCTGAGACAGAAGGGGAGTAAGTCAAGGCTCTGCATAGTGAAACACCATATCAAAATAAAAAAAATTGAATGGTAAAGAGATGGTTTAGTCAAGAAAGTGCTTGCTGTACAAACAGTGAGAACAACGTGCATCCATATTTCCAGTATCCATGTGAAAAACCAGATGTGATACATGCCTGTAGTCCCTGTGTTGGAGAGAGAGAAACAGGAGAATGCCCAGAGCCTGATGGCTATCCAGCCCACTGCATTGGTGAGTGCAAGGTTCAGAGAAAGATTCAGTATTAAAGAATAAGGTGGAGAGAATAAAACGATACTCAATATTGATGATACTTAGCCTCTTTGGGTATACATGCATACGTGTGTGTGTGTGTGTGTGTGTGTGTGTGTGTGTGTGTGTGTGTGTG